>NC_045430.1:122817566-123154709 GCF_902635505.1 Sarcophilus harrisii | reverse complement strand
GCACAGCTAACGTATGCCATTTGAATCCTAAAATTTAAAAACTGTAATATATTTTGATCTTAACATTTGCCTGATTTGTTATAAAATAGGGATAGAAACTGAATTGGTATAGTGTTCAACCAATTTCCCTCTATTTATGTCAGCCAACATTTTTCTCTGCAATTTATAGTCTTAGAAATTTGCCTAGAAAAATGCAAAATGCTAGCTGTATCAGACCTAAAACTATATTATAAAGCAGTGGTCATTAAAACCATTTGGAACTGGCTAAGAAATAGAGTAATTGATCAGTGAAATAGGTTAAGTTTACAAGTCAATGACTATAGTAATCTAATGTTTGATAAACCCAAAGACCTCAGCTTCTGGGATAAGAATTCACTATTAGACAAAAATTGCTGGGAAAGTTGGAAATTAGTTTCTGCCATACTAATTGGCGGCAGATGACTAATAGGCATTGATCCACACCTAACACCCTATTCCAAGATAAGCTCAAAATTGTTCATGATTTAAATATAAAGAGTAATTCTATAAGTAAATTAGAAGAACAAAAGATAGTCTAGCTCTCAGGAGAAGGAAGGAATTTGTCCCCAAAGAAGAATTAGAGTACATTATGGAATGCAAAATGGATGATTTTCATTATATTAAGTTACAAAGTTTTTGTATAAACAAAACCAATGCAGAAAAGATAAGAAGAGAAGTGGTGAACTGGGGAAAAACTTACATCCAAGGATTCTGATAAAGACTTCATTTGTAAAATATATAGAAAATTGACTCAAATTTATAAGAATACAAGTCATTCTTCAATTGATAAATGATCAAAGGATATAAAGACAATTTTCAGATGAAAAAGTTAAAACCATTTCTAATCATATGAAAAAAATGCTCCAAATCACTATTGATCAGAGAAATGCACATTTAAGACAACTCTAAGGTACTACTACACACCTCTGAGATTGGTTAAGATGATAGGAAAAGATAATGATGAATGCTGGAGGGGATGTGGGAAAAATGGGACACTAATACATTGTTTGTGAAGTTGTAATCTGATTCAACCATTCTGGAGAGCAATATGGAACTATGCCCAAAGGGCTATCAAACTGTGCATACCCTTTGATCTAGCAGTGTCTCTACTGACCTTATATCTCAAAGAGATCAGAAAGGAGGGAAAGGGACCTACATGTGCAGAAATGTTTGTTGGGAGCCCTTTTTATAGTGTCAAGAAACTGGAAACTGAATGGATGCACATTAGTTGGAGAATGACTGAATAAGCAATGTTCTATGAATGTTATGGAATATTATTATTCTATAAGAAACAATCAGCAGGATGATTTGAGAAAAGTCCTGGAGAAACTTACATGAACTAATGCTAAGTGAAATGATCAGAACCAAGAAATCATTGTATACAGCAACAGCAAGATTACCTGATGATCAATTCTGATGCATGTGGCTCTTTTCAACAGCAAGGTCAGCCAGTTCCAATGATCTTGTGACAAAGAGAGCCATCTGCACCCAGGGAGAGGACTGTGGAGAATGAGTAGATCACAACATAGTATTTTCATTTTTTCTTGTTGTTTGCTTAAATTTTGCTTCTTTCTCAATTTTTTTTCCTTTTTGATCTGATTTTTCTTGGTGCAACATGATAGTCTTGGAGATATGTATAGACGAATTGCATATGTTTCACATGCATTGGATTGCTTGCAATCTAGGGCGGAGGGCAGGGAGAGCAGAGGGAGAAAAGAAAAGTTTGTTACACAGGGTTTTGCAGGAGTGAAAATTGTCTATGCAGTCTATGCATGTATTTTGAAATTAAAAAGCTATGTGTCCGAGGTGAGCTTTGAACTAACTTCTTCCTAGCTTGAAGGCTAGCCTTCAATCTAATGCCACTGATCGTATAGTCATTTCCAGTACTTTGGAGTTTGGATTTGAGAACTGATCAGCTAGTTCATCAAGTTAACATCCTTCTTACTATGACCATTAGCATTATTATTTTGTTCCGAGCAAACAGATAAGTACTAGTAAACCAAAAGCATGTGGTCTGCTCTATAGATATGGGAAAATGGCAAATAAATGGATTAAATATTGAATATTAGTAAATTTAAGAGAAATGTCCTTATATTCAGTTTGAAATAGCAAAAACTTAGTGTATAGTAGTTCCCTGTTGTACATATTCACTTATACTGTGGGTCAAAATGTGTCTCTTCTATATATTGTGCTCCATAACATTTCATTCATAACACATAAAGCTTATAAAGATGTTATCCTTTAGATTCTTTAAAACCAGAGAGAAAACCTATGGTTTTTATGGTGCCATATTTACTATATATTTTCTCCTTAAAATAGTCTCTTTCTTCCCATGTCCTTAAAATTGAGAAAGAATCTGTGACTTGCTTATATTCCCCTCTCTCCATCCCAAGCCATTGTCAATCACAGCAGGTATAGAGCAGAAGTTCTAGGTTCTATGTGGCTTTTTTGAGATAAGTTCTGTGTAGCAGCTGATTTTAATATTCCACATATCTAACTGAATATAAAAATAGAGATGTGAAGGTATGGAAAAAGATTTTGGGTGAGCAGGCTAAAGAGAGAAGGGAGAGCAGGAAAGGAAGTGATAAACCTGCTGCACTCCTGCCTAGTCAGAGTATACCTGAAGTATTATGTTTACTTCTTTTTGTTGTTATTCAGTTGATTTAATTGCATTCAACTCTATGACCCCATTTGGAATTTTTCTTATCAAAGATAATGGAGCAATTTGTCATTTCCTTCTCCAGTTCATTTTACAGATGAGGAAACTAAGGCAAACAGAAGGGAATAGGAAAGAGCCTCTTAAAAATGATGATAAGTTTGGACCAAAAACTCAAATTGAGGTCTACATAGATAGTTTGTATACCTAAACTAACAAATTGACATTAACTCTCTTCAAAATGTTTTTTAAAGTATTATGTATTATACTTTAACATATTTAACATGCATTGGTCTGCCTGCCATCTGAGGGAGGGGAAAGGGAGAGGGGAAAAATTGGAACAAAAGGTTTTGCAACTGTCAATGGTGAAAAATTACCCATGGATATATCTTGTAAATAAAAAGCTATAAAAAAGTATTATGCATATATTTCAAATTTTTTCTAATTTCCATTTTCTTCCATAAAATATTTCATTTTTAATACTATAATAATTTATCAATGTAGGTCTTTCTTCTATAATTACAGATAATAATTTCTTTGTGAGTTAGTAGGTCTTTGAGAACTGCTGACAAAAAAAAAAAAACAACCTCTACTTTTACAGCCAGTCTGATAATGAGACACTACCAAATTATCCATGCTGGTTCTCAGACAAGAGTCATTCTGTCTGGATTGCTTCTATACCTGAAGTTTTCTCAACTTCGTATAACCTCCTGTGACTTGTACTATGCAGGCATAGCCACAAAGAAACATTCTGATATAAGGCGTCTAGAGAACTTTAACAGACTTTATTAAAACTAAACATAATATTTTCTCATACCTTCAATTTCCAGAATTTTATATCTCTATGTTGTTGTTCAGTCATTTTCAGTTCTGTCCAAGTCTTCAGGATTTCATTTGGGGTTTTCATAACAAAAAACTATTGTCTACTTTTCCATTTCCTTCTCCAGCCCATTTTTAAAATGAAGAAACTGAGGCAAACATGGTTAATTGACTTGCCTAGGGCCAGATTTGAATTCAAGAAGAGGAGTCTTCCTGACTCTAGACTGCAAACTATCCACTGCATCACCTAGCTACCCTTACATCTCTTTACCTAAAAGTAATTTATTTCATTCTTTCCCATATGACTTTTTTTTTTAAATTGGTCATACATTCTTAAGTCAACCAATCAATTAACATTTATTAAGTGCCTATTATGTGCTAGACACCATCAAATGCTGAAAGTAAATCTGTTCTTTTTATTTCCTGGGTTCTTTGGGGCCCAGCCCTATATTACTGCTCTTTGAACTGTTCAATAGAACTCCACTAGCTTAATTATTGAGATCGTTCTTTCTATGCTAGATCCTAGAGGCAAAAATGATGACTTTTATTTTCAAACCACCGAGTTTATGTTTTAGAGAAAGGTCTCTTCCTCTATGGAATTATGAAAGCTTGGCACACATATGAAGGAGAAGCATATGTTTTAGAATTTATTTTGGAACCTTAGTTAATTTGCATAGTTCTTAGCAGCTGTCAGATTGCTTTATCTGAGATTAGAACTAATTTTGTAGTGCCTGAAGGTTACAATTGGAATCAATATTTTAATCCTTGTTCTGAACTTTTTCTTAAGTTTTCACTATGTGCCAAGCACTCTTCTAGGCACTTAAGATGCAAAGACAATATTCAAATAGTTTCTGCCCTTAAAGGGAACTTACATTTAGCAGTCTTCATAATAGGTTCACAATTCTTTTAAGTTTAAAATGGATCTTCAGAGGTCTAATAATGTTATATGAATTGTTGATGGGTCTTTAAGTAAGGGTTACTTACATGTTGTCCCCAGAGTTCATAAATGAGAAAGGCAAGTTTCATCCTGAAAAAAAATTGTAAAGTATTTTAAGTTTGTTTTTAGCATCCCTATGTCCTGGTTCATCATTCCTTTCTTCCCTTAATGGCCATTTCTGAATTCAGGCACTCTTATCAAGATCTATTCTCAAAATCTTTATTTACACTATGATAAAAATTACTTATAATAGCTTAAAATGACACATTTTATTCCAGTGTAATTTAATCAAATTCCAAACTAATATGATAAAATTCTGATGGTGAAATTTGAGGTATGGCCCATTTGGTTGAAAAGGATTAAACTTACTGTTAGGAGCTTCTCAGAGATTTGAAATCACACTACACAGATAGTAGACAACTCATCTATTATTAAAGCTGTATCTGACACAAGGAATAGATCTTTAGGTAAAATTGGGTATTGTAGAAATATAATGAAATGAAAGATTCAGTACCAAAGTAAATTCTTTAATTTTGGAAATAAAGTAAAATATTATTTGCTATCATAATTTAAATTATACCTTGGCTTATTTCTTTCCTATTCTTTCATGTATGAACACCACTTTAGAGAGTTGTATCATATCTGCATGTGTCTTGTGTATAATATACATGAACATATAGATAGATAGATAGATAGATCTATACACATCTATACACAGATATAAAGACATATGTATATGTAGGTGGGGTAGTGAGGTATGAGCAAAGTGGTGTAGTGGATAAAGTGGAAGACCTGAAGTCAGAAGGACTCATCTTCATGAGCTCATATCCAGCTTTAGACACTTACTAGTTGTGTGACCCAAAACAAGTCACTTAATCCTATTTGCCTCAGTTTTCTCATATGTAATATGAGATGGAGAAGGAAATGGAAAAGTACTCTAGTATCTTTGCCAAGAAAATCCCAAATGGGGTCATGAAGAATCAGGTAGAACTGAGACAACTGAATAACAATAAGTAAATACATCCCACCAAGCCTTCCTGAGTCTGTCTGTCTCTTGATAGAGAGACATCACCATATATAGATATCACCATATATTTCATATAGAAGCTTCACTCTTATGAATAGCTCTGGAAACTTAGGTCTTCTAAACTAAATACAATGTATATCTGAACATTATGACAAAATTAGTTCTCATGCACTGATCTGTTCATGAATAGAGTCCAAATTGGTTTGGGAATTTTTCCCCCTGCATTGATGATATCATTTGTTATAAAGAATGTTCAAGATAGCAGAAGGCATATTTGGCAAATACACATTAATTCTTCCATCAGAGACTGAATAAATGCAGAAGATGCCTCAAGATTTATGGGCTTTCAGAAACCGGCGTGCACAGTACATCATTCTTTGTATCGCTGTGTAATTCCTGCCTTTGTTGATACAATAATGTCAACTTCATATTGTGTTTGGCAACATTCCACAGCTGGCAAAAACTCAGGGATTTATTATACTTCCAAGAGGGCCCTTAACAGAAAAACCCTACAAATCTAAACTTTATTAAAACCTCTGAAATCTTCCAGGAATTTGATTGTTACTAAAATTGCATTAACTGGTTGGACAGTTGGGCCAATTACTTCTGAATTCAAAGTGCTTTAAAAAGGACTTTGTTCCTTTGTAATGATAGGTTGATTCTTTGTTCTTTAAAGTTCAGCATGAATATAGAATAAAAATGACACAGATTTTTTTTTTTCCTTTTAAAAATGTAGGCATACAAAATACATAGAGACACATGCACATATACACTCTCACAAGCTCTTTGATCATCAGACAGATTGGTTCTTCACTATTCAGTGTGATAGATCACTATGGGTTTTTTGGTTTAGTTTTTTTTTTTTTTTTAGTTTAGAGATTTTTTTTCCTCACCCCTCCCTCCAAGGTTCAAAATGAAACACTGAAACTTTTAAATGTTCAAAGCTGAACATTAATGACAATCTGGAGTCAACATTTTTAAAGGACTAATAGGTAAATTCATTTAAAGAGATAGTACTCTGGGCTAGAGAGTTCCTTAGAAGGGAATTTGTGCTCTAAGTAGTAGCACTGGATCAATGCCAAAAACCCAGTGAAAAAGTCCAGTTTCATCTTTTATGTTCTCTTTTCCTGTGAATATATTTTCTTTTGCTTTTGTCTGTTTTTAATCCCAAACTATTTTTGTGGGCAATGAGAGAAGGGGCAAAAAGGTATTCCTTTAATAGGCATGGAGGTATTGAAACAACATACCATCAAAATCCCAATAATGGAGGAAAGGGAAGGAAAGATGGTAACAATAGAATACCTGGAAAAGCATTTCCTATTCTAATTAGAGCACTTGAAGTTGACAGAAGCACCGGAGAAAACAAGTCATTTTTATTATCCAACTGAATTCTAAGTACAAAGCATAAATATTATTTTATTGAAAAATAACCTTTTCCCCCATCTTCTATGTGATAACCACCTTACCAAGCAAAATCGGAGTCAGTTATGTATCAGCCTGAATCAAAAAAAAAAAAAAAAGAGTGCAATTACTTTCCTGCTAAATTGCTTCTTGCCAAGATACAGATAAGAAGCACAGTCTTTTCTCCAGATATTTTTGAGAGCAATAGCTAAAACCTGAGCTTTCAGTGTACAAGACTCCAAGGTACAAAAAAAGATTTCACAGGCGAACTGCTTGTCCCTATTGCATCATTGAATTTGTCCAGAGCTATGTAATCTGGAGGTGTTGGGGATATATTTATCCCCTTTGTCACAGAGCATCAATAAGAAAATTGTTTGCACCTGGACCGGGAGGCAGGAAATGTACCCTAGGATGAAGAGGAGTTTGTGAGCCTGTTATGAAGAGTGGGGAAAGAGAGAGGAGAGTCTAGAACAATGGTCCAGAGACCAAAGAAGGAAAGGGAGAACCTTGCCCTGGGAAATCTTCCGGGAACTTCTAATCCAATCCAAAAATTATCTAAGGGCTCAGTATGCTCAAGGAAAAAGTTATGTACTATATATGCAAAAATAAATAAATAAACAGTCTCTGCCCTCAAGGAACTTATATTCTATTGAGAAGATCTGTTATTCAGTTTTGTCTGATTTTTCATGATCCCATCTGGAGTTTTCTTAACAAAAGTACTGGAGTAGTTAGGTCAAGTGACTTGTCATATAGCCACTAAGTCTGAGGCCAGATTTGAATTCACTAAAATAGGTCTTCCTGACTCTGGGTCCTGCTCTATCCATTGTGCCACTCAGTTGCCCTGATTGGAAGGATACACCATATAAATTGATAAAGTATATACATGATCATCTAAAGAGATAAAAAGCAACAAAAACTAGTGTACAAGGCTTTCTATAAAATATAGTGTATGAACTGAGCCTTGAGGGAAACTTGAGTTTCCAAAAGACATAAGGAGTTCATTCCTGGCTCGAGGGATGTCTGATATGAACTAAAGCACTGAGATTAAAAAGTGAATGCTTAATCAAGTAAAGAGCCATGAAAAGGGGATATTCAGATCCTAATGATCGGGAATGACTTTAAATGGCAAGGAGTTCATATTTAATTCTAGCAGCAATGGGAGTCACTGAAGGATTCTTAAGAGGGGAATAAACTGGTCAGATTTGTAATTTAGAATGACAATTTTGATAGCCAGGTTAAGTAAGAATAGAATAAAGAGAGTAGAGAATAGAAGTCTGGATAAATAGGGGGCCATTGAAATAATCTAGATGAGGAGTGATGAGATCTTGAACGAAGATGGAGACTGTAGGTGGAAAGAAGCAGAAGGCTAAGAGATATGTATGGATGTCAACACTACAAGATTTAGTAATTGATTATATGTAGATGAAGGAAAAGAAAGAGAAAAGGGTGTCACTTGTAATGGGCTGAAGTTTGAGTTGATGCACTGAGGTCCCAAGTACTTGAGGCTAAATAGTAATTGGACTATACTATATACATGATTGGATAAAGAATGGTCCCTGCCCACTCTCTGTGCAAGTCCTGATGTGTTGTACAGGAAATGATGATTTTGGTGGGTGGAGGCAGAGACAGGAACGGGAAGAGAAGCTGGGAGAGATTGGGCCTGGAGTCTATTCTCCTGGCTGCTGGTCGTGTGGCTGGTGATCTAGCTAGCTTCTTGACTCAGCTGCACACATTGCTATCGCCAATTCTCTTCCACCTCCGATCCTTCTTCACTGAGAATAAAGACTGACGATTTTCCCCTAACCTGAACTCCAGACTCCTGCTGATTTTAAAATACGCGATCTTCACATTTGGTGCCCAACGTGGGGCTGCTCACACTGGACACTGACCTTCCGGTGGGTTATAAAACCTGTCTGCCGGAGCCAGTCCATCTTTGTCAAAAATCAAGAAGTTAATAGTATAAAGAACTAGATTTAGAAGTTCTCTAGGGTTACCTGTGGCTCCCCCTTTCTTTTGTTTTTGGAGGAGTGTCTTAATATCTCTCTTTCTCCTCTCTACTATTGCCTGTCCTTGAGGATTAAAAGGTATGTCCGTGGTGTATAAAATCTTATACTACTTTCTCCTCTCTACTATTGCCTGTCCTTGAGGATTAAAAGGTATGTCCGTGGTGTATAAAATCTTATACTGTGCACAAAAGTGTGCAAAATGTTTCGAAGTATAAGCAGGACCATTGTCTGTTTTTATTGCTTGTGGCACACCCATAATGGCAAATGCTTGTATGAGGAATTCAGTGACCACTCGGACTGTCTCTTTTGCTGCTGGTATTGCAAAAGTGAATCCCGAAAAAATGTCTACCACAACATGAATGAAAGACAGACGACCAAAAGATTTATAATGGGTCATATCCATTTGACAGATTTCATTGGGTCTCAAACCATGAGGGTTCTTCCCTGGAGGCAGTGTAGGAGCGTGGAAAGGAAGGCAAGCCGTACAGGCTTTTACTATGCTCCTGGCTTCCTCTCTTGTTATTCCAAATTGTAAACGTAAAGCTCGAGCAGCCTGATGATATTTAGAATGAGATGCCTGGGCTTCGTGGAACAAAGGGGTATTGACCAACATAGTTAGAAGGCTATCTGCCTTTGAATTGCCATCAAATATGGGACCTGGAAGTCCACTATGAGAGTGGACATGTAATATATAGATCTTACCTGGATGCTTTCTCACTTGCTCTTCAAGTTTCTTAAAGAGCTGATATATGTTAGAATCACTGGAAGGATGGTGGTGCTCTCAACAGAAATAATCAACTATAGAGACTAGAATGAAATAGGCAGTGGGGAAGAATGCTTTCTACCTTGAACATGAGGCTGTTGAGATAATATCTATGGCCAATCCATTTGAAGATGTCAAACAAACAAGTGATAGTGAAGATTTGGAACTCAGGAGAGAGATTAGGGTTGTATATAAAGCTTAAAATTGCTCTTTTGGAACACTTTATATAAATTTGGGAATCATCTTCTAAGATAATAGAATACATTTGGAGTTGATGAGAACACCCAGAAGATGTTGAAAGAGAGATGGAAATAGGATAAAGGACAGAATCTTAGGCAATACTTATGCTTATTGGTTAAATTGATTATTTAATGATTCAGGAAAAAAAACTGAAAGGGAGAATCTGGAGAAATTAGTATCATGAAATCTAAAAAGGGATCTAGAAGAAGAGGGTAGTCTGCAGTGTCAATAGCTACAGAGAGATAAAAGTAGATAAGAACTGAGGAAAGGTAATTGAATTAAAAGATCTTGCTTTACTTTGAACCTGAGAAGACTTATAAAAACTGATACAGAGTGAAGTGAGCAGAACTAGGAGAACATTATATACAGTAAGAGGAATATTGTAAGAGGGTTAACAATGAAAGGCTTAGATACTCTGATTAATACAATTATTCAAGATAGTTCCAAAAGCCTCAAGAAAGAAAAATGGTATCCGCCTCCAGAGAGAGAACTGATCAAATTTCAGTGGAGATTAAAGCATATTTTCTTTCACTTTAATTTTTTAATTTTCTTTTTGCAACATGGCTAATATGGAAATATTTTGCATGATTTCACATGTATATTGCATTGTTTACTTCTCAGTGGGTAGGGGAGTAGAGAGAGGGGAAGAGGGATTTTAGAACTCAAAATGTTTTATAAATGATTATTAAAAATAAACAATAATTTTATTTTTAAAAAAGAAATTAGAAAAATTTTCTGTATTATTTCATAGGGGTCTTACCAAGTTTCTGTGAGGTCCCCCTTTTCATCGTTTCTTTTGACCCAGAATCAATGCTCTTCTATAATATGGAAACTGAAGCTTAGTATAATGGGAAGAGAGCTGATCTGATTGTCAAGGCCTGGGTTCTAAGATCTTTTTTGACACTTCCTATGTGATCCTGGACACCCTAACTTCGCAGTGACCCAGGTAACTCACCAAGACTGTAAAACTGCAGGTAAGACACAAACCTACATTAGTAGAGGAAGCTTCCTATGTGGGAATCCCCTATATCAATGAATACAGAAGCCTGTCTAAATAAATAGGAAACAAAACAAAATACAATTGGTCTGAAAACCCCAAGATGGTAGAAATGCAAAGAATAGGAGCTCCAGGATCTACCTGTTGCCTCCTTCATCACCATTCCTGTTCATCTATAGTGTCTTCTGGGTACAGGTCGCTCTGTTTTCCTTGTGGTCAATGAAGTCTAGTCTCAGGAAGGGAGTGATAAATATCAGGACCCTATATTGAGAAGTGAAGACAGAAGAAAAGGGAATGGGAATTTGTATGAAGCCAGGCTCTAGGTCTAGGAGATGCCTTCCACAAATGTCCTAACCATGGTGATCTCCCAGAGTCCATAATCCATATAAATAGTTCAAAGTAGGAAAACTTTTGTTTTATATTCTGGCTCTGTTACTTACTTCCTCTTTGTCTTTAGCTCAATTTCTTTAGCTCTTTGGGCTTCATCACTAAAATGAAGTACTTAGACCAGTGTCCCTGGGTCATATCCAGCTCTAAATTCCATAGTGCTATGAACCTGGGAGGTCCAGCTGCAGGGGGTGGAGGGGGGGGGGGACCAACAACAACTGAATCCTAGGGAAAGAGGGAGAACTCATGGCCTAATTCTGATCACTTGTCCGCACTTTTCCCATGTTAAGTTCAGATAGCAGCTGATGGTCTACTCTTCCCTACCCCTAGACCCAAAAGTCCATTCACCCAAGTGAGGGACCATTTAGTGAATAGAAGCAAATCAACCTAATACTTATCTCCATTATCACTTTCCCTCAAAGGTTCAGCTGTTCTCAGTAGGAGTTACTAAAAATTGAAGACCATTGATTCCCTTCACTCCCCCCTGAAAAAGTTGGAGCTACAGTGGTCAGAAGATTCTTACTTCTCAGGGTTCTGGTGGAGAACTGAGATCCATTGAGCTGGCAAATTCATCTATTCCCCTCCTCCCATGTTTGTTAAGTTTGTTAAGTCCCCTTATCTTCTCTATCTGGTCTCACTTTGAACAAATTTTCTAGTCATGGCTGATCACCAAAAGCCTTCACTGATGAAAGTAATGGAGTTTTCACCTTAATTTTTCTTTACAGATATAGCTCCATATCTACCTATATAGTAACT
The DNA here is from genome assembly GCF_902635505.1 of Sarcophilus harrisii. NCBI lineage: Eukaryota > Metazoa > Chordata > Mammalia > Dasyuromorphia > Dasyuridae > Sarcophilus > Sarcophilus harrisii. The sequence continues at coordinate 123,142,702 of NC_045430.1, read as the reverse complement.
CCTTCACTTCATTGTCATTAAGAAGCAAGTTTAATCATCTTTCCCCAAATTTGTTGTTAGTAGCCAGAGTATTTTACAGATAGGAGCCCATAAATCCCCAGCAACAGAGACTCCTAACAGATGGTAGTAAACGGTTTTGAAAAAATTTCAAAACCTGCCCTACTTTTAATTCCCCAAATGTTTCTCCCTTGTAGTTTTTTTTAATAGCATTTTCCTTCATTGTCTCCAATGGTCCCATTTTGGTTGTAATTTATGCTTCCTTATGCTCCAAGGCTGTATCCAAATTAGTCACTAAATGCATACAATACCAAAAGAAACTTGCAGAATTTCAAAATGCTTTCTCCTTCTCATTGATGGAACTTCCCTTTGAGGGCAAGAAAAGACACAGTCTTATTTGATGTGTTTCTCAGGATAAAGAGAAAAAAATTCCTTAGAGAAGGATGAAGAGAGTCATTACCCACTGAAATCCAAAGACATTGCAAGTTATTAATTGGGTCACAGCTTTAGTTTTAGCCAATTGTCCATAATGAATAGTCTAAAGTGATAGAATTATGGACTCCCAGAGTTCTCCAGGGCCAAAAAAGGTGATCTTGGTCAATTTCCCATACCAATCTCATCTATAACATCCTAAATAAATGATCAACTGGTTTTTTCTTACATGCTTCCAATAATGAAGAAATTAGTACCAAAACCTATTTCATTTTGGAAAGCTTTAATTTTTCCCTCCTTTGAGGTGAAATCTGCCTAACTGTAATTCTTATCCCCTGGTGTTTGTGTTTAATCTGCTAGTTGTTCTTTGAACAATCACAGATTCATCTATGAAAACAAGAATTATTGTGCTCTGCCACTGCTGCTCCACCTAGTTTCAACTCCATGGAACAAGATGATTAGATGCCATGTACCCTTTCTACCTTTCCAGGCTTTTCAGACTTTCTTTTCTTCAAAAAACTCTATGAATCAACTACTCAGGCTATTTATAACTCCATGCACTTTTCACTGACTTTTGGAAATGCTCTTCCTTCTTATCTCTGTACCTTAGTTTTTCTGGTTTCTTTAAAACTAAACTTAAATCTCAAAATGTGCCTTTTCTTGTCTTCCCAGCTAATGGTACCATCCCCTTTCAAATTACCTTTCATCAACTCCCTATATGTATACATACACATATATACATACATATACACATACACATATCTTAGGTATATGTAGTTATAATCACTGAATGGACCTTAGTCAAACTGAGACCTGTTGAAGACTTTAGCTTAAAAAGACCAAAATTTCCCATTGCATCCAAGGCCATCTTTGGTCATTCTGATATCTATCTGGCCATTGGACCCAGGTGACTCTGGAGGGGAAGATGAGACATATGACCTTGCACAGACTCCCCCCCCCCCTCACTTCAATCCAATACACTGCATGTCATGACATCACCTCCCTCAGGTCATACTTCTCTTCAATACCGAAAGACAAAGAACAACAATCTAGTTATTTACTTACATTTCTAATTAGAATGAAAACTCCTTGAGAATTGGAACAGTTTTTATTTTATTTCTTGTTTTTGTTTTTGTTTTTCCCTTTCTTTGTATTTCTTGAACTTAACACTAAGCTTGGCACATGATAACTCTTTATTAAATACTTATCTTCTGCTTGTTTGATGTTGATAGAAATCTTCCTTTGGTTGTTGTTTGTCCTTCATTTCAAAGAGAATAAATGACATCACAGGGTTATGCACATAAATTGAATTTCAATGAAGCAAAGTTAGACAAAGTCATCAGCCTTACTCTCTCTTCTAGAGTCATCAAAGTCTGGTGAAGAGACAAAATTTAGGAGTGGCAATATCCTGGGATGCAGTGGATAACCTTGCCATTGACCAAGCTCTAAGCCCTCACTTGTTTTAGTCACCTTCACGGCTGTTGGAACAAATTGTTCTGCCTGTTCCACCAGGGGAAATCTTTATGCAAAGATTTAAGTAGACATTCTCCAATCCACACATAGGTTTGAGACCTGTCAATTATCTTCAATCTAGTTTAGCCTGTCTATAGAGATTATTTTACCAGGATGTATCTGCTGTACATGCCAGAGCATCTTGGAACCATAGGTAAGAGTTGAATAACCAATTGAACACCAAAGGAGGATGAGTAAGAGCTGGTCCTCCCTTAGCACTCCATATACCCCAAAGCAAAGCAGAATCTTAGCAAACATGCAGATCAGATAATCACAACACACTTCAATTAAAGTACAGAGTTTTAAGAAGACTGTATCTGAAAAACTATCATTTCCTTGCCACTCCTAGTAGCATGACTTACATTCAATCTTCATTAGCTTGACTTTGAGTCTTCACATCCTACTTCAGTTCCTTAGATTTGGGGGGAAAAAATCCATTTCTTGACCCAACTCATCTCTGAGCTACACTTTTACTGGAATCCTGCTAAAAACCCTGACCCTCTTTATTCAAAAGGGAATCTTGGCTCAGTTCTGGTGATTACTCTAATTACTCCTCCAACTATGTCAGCTTCTCAATCTTCCCAATTCTACTTTTCCCCTCCACCTCTTCCATGGAGTCTTGTAAAGGATTGTGGAATATTTTAGTAGAAATGGTTTTAGCTCAATTCTACCGCTGTTATTTACTCCAGAACTGCCTCTTGAGATTTCCCTGGCTTTCTAATAATCCCTTACACTTTCTCCTGCCCCACTGGGATTTGATTGAAATAAAGGTGACAGGTGATCTCTTTGAGATCCTTGAAGACAATTTGACATTAATGAAAACTTATGGTAGAACAAATAGCCTTATGTTTTAAAGTCTTAGGTAAGGTACTCTAACTTTTTTATATGAAGCAGCTAATGGTAAAAAAGGGACAAAAAATATGTTTTTGAAAAAAGAAAAGTATTAATTGTTAAAGATGTTTTGGATGAATATTTTGACACCTAATATGAATAGAAAAAGAAGAAAATATGTTTTTATGTTAAACATGGTAAATATATATATATGTTAACATATAACTGAGAAAATTAAAATTTATATGGAATATATGCTATGTAATTATAATTATTATATAAATTTGGAAACTAAAGTAGGTTTTTTAAAGAACTATTTATTTGCAGAGTTGTAACTTTTTAAGTGAGATGAACCCCTGGCATTTAAGAGGGTCTCATTTAATCCTCTCAATTAAGCAGATTCTGAGAAGCTGTTGGAGCTACAGTATATAGAAGCAGTCATCTAAGAGAAGGCTTCAACTGGGCCATTCCTAATTATTTAGAGAGGAATTTACCTTTAGAAGAATTTATTGATCCAGAGCTCTAGCAACAATAGTGCCTTTAACAACACCTAAAGATGAAGAAAAGGGAAGATTTTCAGAATTTTTCTCCTCTGGTCTTAGAATGAAAAGCATGGGAGAGGATGCTTTGCATTTGAGATCTATCCTGATGAGCTGGCTTAAAGAGTGAACCTAAACTGTGTTATTAGCTCAGTTCTGATTGCAGCATTTAACTAAATGTATAACTAGCTGTTCTGGTCTGTGTAGTCCAGAGAAAAACCATTTTGATGAGCTTTGCTGTTCTCTGGCTTAATGAGAACTGCTATTCACATTAAGATCTTATACTTTTTAAATGCTTGTTCAAGGATGATGGTTAATTGAAAGAGCTTTTAAAGGCTGCATTGGAGTAGAGAAGAGAAAAGTATTTCCCAGCTGAAGAGCAGTAAGGATAAACAGTCAAGCAGTAAATACAGAAGCATTTTTGTAAAATGCAAATAATCATGAATGGATCAATAACCTTGAATTCTACAGTCCAGAGTTGTGAGTTACCACTAGCACATTAATTTTCCTTTCTTGTATGTTTTCCTCCGGTTCCTATAAATGTGTATCTGTCCTTCACCACAGACACTATGTTGGTTGGAGAGAGTAGTCTGGGTTTGAATGTGTATTGTGATGTATTTTATTATTTATATATTTGCTTTAATACATAGTACCTGTTATAACATTATTCCCTTTCATTTACTGGGTGTGTTTTTTTTCCTGAGGCAATTGGGGTTAAGTGACTTGCCCAGTGTCACACAGCTAGGAAGTGTTAAGTGTCTGAGACCAGATTTGAATTCATGTCCTCTTCACTTCATGACCAGTGCTCTACCCATTGCACCACCTAGCTACCTACCTTTCATTTATTGTTAAGGAAATTGCTATATTTAGGAACTAAAAGTGTCATTATTTTGAATGGTTGGTTGATAGAAATATATTTAATGGGGACTCAATCTAAAGTGATGAAAAGGAAAAGTGTATTTCTCCTCAACACAAATGATAATCTTAGATCATTATATTGTGGAGAATAACAAAGTCATTCACAATTCTTCATCATACAATATTGCCGTTATTGTTTCTACAACATTCTCCCTGTTCTGCTCTCTTTACTTTGATTCATGTAAGTCTTTTTAGGTTTTCTCTTTATTTCTTATAGGGTCTCCTCAACTCTAGCACTCTGAGAGATTCTGAATGTAATTGCTGTCTAACTGTAATCTCTTTGCTAGTGTGGTACTATATAAGAAAGATAGTAACAAACCTGGAGAAATACAGATGTTGATATAGGAGATCTAGGAGTGAAATGTAAGGTTCCAACATTGTAGGGGTATTGGAATAGAACATATGTTTCTGTCATTACACTTATGTATATGTAGTTTCATGCAACAGAATGTAAGCTCTTTGAGGGCAGGAGTTTTTGTTTTAAACTTTGTCACCAAGCAAAGTTTGACGCATAGTAGCTGTTTTAAAAATTTTTTTGTTGATTGATTCTCCAGATGCTTGTATAGTGACTGGTAAGGGGTGTGAGGAAGTAGGAAAGGAGAGAAACTAGGAGAAACATTGAGATAAAAAAGTGGCTCTAACAATTGATCCTAACAAAATACTGAAGATTTTCCTGCAGAAATGTTCAGTATTGTCATCTATCTTTGCCAAGGCAGTATTCTCTTAGGCTAACCTTTGGAAATTTATTTTTTCCTTCAAACTCAGCAAGGTTGACAACCTTTCTGGGCTATCAAATGGGTGGCTGGATTTAGCAAACCTCAGGGAAGATTCTTCATTATTACCATGACTATTGTTGTCAGTTTTTTTTTTTTAATTTTTGAACTTAAATTCAAGATGGCCCATATACCTTAAAAGAAAATTTTCACATGCACAATACAACATAAAAAGAGTAAAATAAAATAAAAAATAAAAATAAAAAATAAAAAGCAAAATCATGAATTTCCATCTCACTGTTTACTTTTTTAAAGTATATAAAAATGCAAATCTACCCTCCTTTTCTGTGCTCTCATTTTCTTTTGTTCTCTTTTGTGCACATTTTTCCTCCTTCCCTCCTTACTTCATCCTAGAGAAGACTACACAAATATGTATTTGTATACACACAGACACATGCACACGCATATACACAGATATATATATACATATGCATTAATACATAACACGTATACATATATATGTAAAGCAATACTATAATAATTCTACTTATCAGTTCTTTCTCTGGAGATGGATAGCATTTTCCTTCACAGGTCCTTTGTGGTTAATTTGAGTATTTATGCTATTCAAGGTGAATTAGTCATGGAAAGCTGTTCTCATGATAATAATTCTGTTACTGTGCAGTGTTCCCTTAGTTCTGCTCATGTCACTTTGCATTATTTCATGTAAGTCTTTCCATGTCTTTCTAAAATCAACAAGTTTATTTTTTTCCTTTTTTGTTTGAAAGGCAAGCGAAACTCATAATATGTTATTTTAATATATTTTATTTTCCCCCAATTATATGTTCAAATTTTTTAAAGTTTTGAGTACCAGATTCTATGCCACTTTCCTTCTTGCCCCTGCAATGACCACAGTAAACATTCTGATATACATTATATATGTACAATCATGTAAACATTTCCATATTAATCATTTTATAGAAGAAAAATTTTAGAAATGAAAAAAAAAGAAAAACAGAATGCTTCAGTCTGTATTCAGACAGTATCAGTTCTTTCTCTAGAGACAGATATTATGCTTCATCATAAATCCTTTAGAGTAATCTTAGATCATTATATTGCTGGATTAACGAAGTCATTCACAATCTTCATACAAAATTGTTGTTATTGTTTGTACAGCATTCCCCCCGTTCTGCTCATTTCACTTTGGTTAATGTAAGTCTTTTTAGGTTTTACTGTGGTCATCCTACTTGTCATTTCTTACAGCACAATAATATTCCATGATAATCATATACTACAGTTTGTTCAGCCATTTTTAATTAATAGTCATCCTCTTGATTTCCAATTCTTAGCCACTACAAAGAGAGCTGCTATAAATATTTTAGAACATATAAGTTTTTTTTTTTTCCTTTTCCCCTAATGACCTTGGGAAACAAACCTAAGAGGGATATTGCTGGGTTAAAGGTTATAATTCCAAAATGGTTTGATAAGTTCACAGTTCCACTAATAGTAAATTAGTGTTCCAAATTTTCAACGTCTCCTCCAACATTTGTTGTTTTCCTCTTTTATCATTTTAGACAATCTGATAAGTGTAAAATAATATCTCAAATTTGGGTTTAATTTCTATTTCTCTAGTCAATATATATTTGGAGTATTTTTTCACATGACTACATATTGTTTTGATAGCTTTATTGGAAAACTGCCTGTTTATATCCTTTGACTGTTTATCAATTGGGGAATGACTCATATGATTATAGATTTGACAAAGTACTTTATATATGTGAGAAATGAGACTTTTTGCTGAGACTCTATAAAATTTCCCCTAAAATTTCCTGTTTTACTTCTAATCTTGTCTACATTTGGTTTTGCTTGTACAAAACCCTTTTAATTTAATGTAACTGAAATTATCCATTTTACACTTCATAATCCTTCTATCTCTTTGTTTACTTATACATTCTTTTCCTTTCCATAAGTCTAATAGCTAATATGTTCTTGACCTCAGGAAAGATTCTGAGAAAAGCATTGTGCTAGACACTGAGAGGAATATAAAGATAGCTAGGATATGAATTCTACTCTCAAATAGAATAGCTACAGTAAATAAAAGTCATGGAGGTGGGAACTGAGCTGAAAGAGCATGCTTACTTTCAGCTGTCTAAATGTCTTCAAACCCAATAAATGTTCTGAACTAGACTGAGCAGATAGACAAGTAAACAATACATCCTATAAAAAGCAGTCACTTGTGTCTGCAGAAAATGCTTGTTTCACTTTCACTCACAAGTGTCCATTGTCTCATTCCTGAACCCACATGCAATATTAACAGTATGCCAGGGGCAGTCGATATACCAATTAGGGAGTGGAAATCAGGAGACATTGTATTAAGGAAGAAAATTCCAAAGGTAGACCAAAGCCTATCATTACTCTGCAGTTGCTATAGCAGGTTACATTTTGGCCCAAATCTTAGGTTGAAAGGACAATGATTTTCTTTGAAGAGGTCACTGAAATTCTGTTTATGAAGACTTACTTTCATGAACATTTCCCAATCCCACATTTTTCTGTGAGTGACTTTTCCTCTGCCACCAGTGTCCCGTCGTGAAAAAGTATTTCTACTGCTAATCCTGAGTTTTAAGATGGGCTTTTGGATTACAAAGTATTGATTATTTGACATCTCTCAGGAGATTTTAAATGAAACTGCCTATAGCTTACATTGAAACAAGTGCAGTCTCCTGAAGGACCTTTAAATCTTGCCTGAAGTAAGTCTGCCTTGCTAAAAACTTCCTCCCTCTTTCCCACTACCAGGTAGTTTGAAGTCTGACAGAATTTTAACTTAGCTTTTCCTAGGTTCAAAGGAAGAACTACATGAAGAAAAATGGGAAGGGAAAGGAGAATTGACCTTTTCCCAAGTTCCTGTTCAGCTGTCTGCAAAAAAGCAAATAAATGAACAAACAAAAAGTAATTTATGAGCTGTTATGAGAAGCAGCATAGTATAGTAGCTGGACATCCAGATTCTAAGTGAGGAAATCCTGGGTTCAAATACCACTTTGACACATATTAGGAATCCTATGGAAACCAGTGGTCTTTAAAACTTCTTAAACTGTGATTTGCAATACCATATGGGGTCACATAATTGAATGTGGGGGGGGTCACAAAATTTATTATGAGTAAATGTTTGATTTGTATACCTATTTTATATACTTATACACCCAGGGTTGTATAAAACTTTCATGGGTGAATGGGAAAAGTTTAAGAAGCCCTGCTCTAAGTAATTCTATAAGACCTTAACTCGCAGAGAAAATGCTCACCTGCATTGATAGAGGGAATTTCCTAACCCAGAGTTCTCTATACCAGCAGTTCTCAAACTTTTGTTTTCAACATCTTTATACTATTAAAAATTAATGAGGATCTGTCAAAGAGTTTTTGTTTATGTGAGTTATATTTATAAATATTTATCATATTAGAAATAGAAACTAATTTTGAATTTGTAGATTCTCTAAAAAGGTTTTGGACCCCCAAGATCCTCTGGACCACACTCTGCAACTGCTCTATACAAACAAAATCATAAATATAGTTCCGAGCTGTTATAGAAAGAGTATGGGAAAAGGCCAATGGTTTGGGGTTCTAGATATATAATCAACTGGCTTTTGATAGACATTGGTACTAAAAACAATCTGATCCTTTTGGTCCTGTTTTGTTGGTGCCACCACAAGTTCAGGGGAATTGTCCCTGCACCATTTTGTTATCTTCTCCCTTGCCTTATCCCTAACCCTGTGAAATTAGTGTGGTACAATCTTTTCTTTTTCAAAAGCACAGAACCATAATGGTGAATTCCACCAAACATTAAGTCAAAGGTCAGATCTAGATATGGAGGAGGTCGGGGTAGGCAGAAGAACCCTGAAGGAGACCCTGTCCTTAAAAAGTACTAAGGGATGTTAAATAGACCATGACATGAGTGACAAAAAAAAAAAAAATGGCATTGTCATTCAGTTACATATATTAACAAAGCATAGATTTGCTGAATTGGAAGGGGTCCCTGCAGTCCCTACTCTGACCAATCTAATAACCCTTCCTCATTGCGTTGAATCTGTCACATAGTGTAATGAAAATAATTCCATATTGGGAATCAGACAATCTGAAATCTAATTCTATATCTGCCTTTTATGACCTTGGGCAAATACCTTAACTTCTCTAAGTCCCCATTTTCTCATAGACAAAATGAGAAGGCTAGACCACATATTTGTTACAATCCCTTCTAGTTCTAAATTTATTAAATGAGTGAAATGGTTATAGCCATATGATAATGAGAAGGGGAGCCCTGAAAATTTCTCTTTCTCTTTTTCTTTCTCTTCCCCTCTTTCTGACTTAAGGGGTGAGCTGTGAGGTAAAGCACTTGAGAAGCTCCTTGAAGGAGAAAGTCTCCTTGAATCCTGGCCTCTAGCCTCAGGACAAACAGCTTCATTTTGTTATGTAGATGTTATGGAGCCAGAGATTCCAACTCTATTGAATTGAAGAGACACCCATTCAATTCAAAGATTTTCTATTCAATTCAGCTCAAACTGTACCCAGCCCTATCAAGAACTGCCCCCAGCTTATAGAGAAAAAGAGCCAATTTGAGGCTCAGTCCTTGCAGAGGACCTAATATGCCATTCCTGGCATAGTAGCAATCTCTGCCTGCTGAAATGATATTTTCTTTCAGCATTACCCTCTCTTTATCATCATCTATTTCCCTAACTAGACTTTATACCTCTCTATTGGGGGATTTCTCTACTAGGAACTTTACTTCTCTGCCAGGACCTTGCCACTAAGGAGTTCAGTCTTTCTATTCATGCATAACAAAGGTTGACTTCCCAATGCCAATAAAAAACTTCTTTTACCAATCCAGCTTTTTGGATTTATAAATTCTTTTATGAAGGACCTCTGTGCTGCCTGAAGGAGGTTTCCATAACTCCCTATCCATGTACCAAATCCTAAGGGGATCTAGGGGACCTAAACCCCTTCATTTGGTTCCCTGAACGCCGAACCTGCCACTAACCTCATTGTTTAACTCTCTGACCACTAGGAATCCTAATCATTTTGGTTCCCTGAATCTAATCTTATCAATAAGAGATCAGAAGACTCAATCTAATAGTTTTTATGTATAAGAACAACAGATCCCTTGTTCTCAAGGACAATCCAACAAGGGGACAAGTTATAAACAAAAACAAATTATGTAAGGAACAATAATAAAAGCATAGCAAATATCCAAACAAAATGTCACATGCCTATTTGAAGAGGGATATGTAATCAACTAGAAAATAAGAGAAGACTTTCTGGTAGAAATGGCATCTGAATTAAACTTTTTGAAGGAAGAGAAGAATTTCAAATATTCCAGAATACCAGTGATGATACTTACCCACCTCTTGAGTGGAAGGTGACAGATTCAAGATGCAGAATGAGAAAAACATTTAAATAAAGAAAAACATGGAAATTTGTGGGGGGTTTTGATTGTGCATATTTCTTTTAAGGGTTTTTTTTGTTATTTTTTCTTTTTCAGTGGAAGAGGAAAAAAGAAATAATTTTTCATTTTTAGAAATTAGAATTAGAATTCTAAAAAAAAGAAATTCTAGGTGTGTCCCAATACAAGGAAATAAGAGATGGAAACCTGAAATTAAAGCTAAGTGATATATGAAGAATCAAGAAGAAACTAGTTTAAAAATCCAGTATCTGGCACTTACTAGCTGTATAACTTTGGGTAAGTCAGTTTCCTCATCTATAAAATAGAAATAATAATGATATTACTAAGCTTGTTGTAAGGAACAAATGTCATAGAAATATTGAAGTGTTTAGCTCAGTGCCTGGCATATAGTAAGTACTACATAAATATCAGGTAGTAGGAGGAGGAGTAATGGTAGAGTTTGGCCAAAATGTATAATGTATCATTTCAAATTAACAAATGTCCCTATTCTATGCAAAACTGTTGTGATGAGGATATAAAGACAAAAACAATATGAAAGAATCTCTGCCCTCAAGGAGACTACGTTCTACCAGGGAATAAAATAAATATATAGATAATACAAAATCTCTGCGAAGCAAAAACAAATGTATAATTTCTTGTCAACCAATCAAGAAGTACTTCTTAAGCACTTATCATGTACTGGATATTATGCAGGAGTGGGGCAGAGAGAACAGTAACTAGTAGGGGAATTAAGAAAGGTTCCCTGTGGCACTTAGGCTGAATTTTGAAGACAGTTAAGGGTACTATGAGCCAGGGATTCTTTGTGGAGATAGTATATCCTAGATGTAGGAAGTAGCCCATTCAACATCAGTGATAGAAGAATGAATGTCATAGACAGGAAAATTAGTAATATTATATTTTAGATGCAATGGAGACTAATATGAGATAAGATTAAAATAGTAACATTTTGTGGTAGGCTATGAATATCAGGATAAGGATTTTGCATTGTATTCTAGAAGCAATAAGGAATCATTGAAGATTTTTGAGTAGGGAGTAGCATGATCAGATCTATGTTGAAGGCATATCAATTTCACAGCTATACAGAAGATGAACTGGAGAAGGAGCTACTACAGACATGAAGCCCAATTAGGAGGTTATTAGAGTAAGTCCAGGTGACAAGTGACAAAGATCTAAACTAGATTAATGGCTTCCTGTATGACCAGAGAGAGGGGAAGTGAAATAAAATCAACAAGAGTGAGCAAGTGATTAGATTGGGCAAAAGGGAGAAGAAATTAAGAACGATATCTAATATACAAAAAATGTTTATAGCAGCTCTTTTTATGGTGGCAAAAAATTGGAAATTGAAGGGATAATTATCAATTGGGAAATCACTGAACAAGTGGTATATGACTCTGTTGGAATATTATGGTGATATATGAAATGATGAAGATATTTTGGATTAAATGGTCTCTAAAGTTCCTTTTAGCTCTAGATCTATGTTCTATGATATAGCAATGATATTTAACATAAATATGCCTCCAAATATCTACCCCATCAATTTGTGACACTATCTGAAATTCCTACATTAGACATTCATAATTTCCTATTTTGATATGCAAATATTCTTGGTTAGGAAGGGAGGGAGGGAGGAAAGGAGAGAGGGAGGGAGGAAAGGAGGAAGGAAGGAAGGAAAGGAGGAAGGAAGGAAGGGAGGGAGGAAGGAAGGAAGAAAGAAGAGAGAGGGAGTGAGGGAAGAACTAATTGAGGCACTAATGATATAATCCCAATCAATTAGAAAAAAGAAAAGCACCAGGAAAACTGATAGTAAAACCACAAAAAGCATCAGGAAAATTGATAGCAAAACCACTTAGAGAAGAGTGCCCACTTCACAGTTTTTTTTTTTCCTTGGGCTGAGCTTAACTAGACTAATTTTTATTTTTATAACTCTACTATATAGTTAGAAAACTGAAGTTTGAAGTTTAAGTGACTTGACTAAGTTAGCAATCTAGTTCATGACAAGCCTAAGGCAGAATCCAAGTTTTCCAAGTTCTGTGTCATCAGTTTTTCAAAGGTTTTATCCACAGTATATACATTTCCAATAGCCTCTTGCTAAACAACCAGAGAAACATACTGAGGAGAATTAATGTTTCCCTATGAACACCTTATAATTGTTGATTTATTAGGAGCCTAAACAAAGGTGTTTTTCTGAAGGAGAATGTTCTCATGGAATATAAACATCAGGCTTTAGAAAATAGATAGGCTTGGGAAATTTCTATAATTCATACAGCACATCTGGAAAGAGTTAAGTGAGGGCTAGCTTTCCTAAAGTGCACCTGTGTTCTTTGGCAAAAGCACAACTGCTGGTGTAACAAAGATAGTGTTATCCCCTGGTGGAAGAACCTGGCTTGGTCCAAAGCCTGGACTTTCTATTCTTCAGTTCTTTATTTCTTTTCCCTTAACTCAGGAAGATGGTGCAATGGAACAGGGTAAATGGAGGAGGAGGTACTACATGTTTACTCAAGGTATAGGCTCCAATCACCTCATTTTTACATATAAGGAACTGAGGCTTAGCAAATTGTTATTCACATACCTAGGGTCACATAGGCAACAAGCACCAAGATAATATGTCCAGAAGGAAAAAAGGAAGGAAGGAAGGAAGGAAGGAAGGAAGGAAGGAAGGAAGGAAGGAAGGAAGGAAGGAAGGAAGGAAGGAAGGAAGGAAAGGAGGAAGAGAAAGAGGAGGGAGGGAGGAAGGGAGGAAGGGAGGGAGAAAGGAAGGGAAGGAAGGAGGAAGAATATTCTAGTCTGATAGCTTTCTGGGTATAATTTCACTTGCTAGACCAATTCACAACTCTAATCAACAATGCCATAGTGTACTTGTTTTCCTATAATCTCTCCTACATTGGTCAGTTCCTTTTTTTGCCATCTTTTACACCCTAAAATGTCTGAGATGGACATCAATGTTACATTAATTTGCATTTATTTCATTATTAGTGATTGAGTATTTTTTTAATATGGAAGTTGAATAGGTTGGATTTCTTCCTTTGAATAGTAGTATAGCTTTAGCCTGATATATCCAGCTAAGTATTTTTCCTAGAGGACTCTATTGTCTTCTATCTTTATTCATTTTGTATTATTTTCAGATCACCCAATTTTATTATTTATCAATATTCATTACTTCTTATTGCTGCCCCATCCTTATGGTTAATATCCTGGCATTTTTTATCTTTTCCAGTTTTTATCTCCATAGAGCTTTTCTACTAATACATTATGAAGTTTTCTATTTTATCCTTTGCCCTTGGCGAAGATCTTTTATTGATTTTCATTATATTTATTTTTGATATGTTGTTTACATTTTCATAGTTACTATTTATATGGTTTTCCTGGGTCTGTTGACTTCACTCTGCATTAATTTATAAAGATTTTAACATGCTTTTCCGTATTCAGTATATTCATCATTTAAGTTCTTAAAGCAAGGTAGTATTCCATTACATTAATGCACCACAATTTGTTTAGTCATTACTCAATTTATGTGCAAATACATTTTATTTCCAATTTTTAACATTATAAAAATTGCTGCTATAAATATTTTTGAATATTTGGAGTTCTTTTACAAAAATTTGTTATCTTTGATTATTTAATTTATAATGTGTTCCTACTAATAGTACTTGTGTCTGGAATTATAATGGATTTTATATAACTAATTAACTACATATATACATATATATGTACATTTCTTTTTAAAACACATGTATATGTATATATGATATCTATATAAAATGGTTCAAGTGGTGATTATTCATTTTAATTATTACTATTTTTGTTATTAGTAGTAGTGTTATTATTTTTATGACTTTTTGGTAATATTATTCTTTCATTGTGGTCCTTAATATTGCAATTAATTAAGTTCATCTTCTAGATTCTATCATTTTTATTGTATTACATATGTATATACACACGTATAGTTGTGGGTGTAGAAATAAGGTTAGAGTTAAGAAATAGAGATAAAAATAGGGTTAGAATTAAGAGATTTTAAATTAGTCTTATTTGAATTGTTCATAATGAATTCATGTTGACTTACAGTGATTACTTCTTCCTCCCATCCCAAGTAATGGCAAATGTGGAGTATTATCCATATCTTTCAATTATTTAGCTTTCTTCTGATGGATTTTGAATGGCATAATTTATCATCTACTTTTTAAAAATTCTATATTGTGTCATATAATATAGTCTGAGCAGGTGTTGGTACACTTGAGCTTGTCTACAGACACTGTGGAAAATGTATTTTTATGTCCTGACCTTATTGGCAGGAGTCAGTGTTTAAATTATAAACTCTTCTTAATTTCAGGAACATCTAGGGAAGTTGTCTCACTGGCCAGACCTTTCTCTTGGGCCATTATAAATGTCAAATTTGGTTTGGCCAAAGACATTTATTGTTGGAGTGCTTCAATTAAAAACTGTACATAGAAGGTGACTTCTCAGTGTCATCTGAAATTTTCCAAATTAGATTAGCATGTGATTCTAAGCTAACTTGCTCTGTCATTAAGTCCATGACCTATCTCCTCCAGGAAGTCTTTTTAGATTAACCCACCTTATCTCTTATATTGACTTTTGGATAATATAATTGTTTTTCGGTTATTATCTGCTTTTTTAAATTGCCTATTGATCCTACATTGGCCAAAGCATCAAGCTTCTCATCCACAGGTATGGTTACTCCCTCTTTATTTGTGAATTGAGAGAGATTGTCTCTAGCATGAAAATTTGGGGCTGTGCATGGAATTTCTTAATCCCATGAAATATACAGATCTGATATACCCAGAAATCTTTGTGAGCTAGTAACAAACCCTTCTTCCAACCTTTGCCTTTTCCTTCATATAGTACTTCATTTTCCTCTTCCTCTTCAATCAGTCTCCTACCTTTTTCCTCTAGCCTCTTCAAATATCCATAACTGAACGCCAAGGAAAATTTGTGCCATATGTTTTCAATTCATTCACACCTAATTCCTTGGAAAGTGGTTACCTAGCTTGATTTTGTCCAAGAAACCTTTTGAACCTTCATCTCATTTCATCATTTAAAATAGGAAGTTAATATTGTTGCCAAGAGTCAAATAGCAAGATCACCATTTCCAAGAACATTTTCAGTCTCCAACCTGAATTATATCTTCATCTCTCACTGAATGCAAAATCCAAAAGTACCACGGACAGACCCCATAAGCACTCATCACATGTGGCCTCACGTACACAGCAGCCCCCCAGGTGCAGCTCCATAAATCCAGGAGTATCCTGGGTAAAATTGCATTAACTTAAGGGACCATACTAGTTCACTCTCCAAATTTTTCTGTATCAATACAGTACAGCTGTGTTTCTGTGAAAACAAGGGCAACAAAAAAGGAGAAAAACACTATTTATAAGGGCTGCCTAGATTAGTGAGTCACATCATTTCAATAGCCCTGAGATATATACACAGCTGACTACTTATGCAAATTTCAGACCTCCTGTTTGAACAAAAGGTTACTGAGGAACATAACCTGGAGCTTTTATTGCTAATGAGGCATTTATTTCCATTTGAATATAGAAGTGTGTATTTTTTGCCTTTTTATGGTGTATCATAATTGTGTCTAATAATATAAAAATAATGTTGAGCCTTTATCTCCACATGGCTTAGACTTCAGACACAAATTTCATGTAATTTCCAGTTGTTAGGGGTATGTGAAACACTTATTGATTTCTCCCACGTCTCTCTCTGTACAGTTTGTAGACTTGTTGCAGCCCCAGGTGTCCATTTGAAATGAGAAACACCATTACCTTTGTTCACTTTTAAGTGTTGCCTGTTCTTTAGGCATTTAAAAAAAAAATCAATGATTATAATAATAATGAAGGTGCTAAGAAGAACTGAAGAGCTATGTTTGGTTTTATCATCAATTGGAGGAGGAAAAAAAGCTCTCTGCTAGGAGGCCTGAGCATACAGATTCAACTTCTAGGGTTGTTGTTTTATCTGTCTATTAAAGGAGTCCTCCAATTGATGAACGATATAGGGGGCCATTCCTGCGGGGAGAAGAGACCATTTCTATTGCTCCTTAGGCCTTTGGGCTTTGTCCTGATGCTATGAGCAAAAAATGAGATACAGTAATAGAAGACAGATACAGAAATAAATGATTTGAGTTAGTCAGAAGAATTAGTCAAGCCCCATGAATTGATGTTTTATGCTTTGATGAAGTTGATGTGAATATTCCCTCCAGTGGTACCTTCCCATCTTCTCATACTGTCTGATTCTAGCCCACACCCTTCCTGAGATCTAAACCTTCCCTTTCAGAGATCTAGGCATTCCTCATAGGCATTCACTACACCCAAAACACTGAGGACTTTCCACTCCATTTCTTGACTTTGAATCTGTGGAGGAGGATGGGAATGTCTTTGGGTTATGTCTTCTTGTCCCTAAATGGCAATTTTGAATCTATAATTCTCCCTTTAACATCACAACTTTTCCCAATTGTGGTTTCAATATATCATAATATATTGTGTCATATAGATATGGGTCAGCATAAGAAATTAAAAATGGGTAGAGTTTTGTGGACATTGCCAACAAGTACCACAGAAAAAGTCTAGAAACTCAAAAATTCATTTATATATAATTGTATAATATAAACACAAATTTTATAATATGTCATAAAAAAGGAAAAAAAATTCAGATTTCTTCTCTGGTACAAAGGGAGGGCCAAAAAATGTTACCTTTGTTTTCCAGATTACACCGAGTTCATAATCTCACTCCTATCCCCTATGATATGAAAGGGTTAATTATCTATAAACAACTTTTCTTACTTTATAATGTGAATCATTTTATAATAGAGCATTAAACATTTTTAAAAATTGCAATAATTGTAATATCAATGCCACAGCAAGAACTACAAAAGACTGGGGTAATTGTATACTCTCTTTAGTTTATTCTTAATGAGAACAAGTCTCCCTGATGCAATTCAAAGGGGTAACAGGCATAGGCCCCTCACATGCCACCCCAAATTCTAGCTTCATAGACCAGGAAGGGACTTTAGATGTCACCTACTTAAATCCTTTTATTTTAAATTGAAAAAAATTGGGGTCACATATTACATCTCTCTTTATCTCTCTGTCTCAGTGTATGTGTTTCTGTTTCTGTCTCTGTCTTTCTCTGTTTCTCTCCAAAGAAAGAGAGATACATACATATACATATGTGTATAAACATATATGTATGTATGTTATATATGTGAATATATAAAATTTATGTGACAAAGATTAAAAGTTAGGAGGGATTTCAAGGGCCATCTGTTCCAACCCCCTCAATTATACAGAAGGAAACAGAAGTCCAGGAAGATTTAGTAAGGTCACACATAGGCATTTAGTGGGGGGGGGGGGAGGGGGGGGAGGGAAGAGAAAAAAGATTTGAACTAAGGAGTTCTGACTTCAGAATCATTTGGTTCCACTGGATCATGCTGCATCTTAGATATTTCTCTTAATAGATTCTAAATCCCTTAATGGCAAAGACTATTTAATTTTTCTTTGATTCCCAAAGCATGGCACAGTGTCTGACAAAGAAACACTAAGAAAGTGCTAATTTATTGACTGATGGATATATCATTTTGTTCTCTCTGTCTCTTTCCCTTTCTACCACTTTCTCCCACTTCATCCCTTCCCCTTTCATTATCTCTCCTTCACCCACTCTCTTTCTGTATAGAATATGTAATAAATAAAATTTATATACATATACATACATATATGCCTGTTATATGATGTAACTACCAATATATATGTTATATATAATACATATATTGAATTACATCATATATCATAAAATAACAATATAACACATAATATAATTTAAGATATGGCATATGATAAAAGCATGTACATTAAAATACATTATATAATGTAATATAAGTTAATACATAATGCATTTTATCATTGTATTATATATTATATACTTATAAAATAATATATCATAACATAATGTATAATTGTTATATAATATATAAGTATGCAAAAGTAAATACATACACACATGAATATATAAGTAGATGTATAAGTACATATTAAGAGAAATATATTCCTTCTTCAATGATATTTACATATGATATAATTATTGAATATGATGCATGACAGTACATTAATCTTTACATTATGTATACATATATATATACATATATATATATATTTATGTATACATACAAAGAAAAACCAATTAACTCTCATATGCCTTTATCAACTAATTGATACATAAATATCACTGAAGGCATGTGTGTAAATATAAGTAAAATCTTATAAATAACTAGATACAAACACATATATATAAGAAAAAATCTTTAAGTCTCATTAATGATAATATAGTACTTACTGTTACTTTTGTTTTTATGTATAAATAACTTTAATTTTCTTTTATTTAACAGATCATTCTTATAAATACTTCTACTAAGTGACTTTTATGGCATTTTTTCTTTTTAAATTAATTTAATATTTTATTTTTCCCCAGATACATTTTTTAAAATTTTGTTTACATTTGTTTTTAAAACTTTGTGTTCCAGATTGTTATTTTATTCCCACCATGGACCACCTTTAAGAAAACATATGTGAAGTTAATGCAAAACATTTCCTCATATGTGAAGTTAATGCAAAACATTGATGGGCATGCACTCAGTTTTCCATTTTTTTTTTTTTGTCCTGAGAAGAGAGCTGCTAAAAATATTTTTGTACATATAAGTCCTTTTCCTTTTTTTTTTTTTTTAATTCTTTTGGGGGATTCATGTCTAGTAGTGATATTGTTAGGTCAAAGGATATGCATGATTTTATAGCCCTTTTGGTATAGTTCATATCTTTTCAATACTTATTAACTGGAGCATGGCTCTTATTTTTTTACTATTTTGACTTAGACCCTATATGTTTGAGAAATAAGGCCTTATAAGAAAAACTTGTTTTAAAATTATTTTTACAATTACTATTGCTAAGTGTATTTTCCCCAATTTATTCTATTCTCTTGCCTTTCACCCTGTCTGTCCTTTAAAGGGTTTTCCTACTGACCCCTTCCTCTTCCAATATGCTCTCTCTTCTGTCATCCTCCCTCCTTACTGTATCCTATAACCCTCCTATTCTTCTGCAGAGTAGGATAGATTTCTATACACATATTGAGTGTATATGTTATTTGATCTTTGAGCCAATTCTGATGAGAGTGAGGTTCATTCACTTACCCTCTCCTTTTCCCCTCTACTTTTTTCTTGCTTCTTTTTTTATGGCAGATAATTTATATCATTCCACTTCTCCCTTTCTCTTTCTCCCAATACATCCCTCTCTCATCCATAAATTTTATATTTTTAGATAATATGCAAACATTTTCAGCTCATAATTGTGCCTTCTGTCTATATATACTTCTTCTAACTGCCATAATAATGAGACAGTTCTAGTGAGTTACAACTATCATCCTTCCATGGAGGAATGTAAATAGTTAAAACTTATTAAGTCTCTTTAGATATCACTTTCCTGATTACATCTTTATGGTTTTCCTGAGTCCTATATTTTAAAATTAAACTTTCTTTTCAACTCTGGTCTTTTCATCATGAATTGTTGAAAATCCTCTTTTCATTGACTATCTACCTTTTTCCCTGAAGAATTACAGTCAGGTTTGCTGGATAGATGATTCTTGGTTGTAATCTTAACTCCATTCCTCTCTGTAATATCATATTCTAATCCTTCTGATCCTTTCATGTAGAAGCTGCTAATTCTTGTGTTAATGTAACTGTGGCTCCACTGTAATTGAATTGTTTCTTTCTGGCTGCGTGCAGTATTTTCTCTACGACCTGGAAGTTCCAGAATTTTGCTATAATATTCCTGGGAGTTTTCATCTTGGCTTTTCTTTCAAGAGGTGATCAGTGGATTCTTTCAATTTCTATTTTGCCTTCTGGTTCCAGAATATCAGGGCAATTTTACTTGATGATTTAATGAAAGGTATCTTCTTTGATCCTGATTTTTAGGTAAACCAATAATTTATAAATTATCTTTCCTGAATCTATTTTCCACATCAGTTGTTTTTCCAATGAGATATTTCACATTTTTCCTATTTTTTCTTTCTATTACTATTCTATTTTATTTTTATCTTATATTTATATTCTTTCTATTTTCTATCTATATTATTTTTATTATACCTTGATTTCTTATAAACTCATTAACTTCCATTTACTCAATTCTAATTTTTAGGGAATTATTTTCCTCAGTGAGCTTTTCTACCTCCTTTCCCATTTGGCCAATTTTGCTTTGGAAGGCATTATCCTTATTAGCCTTTTGCATTTCCTTTTGCACCACTCTCAATTCTTTTCCTAATTTTCCCTCTATCTCTCTTACTTGATTTTCAAAATCCCTTTTGAGCTCTGTGATGAACTGAGACCAATTCTTATATTTCTTGGAGGCTTTGGATGTAAGAGCTTTGACTGTGTTACCTTCTGAGTGTGTTTTGATCTTCCTTGTCACTTTCTATGATCAAATCTTTTTTCCTGTTGCCTGCTCATTTTTAGCCTATTATTTGGCTTTTAACTTTCTGTTAAAGTAGAGCCCTGTTTCCAGGATAGAGGGTGCTCTGTCCTAATTTTCTGAGGTTTTGTGCAGCTATTTTCAGAGATGATTCTAAAGATTTCACCAGAAATGTTCTTTTTTGCCTGGAACTATTAAGAGTCCCCCTGAAGCTGTAAGATCTAGAGTGCTAAAGCAACAGAGTCCTTCCTCAGTGCTAGCTTTTAGGAGCTGAGCTCTCGGAAGCTGCCACAGCCCCCACTGCTCACCCCTACTCTTGTTTGCTGGTTTCCCAAGGCCTTCTCACTCCAATAACAAATCTTTCCTGCCCACCTTCCAAGTCATCATTAGTCTTTCTGGGCTGAGAGTCTAGAAACCCCCAGGGCTGCTGCTGGTTCAGAGATCCTTAGGCCTATTTCTGCTTTGCTGGCACTGGGGCCAAGGATGGCACTGTCCTGGACTGTGTATTGGGCTCCCACTCTGATGCCACAGACTTTTCCCACTGACCTTCTAAGTTGTCTTCAGATGGAAAATTGTTCTGCTCCATCATTGTGTGTGTCCTGATGCTCTAAAAATTTTTAGAGTCATTATTAAAGGAATCTGGAGCAGTTTGGGGGAAAACACAGCAAGTTCCTGCCTTTATTCTGCCATCTAGATTCTACCTCTGTTATAAATTCTTACATTTTAAAAATATATATTTTATTCTGAACTTAAGAAATAACACAAACATTTACTTAGCATAGTATAATATAAAAAGATGATAGCACATGAAATTGAAAATCTATTATCTATTATGCTATTCTTTTTAAGTATGTGATAAAGCTATCATCTCACTTTCTTCTCTTCCCTTTTTATTTCACTCCCTTCCAAGTACTATCATTAGAAACAAATATATATATATACATATATATATGTATACTTATATATGTGTGTGCAAAATCCTTCTACACATACTTCTATTTTTTAATTCTTCCTCTGTAAATTGCCAAAAGATATTTTACTGAGTTATAAAAAATTTATTTGGAAGAACAAAGATCAAGAATATCAAAGGAACTCATGACAAAAATATAAAGAAAGGAGATTTAGCAGTACCAGATTTTAAACTATATTGTGATATTGTCAAAACTATCAGTTACTTGTTAATAAACAGAAAGGTAAGTCAATGGAAAAGAGTAAACATGACTATTTATAGCAGCAAATGAATAGTAACTTGTGTTTGACAAGTATAAAGATAATTTTTTGAGCTAAGAATTCATTATTTGGTAAAAATTATTGGGAAAACTAGAAATCAGTATGACAGGAACTAGACATAGACCAATATCTAACACCATTTACCAACATAAAGTAGATCTGTTTCATCCTGGGCAAGCCACATAATTTCTCACTTCCCCTAAAAAACTTTCAAAGACTACAAATTGTATTAATATCATTGGCAAAGGAAGTTCCTTACCAGAAGCTCTGTGTCAATGAGATGACAGATTGGTAAAGAGTAAAAAATGTATAGATGGAAACTTGTAATTTTATCAGTGTATGAATATGCAGATATACGCCCCCACACAGTCATATATATCTATCTATCATATATGTACATTACATATATTCCCTTCTATCTATACTAATTTTTTATATCCACAAAGAGAAGGGAGAATGATGTGGTGTGGTGTGCATAAAATATAAGAACTTTTACAGTACCAGTTATTTCATAGTTTTTTGTATATCCTTCGGGCCTAGTATATTAAAGAATCTTAAAAATGCTGTTTGATTATTTTGTAGTGTACTCTACTTAGAGCCAGAAAGATCTCTTTTGAAATTCCACCTCTGCTCCTTGATGGCATTTTGATCACAGGTAATTAACCTAGCATCAGAGACTCATGTAACTTTTAGATATATCTTTTAGATTATAGATAGATTGTAATTCCAGATAATGGAGGAAATTTACAAATCAATCAAATCACAGATGCTTGATTCATTGATAAGAAAATATCATTTATAATATTATATTTTATGTTAAATATAATCATACTTATTATTATCTAAACACATACAAATGTGTTTATCTCTATATATACATATATCTAAATATATACAGTTATACACAGACAAATATACACGCACATATACATACATATATATGTGTATATTTAAGAAGGTGATCAGGCAAACATTCCTCTGAATAAGGGTCTGAATTGAATCTGAATATATGTGTATGTTTTTCTTCTGTAAATTAAAGGATTACAAATCAATTCCAAATTCATAGGACTGTTCTTGATGTTTTTATATAAAACCATATTTGATAATTTGTATGTCATTCTATTATGAATCATATGCCTGAGGAGATAGCCCATGAATGA
Source organism: Sarcophilus harrisii (assembly GCF_902635505.1). Lineage (NCBI taxonomy): Eukaryota > Metazoa > Chordata > Mammalia > Dasyuromorphia > Dasyuridae > Sarcophilus > Sarcophilus harrisii. The sequence continues at coordinate 123,119,464 of NC_045430.1, read as the reverse complement.
ATTATAGTACATAGAACTGAAAATGGACAGAGGATTGAATCTTATTCTAAAACTGCTAAGTTATTAGCTTTGGGAGGCCTTGAGCTGAAGTAATCTTATGGTTTTTCATTTTTTGTTGACTATTTTTACTAATAACTCTTTTAAGATTATAAATAACAGAAGAGAATAAACACAAGACTTGATGCCCTTTACCTTAAACTAAGACTAAGACCCTAGCTAATAAGAAGCAAGAGCCCCAGAAAAGTTCACTCACCCTGATGTACCTTCTAAGAGAGTTTAAAATCTTCCTAATATTCTGTGGAAGCACAGAATAGAGGCTTGGACTAAAAGAAGCCCATACTTAGGAGCACAGGAGAAAGAAAAGATGAGAAAGAATCTGGCCTCTTTAAAAAATTCTAAAGGGGGTGAGAGAGGAGTGAATACCAGTTACTTTCTTTTTTTAAAATATATTTTTATTTCATGAAGTATTTCCCAATTACATTAAAATTTTTAACATTAATCTTTTTTAAAATTTTGGCCTTCAATTTCTCTCCCATCCTCCTGACACTCCTGACTCTGCGCAACCCATGGAGAAGGTGAACAATATAATATCAATTATATATATGAAGTCATGCAAAATGTTTCCAAAAAAACACACATGCAAAATATAAGAAAAAAAGAAGAAAGTGAAAATACTTGAATGCTTTAATCTGCATTCAGAATTCATCAGTTCTCTCTAAAGGACAGCATTTTCCAACATCAGAGTACCTAACTTCACTTTTATCAGTTCCTGTTTCTTCTGTTTTTGTTATTTTTCTGAAACCATACTATTCATCATTTCTTACAGCATAAAAGTATTCCATTACAATCATATGCCACAACTTGTTCAACTATTCATCAATTGATAAACACCCCCTCTATTTTTGATTCTTTGCCACCATAAAAAAAAGATGCTATAAATATTTCTGCATAAATAGGACCTTTTCCCTTTAGAAAACAAACAAACAAAAATTTTGTTTAAGTAGAAAAAACAAACAAATCTTTTGGGGATATATACCTAGTAGTGATATTGCTGGGTTAAAGGTTATGTGCAGTTTTATAACCTTTTGGATAGAGTTCTAAATTGTTCTACAAAATAATTGACCAGTTCACAATTCCACTGACAGTGCATTAGTGTACTTATTATTCCACATCCCATCTTGCATTTCTAATTTTCTTTTTTATGTTATTTAGCTAATCTATTAGGTGTGAGATGGTACCTCACACTTGTTTCAATTTGCACTTTTCTAGTCAACAGTGATATAGTGCTTTTTCATATGACTATACATAGTTTTGATCTCTTCTTCTGAAAACTGCCTATTCATATCCTTTCATCATTTACCAATTTGAGAGTGACTTGTATTCTTACAAATTTGACTCAGTTCTCTACATATTTGAGAAATGAAGCCTTTATCAGAAAAACTCACTGTAAATTCCCCTCTCCCCAGTTTCCAATCTTTTTTCTAATTTTGGCTGTATAGATTTTATTTTGCTTTTTAAATTTCATGTAATTACAATTGTGACTTTCTTTATCCCTTATTTGTTCATGCATTTTTTTATTCATATCTCTAACAGGAAAAATTATCCATACTTCCTTAATTTGCTTATGATATCTTCCTTTAGTAGAAATCATGTACCCATTTCAATCTTGGTATACAGTGTGAAATATTGGTCTATACCTAGTTCCTGTCAAACTACTTTCACTTCCCCAGAAATTTTTGTCAGATGGGAGTTCTTATTTCAAAAGCTTGGATCTTTGGATCATGTGCTACTGTTTGCTGTATCCCTAATACCTGGCAGTGATCCACCATATATTTCTTGGCTAAATATCAAATTGTTCTCATGATTACTACTTTATAATACAGTTGGAGATCTGGTACTGCTAGGCTACCTTACTTCACTTCCTTTTTTTCATTAATTCACTTGATATTCTTGACCTTTGGCTCTTTCAGATGAATTTTGTTGGGTTTTTCCCTAACTCTATAAAATAATTCTTTGGTAATTTGGTTGGTATTATACTGAATAAATTAATTTAGGTAGAATTGTCATTTTAATTATACTGGCCCAGGCTATCCATGAGCAATTAATATTTCTCATATTGTTTAAATCTATCTTTGCATCAAAAGAATTTTGTAGGTGTGGTTTTTTCATTCCCTGACTGTCTTGGCAAAGAGACTCCCAAGTATTTTATATTGTCTATTGTAATTTTACAGTCCTATTTCTTCCTGCAAGACTTTGTTGGCAATATGTAGAGATACTGATGATGTATGTGGGTTTATTTTATATTTTGCGACTTTGCTGTAGTTGTATTTCACTGGATTTTTTTTTATTGATTCTCTAGAGTTCTTAAGTATACTATTATATCATCTGCAAAGAGTGATAGTTTTGTTTCCTTGTTGATTATTCTGATTCCTTCAATTTATTTTTCTTGTCTTATTACTACAACTAGTATTTTACTACAATATTGAATAAAACTGGTGATAATGGATATCTTGTCTCACCCCTGATTATATTGGGAAGAATTCTTATTTATCCCCATTACATATAATGCTTATTGTTGGGTTTAGATGGATACTTGTTATCATTTTAAGACAGTTTGTATTGATTCCTATGTTTTCTAGTGTTTTCAGTTGAAATAGGTATTGTATTTTGTTAAAGTGCTTTTTCTGCATCTATTGACATAATCATATGATTTTTGTTGTTTTTCTTATTGATATGGTCAGTTGTGCTGATAATTTTTCAAATGTTTAATTAGCCCTGAATTCCTGTTAAAAAATCTCATCTAGTCAGAGTGTGTGATCTTTATGATATAATGCTGTAATCTTCTTTTATTTTATTTAAAATTACTGCATCAATATTCATAAGGAAAATTGGTATATAGTTTTCTCTTTGTGTTATTATTCCCCCATTTGAGGTATCAAAATCATATTTGTTTCATAAAAGGAATTTGCTAAGACTCCATCTTTCCTTATTTTTTTTCCTAATAAGTTACATAGCATGGGATTAATTGCTGCTTAAATGTTTAGTAGAGCTAGGGGAAGAGGTGGGGGGGAAAGGGAAGGAAGGGAAAACATTTGAAACACAAGGTTTTGCAAGGGTGAATGTTGAAAATTATCTATGCTTATGTTTTGAAAATAAAAAGCTTTAGTTAAAAAAAAAGAAAAAAGAAAAAAGAAATAAATGTTTGGTAAGATTTGCTTGTAAGTCCATCTGGTCCTAGGATTTTTTTTTCTTAGGGAACTAGCTCATTTATGGTTTGTTCAATTTCTTTTCTAAATAGGGTGACTTAAGTATTTTATTTCTTCTTCTATTAATTTGGGCAATTTATACTTTTAAAATATTTATCCATTTCACTCAGATAGTCAATTTGGGTAGTATATCATTGGGCAAAATAACTCCTAATAATTGCTTTAATTTCATTTTTATTGGTAGTACATTGACTGTTTTCATGATTTTCTTCTTACTTAAAAATCAAATTAATTAATATTTTATCTATTTTAATTTTTTGTATTATCAACTCCTACTTTTATTTGCTAGCTCAATGTTTTCCTCACTTTCAATTATATTAATCTCTCTTGTGATTTTCAGAATTTCCATTTTGAATAACTTTCCAAAATTTGCTTTTTATTTGCCCTTTTTCTAGCTTACTTTTTTAGTTGCATGCCAATTCACTGATTTGCTCTATCTCTCTTTTATTGATGTATATGTTTAGAGGTATAAGCTTTCATCTAAATACTTCTTTGCTTGCATCCTACAGTTGTTGGAATGTTGTTTCATTTTTGTCACTCTTTCTAATGAAATTATTGATTTCTTTTTCCTTTTGTTTGTTCTTTCACTCACTCATTCTCTAGGATTCTATTATTTAGTTTACAATTAATTTTTAGTCTGTGTTCCCATAACCCTTTATTGAATGTAATTTTATGACATTGTGGTCTGAAAAGGGTACATTTAATTTTTCTGCATTTGTTTGTGAGGATTTTATGCCTTGATATATGATATATATCAATGGTTATAACCATATTCAATTTTTCTCTAGAAATCTATCATACCCAATTTAAAAAAATTCTATTCATCTCTTTAACTTCCTCATTTACAGTTAAATTAATCTAACTTTGAGAAGGGAAAGTTGAAGTCCCCTTCTAGTATAATTTTACTGTCTATTTCCTCCTGTAATTCATTTAATTTTTCCTTTAAAAATTTGGATGCTATGCTGTTTGTTGTATTTTTTGTATTGATATTACTTCATTTTCTATGGTTCCTTTTAGCATGTTTTATTTTCCCTGCTTATCTCTTTTAATTAGGTCTATTTTGCTTTTGCTTTATCTGAAATCAAAATTGATACCATTGCCTTTTTTACTCCAGCTGAAGCATAATAGATTCTGCTCTAATTCCTTGTTTTAACTATGTATATTTCTGTTTCAGGGGTATTTCTTATAAACAACATATTGTTGAATTATGGTTTCTAATCCATTCTGCTATTTGCTTCAGTTTTTTTTGGGTGGATTCACCCTGTTTATTATCCCTGCAGTTATAATTAACTGTGCATTTCCCACTATCCTATTTCCTTTTGTTTACCCTTCTCCTTCTCTCTTTTTATCCTTTCATTCCTCAGAAATGTTTTACTTCTGAACACTTCTTCCTTTTACCCACTCTCCCTTTTATTATCATCACTCTTCCTTCTTTCCTTCCCTTCTCACTTCCATATTGGGTAAGAGATTTCTATACCCAACAGAATGCCTATATTCTTCCCTCTTTGAACCAATTTAGATTAGAGAGACTTTCAGTACTATCCACCCTACCCTCATTTACTTCTCCACTATAAAGCCTCTTCTTTGCATATCTCTTTTCTGTGAGATATTTTTTCTCCATTCTTCTTCCCTCCCCGACCAATGACCCACTCTTTCTTATCCATCCATTTTTTAGATAATTCCAACATAATCAATTCATTCCCAAGTCCTCTGTCTACTTGAAGTCCTTCTAACTGCTCTAATAATAAAAAAAGTTCTTAGAAGTTATATGTATTATCTTCCCTTATAGAAAGATGAATAGTTTTTACCTTATTGAGTCTGTTATGGTTTCTCTTTCATGTTTAAATTTTATGCTTCTCTTTAGTCATATTTAAAATTCAAATTTTCTATTTACCTCCTGTCTTTTCATCAAGAATTTTTTTTAAATTCTCTATTACATTATATATCATTTTTTCCTTTCAGGAATATATTCACTTTTGCTGATTAGATTATTTGTGTAATACTGGTTCTTTTGCACTCCAGAATATCATATTCCTAAACTGCTAGGTTTTTTTTATCTGTTTGTTTTAACATGATAGCTTCTAAAATTTATATGATTCCTCACCATGACATTTTTAGCATTGGAATGTTCTCTTTTGACCTGGAGTTCTGGAATCTGGCTGGAATATTCCTGGGATTTTTAAATTTGGGTATCTCTTTCAGTTAGTAATAAGTGGATGCTTCTCTATTTCTATCTTCCCCCCTAATTGTTGGACTTTGACACAATTTTCCTTTCTAATTTATTGAAATATAATGTCTACATTCTTTCTTTGATTATGACTATAAGGTAATCTAATAATTCTTAAATTACACATCTTTTATTTATTTTCCATATCAGTTGTTTTTTTGATGAGATACTTTAATTTTCTTCTTTTTTTTCATTTTTTAAACTTTGCTTTATTGTGTTTTAATATGAAATCATTAGCTTTACCTTACCTGATTTTGCTTTTCAAGGATTTATTTTCTTCAATGTTCTTTTGTATCTTTTTTTTCCATATGAACGATTCCGATTTTTAAGGTCTTGTTTTCTTCAATATTTTTTTGTGACTCTTTTACTATGCTGCTAATTGTCTTTTCATAATTTTCTTCCTTCACTCTTGTTTCTTTACCTATTTTTTTCTTCTACAACTCCTATTCATTTTTTTTAATTGAGTTCTTTCAGGGATTCTTGTTTATTTTGTATTTCCATCTCTCTTTTTTTTCCTTTGAGGCTTTGCTTGTACCTATTTTAACATTGTTAGCTCCTTCTGAATTTGTGTTTTGATTTTCATTTGATCTTCCATACCTTTTATGGCCAGATTTTTTTCTCCTTGTTTTCTCATTTTTCTAGACAATTTCTTGACTTTTAACTTAATATTAAAATTGGGCTTTACTCCTAGAGTATAGTGGGCACTGTCCCAGACATCAGGTTTTTCACTGCTTTCAGAGATAGTGTATTGCCAGAGAAACTGAGGCAAGATAGAGATTAGAGAGTATTTAATAATTTATTTGAAAGGGTGAGATTTACTGGGACCAAATGGATCCATGGTTTGGTCTCAAGGCTAAATGAGACTATCGTCTCCAAGAATCCAGCAAACAATCTGAGTTCTCAATGGCATATATACATGTGGCTCAGACACAGGGGGTAAACCGAGGCAGGATGGAGTCAGGGTGCTGAGAGCGGGAAGGGACTATCAATGTAGTTCTGACAGGGAGTGGGGAGGCATGGGGAATCTGATAAATTACAGAATGGGAAGAGGCACCCAACATTCTGATGATGTCTAAGATAGAAAGTCTTTCTCCTTATCTGGATCATCGTGATTAGAAGGGAGAGGTGGTTGAGCAGAACAATTAGAAACTGTTGCCTTTGCATGCCAGATTTGTTCTGAATATTCTTCTGGGTAGTTTTAAAATTGTGGGAAATAATTTTACTGTTGCTTATGCAGAATAGCTTTAGTTATCTTTGAGGGTAAGATTTAATTAGAAATTAATTAGAAACAATTAGAACAATTCTGGGAAACCGAGGCAGGACAATTTAGGGAAAGTGAATCAGGATAATTAGGGAAATTGAGTCAGGATAATAAAAGAGAACTGTGGCACAACAATAATTCTAGAGGATCTATAAGTTCTTGATTTTTCCAACTCAGTATGAACCAAGTATGAACTTTCCTGGGCTGTGCTACTGTTTTTACTCAAGAAGGGGATTCATCCCCTGCAGCTACAAGTGCTGATGCGCAGGGAACTGTGTCTAAGCTTCCTTGATCACTCCTTCCTTTTCCTGATCAGCTCATCTCATCATTATCTCATCATCAATCCTATAGATTTAACTATAAAGTCTATATAGATAACTTTTGAATTGATATACTGTCTCTTATACTGTAAAGTCCTGAATAAAATTATTATAGCTCCCCTTTTCCTTGCCTTTAGGATTGGGAAAATTGAAGCCTCCACATACCAGAGTCATAAATCTCCAGGTGTCTTAATTCAATCCTTGCTGGGATAATTCCCCCTCCTTTTGACTATTATTCCTTGCCTTGCTATTTACTGCCCTAGACCTTCTTATCTTGACCTTTATCCCGTCAGGACTGAATTATGATACTTTCCTGGAATTATGGCTCATTCGCTCATCCAGTGTCCTCAATCCCTTACCTGCCTTTGTTTCCCTATATAAGTTCCCTGCCTTAGTTGCTCACTGCTTAATGCTTTGGACAAGATTCCCATGCAGCTGGCTGGCCTTGGTTAGTCTAAAACTCTCCAAGATTAAAATATTAAAAACCTATCTCTGTCTTGCCTCAATTTCTCTAGCATTATAATTCTTCTAATTCCCTTCTATACATTTCTACTTATTGGAGATATCTCACAAATTTAAAATTAAAAATGTCCAGAATATTATTTTCCAGTCTTTCCTACCATAAAATATCCCTTTTCCATATCCCTCTTCCTACAAATATCCCTCTTCCTACAAATATCCCTCTTCCTACAAATCACCCTTCTCCACAATCTCTGACAACAAATAAAAATGCCCCCCAGTAGATTCTTCCTGCAGTACATTTTATCCCCCATAAGAGAGGTAGCTCTTTTGTGGTTCTGGCTTGACCTAAGAGACTTGTGGGCTATACTAATTTCAGTTGGAGCTGGAGGAGCACAGTGCTGCCTTGCCTATTCACATGTTAATAAAGTTGGCTAATAGGATGAGCTGAGCACAGGGCTAAGGTTAAAGGGGAGTTTGAATGCAAAGCCACTATTCAGTACTCATCGACATGTACTCAAACACAAACACATGAAACTTTCAATTCATGAATGCCAGTAAAGCACTCAAACTTTCCATCTGTTTTTCTTCATTCTCTGTACATTTATATTTATCTATGGGGCTTTTGCTACCTCATATTTATCAAGACCTTACTGACATTAATTAAGCCTTATTCATCTTGTAACTGCCTCATTGTAGGATCTAGAATTTAAATTCATTTTCACAGTCTTGGTAATCTAACCATCATTCTCAATGTCATATCTTTGTTTATTATTTACCTTTAAAGTGACCTTGAGGATACAGTCATTGCAGAGTGCAATCACTCTAAAGTATTTAGGTTGTGATGTTTAGAATAATAACAACAATAATAATAATTAACATTTATATAATGCCTATTATGTGCCAGGCACTTTGCAAAGAGCTTTATAAGGATGATCTCATTTGATCCCCACATGAACCCTGGGAGGAAAGTGCTATTATTATTCTTATTTTCAGAGGAGGAAGCTAAGGCAGACAGCATTTGAGTGATTTGACCAATCACATATCCAGGAAATGTCTGATACCAGATTTTTTAAAAATTCATATCCTGACTCCAGGAATACCACTCATTTACTATGCCAACTAGAATCATTGAATATTAGATCTATTAGGGACCTTAGAATTAATTCATTTATTCCAACCTGCTCTTTCAACAGATAAAGAATTTATTATCATGGTTCAGTTGTTTTCAATCATGTTTGACTCTTTGTGATTCCATTTGGGGTTTTCTTGGCAAGGATCCTGAAGTGTTTGCCATTTTCTTCTCTAGCCCATTTTTATAGATGAAGAAACTGAGGCAAACATAATTAAGTGATCTCCCCAGGGCCACACAGCTAGTAAGTGTATGATACCATATTCCACTCCTTTGAAGAGGAATCTTCCTGACAATAGGCTTAGCACTTTTCACTATGTCAACTAGATGCTTAAATGAAGAAACTATATATAATGTAACTCATCCAAGATCAGACAACTATTTGGAATGAATTAGAATTAGAGAATAAGTCTCCATTCTGTTTCTTTTTCTCTAACTCCTTCTTGCTTCTTCAGAAATAAATAGTTTGGACAAAACATAAACATCTCCATGTATACAGTGTCAAAGAGTGGTGTATTATGTCCATGACGATGGGCTAAACCTAAGAGAGAATAAGTCTAAATCCTATTATTCCATGATCTTAAGGTCATAATGAGAAGTCTAGAGCCTCTTTAACTTCCCACTGTGACCTTAAGATCACAGAATAATAAGATTTAGACTTATAAGGAGCATTAAAGAGAGATCATCAAGGTATAATCCTTCATTTACATATATTTTCTTACATATACATTCATTACATATATTTCATACAGACCAATTTCATTGGTATCTTGTAATGCCAATAAATTTGACATTTATTATGTGCCCACAGTATTCAGAGCTTGTCAGAAGAAATGCAAGATTTATGTAGGGAATGGATGGCATCTGACCATCATATATCTTTAGTTATACAGAGGTATATAATTGTAATATGCAATATTACATAAATAATAATTATTATTAATTACATAATTATTTTTGCAAAAGATCTGGGATGTATAATGGATAAGAAAACTGCCTGTAAGGAAATTCTAAAGCAACATAAATCGATTCCTGTTCTGAACTTTATATATAAGTTAGAAAAAAGAGAGAAGAAAGAAAGGGAAGGGAAGAAGGAAGGAAGGGAGGGAGGGAGGGAGGAAGAGAAGCCTGTGTTACTGAAGGATTAAACAATTAGCCCAAGGTCACAGAGTCAGTATGTGTCTGAGACTGGACTTAAACTGAACTTTCCTGACTAAGGTTTGCTCTAAATCCTTTCAAGTCAACTAGAAAGAAATGAAACAAAATGTTGTATGAGGTCCAAGGCATCTTTAAAAACCAGAGGAAGGGATTCCTTCAGTTTTCAATGACAGACAGAAAAAAATGTCCTCTACTTTCAGACATGGAATGGAGGGCTGGAAGTAGAGAACTTAACTGTCTACAATCCAGTCTGACAAGACTCCTCACAAGTCCTGCCGGAAGAAAAGTGTTGCTTAATCCAGGGCCAAAGGCAGTGAGTTGAACAACTGTTGACTCAACACATTCAATTCACTGTAATGCTTCCAAGAAATCCAGCAGCCGGCTTAAAAGAAATGAGGTTGGGGGCTTAGAGGAAAGTTAACAATTGATTCTCCTAACTGTTCCTTTTTTTATTGGGCTTTCACGGATGTCTGAGCTGGTGAGGAGCCCGAGGTGTTTGTTTATCATATGGAGAGCAGGTGTGGGGAGTAACCCTGAGTCAAGGCAACCAGTGCCAGTTGGTGAAAGTTTGCCAGACTAAGAAGGATTTTAAAAAACATGGATTTACAGGGCTGGCTTGAACTCGTTTACCTTACTGAACACATCTTTTAAAACACATTCCCTCATATGTTACAGGCTCTAGCTTTGCCCAAATTATTCCCCTCCCTCTTTGGGGAGAACGGGGCAAATTACTCCCAGCTGTCCTGCTGGGCAGAGGCTAACCCCAGGGGTGCCAACAGCTGCGACTAACAGCAGTATTTCCCAAAGGCACTACTTTCTCCTTGCCTTGCTTTTCTTTAAAGACAGTATTTGGAGAGTTTCTTTTAAGTCATTAGTTAGTCTATCCATTAGCAAAAGGGCTGCTCAGACACACACACACACACACACACACACACACACACACACACACACACACACACGCTGCTCTTGTAAGACAAAGGGTAACTCTCCGCCTGGGTTTTGTTTTTAACCAATAGAAGTTACTCATAGTTAATGCATCCCCAGAAGGGTGTAAAATCGCCATGCATGGAAGATATTTAGACTGGGTTAAGTGCTCTGCTGAGATATGTGCATTTTAATCACAGCTCCTGAACCCATCCATCACTCAGACATCTGAATGCTAAGAAGAAATCTGAAACAACACAGAGTGAAATGAGTCCCACCCACCACAGGGTATAAGTAAATAGGCCAATATGAGGGTTTTCCAGGCTCTTTGTCCATCTGTCTGTCTGTATGACACTGTCTCTGTCTAACTGGCTTTCTCTGTTTGTCTCTTTCCCCTTCTTGCCCTTTCTCCCGTGTTCTGCTTTGGTAGGTTTGGGCAAGGGCTGAGGGGGTGGGAGAGAAAGTCCCATGGTTCTTGAAGGCAACTCCTGTCTTTTCCTGCAATGACTGTGAAGAACATACGGTCTCTCACACTAGGCTGAAATGACCATTCAGCTCCCCTGCATATATTCTGATAACTAAGAGGATAAGCCTCAGCAGCCGGTATAGCCATAGACTCACTAATTAGCCCAAATCATGGATTGGAGGAAGTGCCCTGCTTCAGATCCCTCCTCTGACATTACCTTTGTGACCACAGGTTCAAGTCACTTAATCTCCCTAGGTTTCAGTTTTCTTATCCTAAAATAAATGGTCTTTGAGTTCCCTTCCAGGAATGAATCTAGGACTCTAAGATTTAAGATAGTGAAGCCAGTGGGTTATTTACAAGGAAACTAAAGAAACATTCCCCATAATGTTCACTCTCTTTTGCCCCCCCCACTTTTATTTTATTTTTCATTTTTTGTTGAGGCAATTGGGGTTACATGACTTGTCCAGGGTGACAAAGCTGGGAAGTGTTAAGTGTCTGAGACCAAATTTGAACTCAGGTCCTCCTGACTTCAGGGTTGGTGCTCTGCACCAACTAGCTACCCCATTATTTTATTTTTTATTAATTTTTTTTTATTTTCAAAACATATTCATGGATAATTTTTCAACATTGACCCTTGTAAAACTTTGTGTTCCAAATTTCCCCGTCTTCCCCCCATCTCTTCCCCTAGATGGCAAGTAATCCATTATATATTATACATGTTAAAATATATGTTAAATCGAATATATGTATACATATTTATACAATTATCTTGCTGCACAAGAAAAATCAGATCAAAAAGGAAAAAATGATAAAAAAAACTAAATGCAAGAAAACAATAACAGAAAGAGTAAAAAACTATGTAGTGATCCACACTCAATTCCCACAGTCCTCTCTCTGAGTGAAAATGGCTCTTTTCATCACTAAATCATTGGAACTGATCTTAATCCTTTCAAGTGATCATTGTATAATAATCTTGTTGTTGCCATGTATAATAATCTCCTGGTTCTGCTCATTTCACTCAGCATCAGTTCATGTAAGTCTCCCCAGGACTCTCTGAAATCATCCTGCTGATCATTTCTTATAAAACAATAATATCCCATAACATTCATATACCATAACTAATTCAGCCAATCTCCAATTGAAAGGCATCCAATCAGTTTCCAGTTTCTTGCCACTACAAAAAGGGCTGCCACAAACTAATGTTCACTCCTGATAGATATATACCAATATATAGAGATATATTGAATCATATAAACCAATAATATATACCACAAATAATACCATTAGGTGAGTTTGGCCATATCCAGGACTAGATTTTCCACCTCACGGTATAACATGCTATTCTTGCTACTTTGTATCACCCTATTAAATATTATGAGAATTTGGTGGATAGGACATGTTGAAAATAATGTTATAATGAGAAAGAAACAGAGCAGGATTCTGAGAACTCTGGTTTTAATCTTAGTTCTTCTATTACTATGTGCCTGAAGCAATTTATTTTATCTCAAGGACCTCATCTATAAAATAATGAAAGGGTAGGAATAAATGTTTTCTAAGAAACCTACTAGATCTGAAAGTCTATGACACTATATAATTCTGTATTCTTAGAATATGAAGAAAAAGGGGTAACTTTTATATTATTCTAAATTTAAAAGTATTTTTACTAATTTATTTTTTTATTCTCTGAGGTAACATTTTTTATTCTCTAGGATGCTTTGACTAAATGACTGTTAAGTCATTGAAATTTTTCATGAATTCATTTCCTATTGATAAAAAGGAAGTATAAAACCTTATACTTTAGTGACTGCAAAATATCTTGAACAATTTTTAACTGATACCAAAAAAATCAAATTTATTAGATATTTAAGGATCTTCTTGATGTTGAAAATTGTAATGTACTTGTAATATAATTGTAATATATCATCTCCTTTGGTGGATAGCTTATCTATACCATGGGTCATGTTTCTAAAAGAACTGAAAGGGACTTCTGGACTCATTAGCTTCATTGTTCTCATTTTACAAATGAGGCCCAGATAAATGAAATATCTTATCCACAGTTACACAGAGTAGAAAGAAGAAGAGTAACGATTCCAACTCAGGTTTGCTAAATCTAAAATTAGTGGTCAATTTTAAATGCCATTATAGACAGGTCAAGTACTGTAAGAGTAGAAGGGAGGAAGGGATGACTAGTAGACTGAATAGTGACCCAAAAGTCAAAAGATTGATTATGTCTCTAGTTCTGCAAGTAACTAATCTATGCAACCTTATTTAAATCAAGTCACTTAAGTTTTCTGATTCTTGATTTTCTCATCTGGAAAGAAGATAAGATAGGGTAGATGATCCCCAAGATATCTTTCAGATCCATAATTCTGAGATCATTGAGGCCCAGGATATTCATAAACTGGTTCACAAAAGAGTGAAATGTGAACTGAGCCTTGAATGATGATAAAGATTTAGACAGGCAGACAAATGAGGGGAGTACCTTCCAGGCAAGGGTAATAGCATGAATAAAATCATAGAAAGAAATGAATATGGATTGACTGAAATAGAAGTAATGGGAATAAAAAGGTCTAGATGGAGCAAGAACAGATTTTGAGGAGTTTTGAGGAAACTCAGAAGAATTTATATTTTATGCAGAAAAATATAGAGTCATTAAAAATGGGAGTGATATAGAACTAAAGAAAAGAAAAAAGGAGATTAAAGAAAGGTTAAAAGAAGGAATAGAAGAATGGTTTCCAGTGACTAATATAGTGCTATAAGTAGTTCAGATTTACTGGTTTGACTCTGATACTTCCTTCCTCAAATCTACCAGAAACAAACAGTATATCACTATATTAATTATCCAGTGTAGTAGTACAATATCTGAATTTACCATCAAATGGTACTCTGCTTGCACCATCAGCACAGTGGTCTTTGGCCCTTTTTTTCTGATGTAAAAAGTATAAGAGCAAAATGAGAGAGAATATGTCTTCTTTAGGTAAGTACTATCTTCAATTTGATTCCATCCCTTCTGGCATTGTTCAGAGTTAATATAAGTAATGAAATGTACTATTATGCAATATATTAAAGCTATAAAGTCTAAAATAATACATGGATCATCGACCTTCACTTCATCTTGACTCTCCTCCACATTTATGAATTTAAATCCTTAGTATATTTCAAGCATATCCAAAACCAAGGAAAAAGGAAATAGGTCAAGCACCCATATATGAAGCCACCTACCTCCAGCTTCATATTAAACGTCCTCCCCTATGCCCTAAAGTATCTTTAGGTGAAGTTGGAGAACTACTGAATTACTTCTCAAAACTTCTTAGTTGTGTCACCCTTGACAGCTAATTTTATTTCTCTGTGCTTCTATTTCCTCACTTGCAAAATAAGGGGACTAGACTAGATGAACTACCTTCTGACTCTAAAATCTAAAATCTGCTAGTATTTGTTACCAGCAGAATACCAAAGAACTCCATTTCAAGATCATAAGCTAAAAAAAGGAAAAATAAGCAAGAAGCAGTAAAAGAAATTAATCTTTCCTCCAAATTTCTAATTCAATAAAATTCATAATAAGCATTATATTAAATACCTTTCATTCTGATATTAAAATGAAATAAATTTGAAAGAATTTTTATGTTGATGATTATAATGTATTAAATCAGCTTATCTAAAAAACTGGTGTCTAAAGCATATTTGCTGATCAATAAGTTCATTCATTCATTAAGGGAAGGGGTAATAATGGCTTATATTTGTGTAGTGCTTTCTTATTTTCAAAGTATTACCACATGTATATTGCTCAGCTCAAATTACATTTGCATGATACTCTCTCATTCTACTTTGATCAAACACCTAGTCTTGCGACTTCCAGCTTCAAGAAAAAGACATTAACAAATAATAAATAAATCTATTTATCTAAACTGAAAGCAAACAGAAATCAGAAAAAAAAGCATACAGATGAGAATAAATCACAGACAATACACAAGGTGAATAAGTTTTTGCACTGGGAGAAAAGATATATCTCAGATCAACCCTAGAAGTCTCAGATCTCACCCAAAATGGAAATTCTCAAAGAATCTATTAAGATTGGAAAAGGGATATGATCAAGTTGTCATCTCTTCTACATGTTAGCTTTTTCCCAGTCTTTTTTTCCCTTAAGAGACTTCTCTCAAAAGAGAATCTGGAATTCAATGTCTTCTCTTTTGAAAATGGAAACAGGAAGAGCAGAATCTCTCTATTCTTATGCTCTCAACAATTCTGAACTTCACACAGTTGAAGAGCAATGAATAATCAATCTCCACCAATGAAAAAAAATTCCATACACATGCACTTTTAGCTAAGGGTTCCTCATATATTATCTCATTTGGTCCCACAATTACCCAACAAAGTAGGGAATATAAGAATTGTTAACTTCAATTTGCAGACAATGAAAATGAATTACACTTTGGAGATGATAAAAAGGTATAATGTTACTTAGATAAAGAGAGGTGAAATTGGATGTAGAACATAGATCTGTGATTCTTGGTACTCTATTCACTGTAACTAGATACCTCTCAATCTTTCCCAGTGAATATCCATTCTCTGACACAATCTACCTCAAAGGATTGTTGTGGGAATAAAACAAGAAAACATACAAATTTTATATACCTTAAAATTCTATACAAATGCTAGCTATTATTAATGCCATGAGCAATCCTCCATAAAAAGGGGAACAGAGGAAGGGAGGGAGAAAGGAAAGGAAGGAAGGAAGGAAGGAAGGAAGGAAGGAAGGAAGGAAGGAAGGAAGGAAGGAAGGAAGGAAGGAAGGAAGGAAGGAAGAAAGGAAGGAAGGAAGGAAGGAAGGAAGGAAAGAAAAAAACAAAGAAAGAAGGAAGGAAGGAAGGAAAAGAGAGAGGAAGGAAGAAAAAAGGGAGGGAGGGAGGATACACAGTGGGCCCTCCCTTTACCAAAACTCTCTTCTCCTAGCATTCCTTGTGGGAAGCTGAGAAGACAGTCAGTAGAAATAGCCTTTTTTTTTTTATTCCAATAAAAGACTTTACAGTTAGCACTTCTTCCCAATATCAACTGAGGGGACTTCCTTGTCAGAATTTCCTTACCTCTACTTCCCATAGTCACTTTAAGGACAAAAAGTAGCTCTTTACAAAGATAGGAACTTTGTTGGGTCCAAAGACAGCAAAGATATTATTAAGAAGAAAAAAAAAAAAGAAAATGAGCCAAATTAAGAGGAAAATAGAGGAAAACTGAGGAGAAAAAAGAAAGTTAGTACTTCTCAATTCACCACCCATAGATGGGAACTGAGTATATTCTTGACAGGAAAGAAACATCAAAGACTTGTGCTAACACCAAAAGAGAAGATAAAGATATCTCCATGTCTTGAAAAGGATAAGAATCAAATAGTTTTGATGCCTTTGTACACCTTGAATTCTGTTGTAGCTAAAAAAAAAAAAAAAATTGTTGCTCAATTTGTTCTAGTTTCACTTCAAATAAAGCTGTTGAACAATGCTCTAGGATGCATATGACTAAATTAGACTAAGAAAGATTTCTTCGAGTGGTTCTCAATGAAGCAATCCAAGGGTCCTTCATCTCTGGCCTGATGCCTATATTGAAAAGGAAACAGCTTTTTTATGAGCAAATACAATTAACTGAGCTTTGTCTGCTTTCCTGTTTTAAAATTCACCAGAGTGTTAGAAATCTGGATGCATTCAGTCATAAATAATCAACAGACCATGCAGCTGCAGGGGGAAGAAATGAAGAATTTCTTAGAAATCTAACTGCAGAACATGGGTTTTCCCCTGAAAGATTTTAAAATGCTGATGAAATGAATCTACTTGGGGGACACTTGCCAAAATCCACCCTTGCAAAAGCAAGAAAACACGGTGTCTCCAGTCTGAGTAGAATAATGATTGTTCTTTGGCATATCTTAATGGCTCTCTCAGTGGCCAGAACAGGAACACGTGAAACAAAATCTTTGTTAGCTGGAAAACGTAATTGTCCTGGAGCTGTCAAAGGGGTTGGTAGATACTTATTTGTTGCTTATAAGGCATAAGATGGATTGACAATATTGTTTCTCATTCATTTCATCATGCTTTTACATTCAAAATGAAACGATATTGTCATAAGTATAGACTACCTGAAGATAAAAAATATTTTATCACTTGACAACTTTACACTGAGGAATATTTTTATCATCTTCCTGCCTGCCAATGTTACTAAGCAATAGAACTAACCATAACAACACCTTACCTGTATATAGCCTTTTATAGCTTAAAAAACCCTTCACGTGCTTTATCTCATTTTGATCCACACATTAACCCTTGTGAAGTACACAGGGAAATGATCAGAAACTCCATTCTACATTGTTCAGAGCAGTTAAGTGAATTGACCAAAATCCCATAAATAGTATATGGGGGGGAGGGGGTAATGTGATATTCCCCAGTTAATTTTATAATTAGAAGATTATTAAAAGAGACTGGATTTTTGTTGGAAGGGCCACACATGGAGGTAATATGTCCGATTATCTAATCAGAAACACAGAGGGAACTTCTTTGGTCTCTAGTGAAGGAGGCTATCTCTTGGCAATTGGTAGGGGATTGACACTTGTCAGAGACCTTAAGAGCAAGCTAAAAAATAGCACATCCCCTTTTCCTTTCTTCCCATAGATTTTCTTGATCTTGAACTTCCAGATGAATATGACAAGGTAGGGAGGAGTAGGAGAGAGGATTTCTGTTTGCTCCCCCCCAACCCCAAAATGGTGATCTACAAAAAAAAGCACATTTGATGAATGAATATCTTGTGTTTGCCTAAGTGAGCCTGAAAGGAGAGTTCCTGGATTTCTAATTCCTCTGCTTTCCTTTTTTGTATTTCCTAAGCACAGGCAAGAGACTAGTGATCCTAAGAACAGACAATTCTACCTTTGAGGGTTATATGATGGGTAATTCTGAGTTCAAGAGTCAGATCCTTCAGAAGGAAAAGATTTCTTAAAACAGCATGCTTTTCAAAAAGGGGAACAACATCCTCCACAGAGTATTTCCTGTCTCTGAAGCACTCGAGTTTTGACATGACCTGAACCTTGCCATTCCTCTGTTATATTTCTCTGAGTTGCTTGGATAGTATGGGTAAAAAGTCAATGGGAAGTATTGATTCATCAGTCTCAAAGAATTTCTTTACTTTCTGGGTTTGGGAGTGGGAGATACATGATGAACAGAATAGACTATTTGAATATCTCATTTCATATGCTCCTGTGAGTCCTTTATATTTGTTTGTTTTTACTGGTGGATGAAGGAATGACTATACCACACCTAATATTCATGTTGTACTTTGAGTACCTGTATGAGGTTTGGGAATTCTGTTAACCACATCTGAGGAAACCTAAACATTATTATCCAGACTTGGGGAAACCTGGACACAAGTCCGACCTACACTTTTTCAGATTTACTCTTGACCAGGAACAACAAAACCAGGGATATTGTAAGGTCCAAATGAGACAATGAATATAAAGCACTTGGCAAACCTTAAAGAATTATATGAATGCTAGTTATTATTAATATTATTATGAGACTACAGTCTGGCAATTAAGTCATTCCCTGAGTTTTCTACTGTACTACTGCTGAGTTCAAGCAATATTTATGGAACAGTATTGTTGCATAAACTTTTACTGATAAAAGTTTAGCAACTGGCTCTCAGTGGGGGAAATGCATGCAAAAACCATTTAAAAATGTTTATTGTGAAATACTTTCTTCAGTCTAAAGACAATCAACAAAACAACAAGTCAAGCCCTGATTTGTAGTAATTGTTGGATTTCTGAGGATTAAAACATCTTAGAAACTGCTCCATCAAACTCTTGAACAAAGCAAAGGGATAAATAATCACCTTGGTAGCAATGATAGTGATGGTGTAATTCATATCATTAGATTTAAATCTAGTCTGTGTTGACACAAAGTCTTTAGTGGGATCCTGAGCCAAAGGGGACACTAGGAAATTATAGAACTGGAACATGAACGCAGATCTTCCCATTCTGATTCAATCAGTGGACCACATCTGGAGATGGAAGTGAACTCGCAGTCTGTCCAGTTGAACCTCATTTTACAGATGAAATCTATATAGCTTAAATAACTTGTCCAAGTTTACACAGGCAGTAAACCTCAGGAACAGGATTTGAATTTTCTAATTCTAAGAACTTTTGGGATCTAAGAATTTAAAAAAAAAATATTTTATGGACTTTTGAAATCATTGCTTTCCTTAAAAATCTATACCTTATTTTATTCATTTTAAAACATTATTTGCAGAATGGTTTCATAGGATTCACTGGAATGAGAAAGCAGTCTACGATACAGAAAAAAAGTTAAGAAATGTTGAGATTGTGGGGAGGCAGAACCAAGATGGTGGAATAAAAGCAGGAACTTTCTGACCTCTACCCTGAACCCAAACAAATTCCTCTAAATAATGATTCTAAACCAATTTTAGAATTTCAGAACACACAAAAACATGGAATAGAACATTTTCCAGCCCAAAACAACTTAGAAGGTCAGCAGAAAAAATCTGTGGTGCCAGGGTGGGAGTCCAGCCTACAGTCTCGGTGCAGGCCAGGCTAGAGCAGCCCTGGCCCAAGCCCCAGCCCAGTCCCATGCCAGCAAAGCCAGAATAGGCCTATGAATCTCTGCAGCAGTACCAGTGGTTTCTGGGTCTTTCAGCCCAGAGACACTAAAGACGATTTGGAAGACCGGCAGGAAAGGTTTGTCGATAGGTGAGAAGGCCTTGGTAAACCAGCAACCAAGAGTGGGTATGGGCAGTAGTGGAGGGGCAGCTTCTGGAGCCCTCAGCCCACAGGAGGTCTCTTTCTAAGCACCAAGGAAGGCCTCTGTTGCTTTAGCACACTAGATCTTACAGCTATTGAGGAACATGGACACTCCTCATAAATTCAGGGCAGGAAAGAGTCCTTGTGGTCAGGTCCCTAGAAGGATCTCTGAAAACAGGTGCACAAAACCCCTGAAGTTTGGGATAGTGAGGTTCCATCCCAGTTCTACTTTAAAAAGAGTTAAAGCCAAATAATAGGATATGAAAAGGAGCAGATAACAGAAAATCATTCTTACCATAGAAAGTGACAAGGAAATTCAAAATACACATTCAGAAAATAACAAAGTCAAAGCTCCTATGTCCAAAACCTCAAGAAAAAGAAGAATTGGTCTTAGGCCATGAAAGAGCACAAAAGAAACTTTGAAAATTAAATAAGAGAGATAGAGGAAAAGTTTGGAAGAGAATTGAGGGTGGTGGCAAAGAAAATGCAAAAAGCTAATGAGAAGAAGATTGCCTTACAAAGCAAAATTGGCCAAATAGAAAGGAGGTACAAAAGTTCACTGAGGAAAATAATTGCTTAAAAATTTGAATTGAGCAAATGGAAGCTATTGATTTTTTGTGAAATCAAGATACAATAAAACAAACTCCCTCCCCCCAAAGAAAGAAAAAAATAGAAAAAATGTGAAATATCTCACTGGAAAAAACAACTGACCTAGAAAATAAATGCAGGAAAGAGAACTTCAAAATCACTGGTCTATCCAAAATTCAGGATCAAAAAAAGAGCCTGAACATCATTTTTCAACAAATTATCAAGGAAAACTGTCCTAATATTATAGAATCAAGGGGTAAAATAGAAATCGAAAGAATCTGCTGATTATCTCCTGAAAGAGATCCCAAAATGAAAATTCCCAGGAATGAAATTCTGGAACTCCCAGCTCAAAAAGAAAATACTGCAATCATCCAGAAAGAAACAATTGAAGTATAGTGAAGGCACAGACAGAATAACACAAGATTTAGCAGCTTCTACATTAAAGAACCAGAGGGCTTGGAAATTATATTCCAGAAAGCAATGGAACTGGTATTACAACCAAGAATCACCTACCCAGCAAAATTGAGTATCATCCTTCAGGGGAAAAGGTGGGCATTCAAATAGAGGATTTTCAAGCATTGGTGATGAAAAGAAAGACTAGAGCTGAATAGAAAATATGATTTTTCAAATACAGGATTTAAAGAGAAGCATAAGAAGGTCATCAGGAAAGTGATAACATAAGGGACTTAATAAGATTTATCTGTTGGGAATTTTTAAATTAAGGGGTGAGAGAGAAATGTACTGGGAGAAAGGGAAAGAGAGAAGTGGAATTGTGTAAATTATCTGCCTTAAAAGAGGCAAGAAAAAAACTTTTACAGTAGAGGGGAAGAGTTGAATTGGATCAAAGAAGAAATAACACATACAGTCATTATGGGGATAGATATCTATCTTATCCTGCAGGAAAGTAGGAGGGAAATAGGATATTGGAAGAAAGGAGAGCAATAGAAGAGAAGGCATGTCAGGAAAGGGACTAGTCAGTAGGAAAACAATTTTGAGGAGGAATAGTGAAAGGAGAGCGAAAATAGAATAAATGGGTAGAAATAGAATTAGCAATAGTTATGGTAAAAATAATTTTGAAGCAAGTTTCTCTGATAAGGCCTCATTTCTCAAATATAAAGGGAACCTGAATCAAATTTATAAAAAATAGAGCTATGCCACAATTAAAAAATGATCAAAAGATATGAACTATGTCCTAAAGGCTATAAAACCATGTATATCCTTGACCTAACAATATCACTACTGATCATGAACAGCAGGAGAGATTGTTTTTTTTTTTGTTTTTAAAGGAAAATGAACTATATGTACAAAAATATAGCAGCTCTCTTCTCAGGGCAAAAAATTGGAAACTGAGGAGATGCCCATCAATTGAGAAATGGTTGAATAAATTGTAAAATGTGATTATGATGATCTCAGAAAAACCTGGAAAATCCTCCATGAACTCAAGCAAAGTAAAATATGACTCTATACAAAGCAATGACAATGTTCTGGGATGATGAGCTGTGAATTACTTTACTATTCTCAGCTATATAGTGATCCACAACTACTCTGAAGGACTTATTTGAAAAAATCCTATCCATACCAAGAGAAAAAAATGATTGTTTCTCTCTCTCTCTCTCTCTCTCTCTCTCTCTCTCTCTCTCTCTTTCTGTGTGTGTATGTGTGTGTGTGTGTGTGTGTGTGTGTGTGTGTGTGTCTCTCTCTCTGTCTTTGTCTCTCTTGGTCTTTCTCTCTGTCTCTGTCTGTCTCTCTTTGTCTCTCTCTTTTTCTTGAGGGTTTTCTTTGGGGGGAAGAGAGCTATGTTTTCTTTTATACCATGACTTTTATGGAAACCTTTTGCATAACTTCACATATGCTTTCTTTTATTAAGGGAAAAAATCTAAAACTCAAAGTTTTAGGAACAAATGTAAGTAAAATAATTTTAAATGTATTGGGAAAAATAAAAATATAAAATAAATAAAATTTTAAAATCTCTCTGCAATCATGACATTTAGTCTTTTTAAAATAGTATTTTATTTTTAAATATATGCAAATATAGTCTTCAATATTCACCTTTGCAAAACCTGTATTCTTATTTTTTCTCCCTTTCTTACCCCCTCCCCAAGACAGCAAGCAATATGATATAAATATGTGCGGTTCTTGTAAACATATTTGAAGTTTTTTTTAAAAGGAGTGTTGAGATCTAGAGTAAAAACTCTTTGCATTGTACTATGCTATGTCTAGAATACCTAGTAACATAGTGGTTACAGAGCTTGGCCTAGAATCAATGAGATTTATCTGCCTGAATTCAAAGCTGTCAAAACTCAAAGAATTATTGAGGTATCAAATAAGATAACTGGTAAAATGCTTAGTATAGTGCCTGGCACATAGGAGACATATTTGTTCCCCTCTCGTTTCCTTCCCTTCTTGTGCCACAGTATTATTTGAAATATGAAATGTTATTATAGATTTTCCAAAGAAGCTCATTAATCACAGAAATACTAGATATGATTTTTAATCTGACTGTAATGTAAAAAAAGGTATTTTTAATTGTTTCTCACACATAAATTGTATTAGAATGGAAAAATCACGGAAACCTGGAAGAAAATAGTAACCTGGTAAGATATTGACAAAAATGTGTTCTGTGAACAAATTTTACTCTTTCCAGAAATTCTAAGAATAGTCTTAATTAATGAAATTAGCATGTTCAAATAATAGTCCCAGGGAATTTTTTTTTTTACTAAGCCACAAACTCAGCATTGATATTTATGATTTATGATATGATATTTATGAAACATGGCTAACATGAGCCAAATTCCTGTGGAAATAAGTTGTTTCGAAAACATGTTCTATTTTTCTGGTCAGACAGTTTTCTGATGAACTGTTTCACATTTTCTTCTATTTTTTTTATCATTCTTTTGACTTTGTTTTATTATTTTTTAGTCTCCTAGAGTCATTAGCTTATGGTAAGCCAATTCTAATTTTTAAGAAAATATTTTCTTTTGTATCTCTTTTTCCATTTTACCAATTATGCTTTTTAAGGAGTTGATTTCATCAGTGACACTTTACAACTCTTTTTCTATTTGGCTAATTTCATTTTTAAGGTATTTTGTTTAATATTTTTGTGCTGCATTTATCAAGCTATTAATTATCATTTCATAACTTTCTTTCTTTGCTTTTATTTCTCTACTTAACTTTTCCTCTACCATTTTTATTTGATTTTGAAAATCACTTTTTGCTCTTCTAGAAATTCTTGTTGAATTTCATTTCACATTTATTCTTTGAGACTGTGCTTATAGATGCTTTGATTGCATTTGTCTTTTTCTGAGTTTGTCTTGCTCTTCTCTATCGTATCATAGATTTTTATGGTCTTTTGTTTTTGTTATTGTTGCTAATTTTTCCACTTTATACCTTGAGTTAGAACTTTTTGTTAATGTTGGCCTCTGTTCCTGGCAAGGGTAAAGGAGGGATGGGCACTATCTCAAACTTCAACCTTTTTTGCATAGCTGTTTTTGAGCTATTTCTGAAAAAAAAACTATTTTGAATAGTTTGGATGTTTCTAAGGTGTATGATCTTGGGAGAGGTGTGATCACTATTGTCTTGATCTTAATTATGGTCCTTACAAAAGAATGGCATGTTTTGATCCTTTGAAATTAAAATCAATACATCTCAGGATCTTTGATCTCTTGGGACCAGAAGTGATACTGCTCCTTAGAATTTCTACTCTCTCTTGACTCAAACTGCTTCTACTCACCATTGAACTATTAGCCAGAAATATGTATAGGCAATATTGTAGTACTAGGCAGAAATCTCCTATAATCTCTTTCTAATTAGTTGTCATGTATTCTTATCATTTCTGGTTAGAGAGTTTCTGAAGCTGCTGATGCTTCTGTCATCATCACCTAGTCCCATCACTTCTGTTTCATCTACATCAGCTTTAGCCCAGCTTCCAACTCCATGTCATGCATCTTTCTTTCTGACCTATTAAGCTGTCTTGAACTGGAAAAATGTCTCACTGACCTTTTGTTAATTCTATTCTTGAATTCTATTTTAGACATTATTTTGAAGTTATTTGATGGAGAATATTGAGAGACTTTAGCTGAGTGCTTCACTACTCTGTCAATTTAGTTCCATATCTAGAATTTATTATTGAACAGATAATTTCTTAAATTTGGAAAGTGAAGCCAACATAGCTACACCAAGATAAATTCAGATCAGACTATCATTACAATTTTTCACAGGATATCTAGACTGGAACTTTGACGGAATGCTGCTTCTGTCCCCAAGTGGGATTTAAGTAGTACTATTTACTCAGACCAGTCTCAAAGTTCTCTAACATTCAGATTCTGAGTTCAGGGTCATCAGAGGATCACAGTCATTTTTTTCTAACATTGTATAAGAGAAGGAGATTTTTTGCTGATGGAGAAAGAGAGAAAGCAGTTCAATATCCTGTCAGTCTTAAGGTAGGAATTTAAGAGGGTCTGCCTACTGACCATACCACAATAGATTGCAAAAGAAGGAATGGATTGAGAAGAGGGATATGTAGAGGGCCACAGACAGTGGGGGAATGCTGAGTGAGGTATAAGAACCTTCAGCCCAAGGGAACCTACTAACAATGTCTGGTTCACCTCCCCAATAGATTGGCTTTGGACTATTTCTTGGCTGCTGAAGGAAGTGTATGGTGGTTGTGAATTAATTGTTATTTTCTACACTTTCTTTCTGGGACTCATGGAAATCTTTATAGAATTTTGTTTATTCATATAGTTTATGTTACTACTTTCTTGTATAATATTACAACTTGCCTGTGTGATTCCTCCCATGGTGATGGATTTAACCACTGATATATACCTGCTTCAATTAAAACAAAACAAAGGACAAGATGTAGAGGGCCACAGACAGTGGAGGATCTCTGGGTGAGGTATAAGACCCTTCAGCCCAGAGGGAACCTGCTAACAATGTCTGGTTGGCTCCCTAAGGGCTCTCAGCTTTCCTGAGAAGTCAGGGGCAGTGATAACCTGTGTTGTGATTGAAGCAGAGTGATACCAGGTGGCAAACTACATACAATAGCAAGTTATGTGCACAGTATATACTTAGCACATGCTCAGTGTTGTTTTGGTTACATAAGGATATTAGGGTATATAAAGGGGGAAGATCTTAGCATAAATGAACTCCATATTTTAACCATCCTCAGGAGTCTTGGCTCATCACTCCTCCTTTAAGATGGTATGTTTTAACCATCCCAGCATGGGGGCTCTAGAAAGAATAGTATGTCTTGTCACCCCAACTTGGGGGCTCGAGAAAGCAGGACACAACATGGATGAGATGGCTTTTCAGCATCTTTAGAAGTATGTGGCAATGATTTTAAGGAAAATTTTAGATTATAAAATATTTGTCATAAAATCTATTTAATATAGGTTAAAATATATCAGTGGAATAAAGTAGATAAGCAAGAAGCAAAAATAACAAAAAAATAGATGTTCACTTTTTTGGTCAACCCCAAAAGATATTTTTGAATTTTTATTTCTTTCAGAAATTTTCTTTTCTCTTCTACTTATCTTCCATCATTCACTAGGTATTAGGATTCTTACAAGGTGCTAAGTAGGTGGAATTGAGGAGACAGTGGTTAAATCTAGTTTAGCATTGATTTAATCCTAACACAAATAATGGTTTCTATTTCTAGCCATATGAAAAGATGCTCCAAGTCATTATTAATCAGAGAAATGCAAATTAAGACAACTCTGAGATACCATTACACACCTGTTAGATTAGCTAGAATGACAAGGAAAGATAATGCAGAATGTTGGAGAGGGTGTGGGAAAACGGGGACACAGATACATTGTTGGTGGAATTGTGAATACATCCAACCATTCTGGAGAGCAATTTGGAACTATGCTCAAAAAGTTATTAAATTGTGGATACCCTTTGACCCAGCAGTGTTACTACTGGGCTTATATCCCAAAGAGATCATAAAGAAGGGAAAGGGACCTATATGTGTTTGTGTTTGTGGCAGCCCTCTTTGTAGTGGCTAGAAACTGGAAGCTGAGTGGATGCCCATCAATTGGAGAATGCTGAATAAATTGTGTTTTATGAATATTATGGAATATTATTGTTCTGTAAGAAATGACCAGCAGGATGATTTCAGCAAAGCCTGGAGAGACTTACATGAACTGATGCTGAGTGAAATGAGCAGGACCAGGAGATCATTATATATTTCAACAACAATACTATATGAAGATCAATTCTCATGGACATGGTCCTCTTCAACAATGAGATGAACCAAACCAATTCCAATAGAGCAGTAATGAACTAAACCAGCTACACCCAGTGAAAGAACTCTGGGAGATGACTAAGAATGATTACATAGAGTCCCCAATCCCTATATTTTTGTCTGCCTGCATTTTTTATTTCCTTCACAGGCTAATTATAAACAATTTCAAAGTCCGATTCTTTTTGTACTGCAAAATAACTGTTTGGACGTGTATGTGTGTATATATATATATATACACACACACACACGTATTGATCAATCTGCCATCTGAGGGATGGGGGGGAGGGAAGGAGGGGAAAAGTTGGGACAAAAGTTTTTGCAACTGTTAATGCTGAAAAATTACCCATGCATATATCTTGTAAATAAAAAGCTATTTTTAAAAAAATTGCAGCTTAAAAAAATAAATAAATAATGCTTTCCTAGTGATATAATGATTGGTGTATACTCAGTGTGGAATATATAAGGAGGAACTCTCAGGGCCAGAGAGGACAAGCCCACTAGAAGCTCTCAAATGCTGAGACAGATTCACTCCATCTTCCACCTTTGTGATGGCTGGAGTTTGAAGCACAAGCCTTTGGATTTGGAGACATTTGGAGGAAGCTAGAGGCAGAAGCTGGCAGAGGCAAAGGACTAGCAGCAGGAGCTCTTGGAATCAAGGAGAGAGATAGACCCTCTAAGAGAGCTAATGGGGCCCAAGGAAGGAGACAAGACTTTGAAAGAGATAATAAAGAATTTGGACTTTAATCCCTGACTGCACTTGTGATGACTAAACTGAAAGGAAGGCTGCCTCCAGAAGCCCCTCAAGAAAACTACTTCCAGAAAATATTATATTTTAGAGAAGAATATTACAACTAGGGGGGAAAAAGAGAGGAAAAACAAGTGACTAGTATCAACAATTTTTTAAAAATTCAAATTTTCATGTTGGCCATATCCAAATATGTCACTCTCAGCATCTTAAGTTTATCAGTTCTCTGTCAGGATATAGGTTGAACGCTTTACTATCCACTCTCTGGAATCATAAATGCTGCCTGGATTCATCAGAGTTCTTAGGTATTTCAAAGTAATTTGTATTATGTATTCCTGGTTATCCTTATTTTACTCTGAATAAGTTCATACAAATCTCAGATTTCTCTGACTCCTTCCCTTTCATCCTTTGCTATAGCATAATATTATTCTATTTTATTCCTGTATTACCATTTATTCAACCATTCCCAATTGGTGGGCCCAAGAACATAAGTTGTAAAATGTAAAATTACTAGAAAGAGTTTCCTGACCCTGGAGTTCCCTATATTAATGAAATCATAGGTGAAGTACCTGAACATCTCTTATATGCCAAGTATTATGCTGGATTCTAGAGATACAAAAAACCAAATAACAATCCCTATGATCAAGGAACTTGTGATATAGAGCCCAAGGAGTTCTATGAGGAAGATCATATTTTGCACATAATGGATATTCCAAAAGCCTTAATGCAGTTTTAAGCTATTCATAGCAATTTAAATTAGATGGGATTTTAGACACCATGTAGCCCAAATTCCTTCTGTAAAAGAGGAGAAAACTGAGGTCCAGAACAAGTCAAGTGACATGCCATAGCAAAGTGATACAGCAGGTAGTTGTCAGCAGCAAGGGAAAAATTGCTAGTCTCCTGACTTTGAACTCACTGGTCTTTCTGCTGTTGCAGTGAACTTGCTCAATAAGATATCTAACTGTCTAGTGTGGTTTGTAGGCATTTAGATAAAGTTATGGGAGAAGAAAATCATATGAGGGGAAAAAATAAAATAAGAAAGATGTCAAAAACCATATCAGGTTATAGCTATTCTCAGGACCATGTGAAAAGGGCAAAGGTATCCTGGTTCTCTATCTAAACTTATTGCATTTGTTATTGTCTTCTTTAAAATGTCCTTTGAGAATATAGGGTTTTGGAGTCCTTGCTTCTCATTTGATTGGTAAAGAAAGTGACAATGATAACTGGAACAGAGCTGAAGTAACATATCTGAGTGAGTTAATGGGCAACCCAAGGCTAGAACTCAATCGTGTCTTTAAAGTATTTCCATCAGTTGACTAACATTTCTGAATAGTAGGTATGCTCTTCTTGACTGTGCAAGGATTTAGTAAGAATTTATAAGGAAGAGGGGAAACTTGACTTTCCTAGCACACTTGCAACCTGCAGATTTTATAGTGGATCTCACCATAAACCACATTGATTTGCACCCTTTTGGTGACCCAAGCCTGACTTGTTCCATCCTATGATGCGTTGTGTTTAAAAAGCACTGACAGGTTTCCTGTCTCCCCCGCCCCATCCCCTCCTCTACAGGACTCCAGTGAGATTATTTATGCAGCTGAACCAAGATGCTGACTTCAGCACTATAAAACACAGAAGCCTGGAGGTCCAAATGTAAGGGGTTGATTCGTTGACAGTTTTATAAGCTTCTGTAAATGCCAATGGCATTCCCCTCTCTGTGGTTTACGTTTCAGTCGGGTGCAGGCAAGGAAAGGGGGGTGAGTGCATTTTGTTTGTTCCATCTGACTCACTGATGGAGCTGCCGAAATAAATCAAAACCCAGCCGACTCCTGGAAAACAACTGCCACTGCTCATTAGATCATACTAGGGCTGTTTCTACACTGGCACAGGAGAAGTATACTGTTTGTAATAACTCTGGGGAGGATAAGACATTTTAGGTTTCTTGGCATTTTTTAGCTCCCCTTAAACTTTATTAACTCCAGGAAATTTAAGTGCTGGCTTTTTATAAGGTAAAAAAAGAATTGAAAGAAATTCATGATGCTATATAATTATAATGACTGGAGCCCCAGAGAAGATTTGAGAAAGTATACCTTACTCATCTCGTTGCAGAGGTGGGGGACAATGGGTATAGAATATTGAATATACTTTCAGACTCAGTGGATACATTGGTCAGTTATGATGAAGTACTTTTTTCTCTCCTTTTAAAAAAAATCTCTGTGATAAGAGATGACACACTGGATGATATATATATATATATATATATATATATATATATATATATATATATATATACTGGGAAATGAAGAGTTTATAAAACAAAGGATATCAATAAAATAATATTTTTAAAGATGCATCAAACTATATGTTAGGAAATCACAGTTAATATTTCACTAACATCCCTGGTTCTGCTTATTTGTAAATGATGTTAATAACAATGGTGATAGGTAGCATTAAGTAGTGCTTTAAGTTTTGCAAGGCACTTTACCTATGTTTACCCACTTGATCTTCACAACAATTCTTCAAGATAGAAGCTATTATGAGGAAACTGATCAAAAGCGAAGGAAAGTATTCAGAGTCACACTTGATAAAAATGTTTTAGGAGGGATTTCATTTCCATCTTCTTGATTCTAAGTCCTTTATCCTATTCACTGGGTCATCTACTGGCCTGTAAAGTACATATAATGTTCAACTTTTCATTCTTTTTATGGGAATGCATACATTTGGACAGTGTAGTGGAAAGATTGATGAACCAGGAATCAGAATTCTAGAATTTCAATTCATTCCATAAACTATTAGGAAGCAGAATAGCATAGTAGAGTGCTGGGCTTCAAGTCAGACAGACCTGCATTCAAATGTGATTTCTAACTCTAAATGTATGAGGCTGAATGAATGACTTAAATTCTATGTGCCTCAAGCTACTCCATAGGATTTCTTTGCTAAATCATAAGGATATTCCTATGTGCATTAGCAGAAGGCATTCTTTTGCTATATTAGTTCTCTGTACTGCCAAATTCATATGTCTTGAATATTCAAGTAAATGCTTAAGACCCTACTCTTTTTAAGGCATTGTTCCAGGTACATGGAATATAAACACAAAAGTGAAACTGTCCCTGATTTCCAGGAGTCTATATTTCATTTGAAAGGCAGGATAAAGTGCATACACAGATAAGTAAATCACAGAACATTTGTTAGAGGGAGCACTAACTGGGGTTGCGAATGGGGTGAGATATCCAGCAAGGCTTCATTGAGCAGGGACCACCGGAGTGTAATCTTAGGACAGATAAGAATCCTCCCATGAGATGAAGCTATGGATGGGACACATTCCAAATGTGTGGAATGACTTGTGTGAGTATAGTAAGAAAGGAGAAAGAATGCCAAATTTGAGGAAGAGCTAGTAATCTAGGATTTCAGGATCCTAAAATTTGTAGAGGAGAGTAATGTGATAGAAAGATAGAAAAGAAGTCATAGAAAGATAGTAAAGAATCTTCAAAACCAAGTCAAGGAGTTTGTATTTGGAAGAGTGTTCATTGTTACTTCAAGGAGTTCAATAAGAAAGCTTATTTTTTAACTTGGGAGTAAAAAGCACAGTGCTCTACATCAAGAAGTTTATTTTGACAGTGGAGAGAAAGCTGGATAGGAGAGGGGGAAAACTGGTAGATAACACGAAAACCATTTGGAACACTAATCATAATAGTGTAGCCAAGAGATGACACTCTAAAGTAGGTTAGTAGATACGTGAATAGAGAGTATAAGGGAAGCACAAAATTTGAGAGTTGTAAGTGATATAAGTAGACCACTTGTCCAACTATAACTGAAAGGAAACCTTCAAATAGTCAACCAGTCTCTATTTGAAGATTTCGAAATAGTGGAAAGTTACCATCTCTCGGGCAGCCCATTCTTCTTGAAGAAAGCTCTGATTGCTAGGAAGCTTTTCTTAACATCAAGCTTAAAGTCATCTCTTTACAGCTTCCACACATTGCTCTTGAATCTGCTCTTTGGAGCCAAACATAATAAGTCTAATCCCATCTCCATTTGATAATCTTTCAAATATTTAAAGGTAGCTGAGTTTTCTCTTTTCCAGCATAAGCATGACAAACTCTTCCAACTTGTCTTCATATGACATGGACCCAAAGGCTCTTTTTCATTCTTGTATTGCTCTGTAAACTCTCCAGATTAACATTTCCTTCTTAAACAGTGGCACCCACAGTTGAACAAAACACTCCAGAAGAAATATGACAAGGGCAGAGTACAATGTAATTATCACTTCTATTTCTGGAAACTAAACTTATTTATGCTCTTTATTTTGAGATTACATTGAGATTACATTGGTTTTTTTGGAGGTGAAGAGGTTTGGCTGTCACATCACACTGCTAACTCAGTTTAGAATGCCCTACAACATCCAAATCTTTCCCAGAAAAAGTCTAATAATCCATTCGCATTTATAATTTTAAAGGGGTTTTTTGGGGGCCAAAATGTACTTTTGTATCTTAGATAAGTTTGCTGAAATTCAATTTATTAGAATATCCCAGTCATTTAGCCTCTCTATCTCTTGGTTCCAGGTATTTTCTTTGGCAGTCTCCCTTTCCTAAAGTGTTCTCTTTCTTCATTTTCACCTATTGGCTTTCCTGGCGTCTTTCAAATCCCAGAGAAAATCCTGTCTTTCATAAGAAAGCTCATATCAATTCTAGTGTTTTTCCTCCTTTACGTATTTCCTATTTATCCCGTATATAGTCTTAAATACAGTTTTACTGAATTTTTTACTTGTCATCTGCCCTCTTAGTCTGTGAGCTTCTTGAGGACAGGAACTGTCTTTTGCCTCTTTTTGTATTTCAGTATTTAGTATAGTACCTGGCACATAGGAGTTGCTTAATACAGTATCTATTTATTGATTCGCAAGAACATTTTGAATCCTGATTCTATTATCTAGTATGTTAGTTCTATTACCCAGCTTTGCATCACTTGAAAATTTGATGACATGCCATCTCTTTTTTTAAAATTAAGTCACTGATATGAATGTTAAATGACTTAGGCCCAAACACAGATGTCCCTGAACCCTCCACTGATAATTTCCTGCTGCATTGACATTAAACTACTAACAACTATTTTTTGAACCTGTCCACCTAATCAGTTCTATATCTACCCAACTATACCATTAGTTAACATAGGTCTCTATGCTCTCTACCAGAACAGTATGACATACTTACTTAAAAGTTTTGCTAAAATACTTACATTTCCTTCATCTATTTATTTAGCAGTTCTATCAAGAAAGAAAATGAGGTTAATTTTGATGACCTGTTATTTATGAGTCATGCTGGTTCTTTGTAATCACATCTTTCCTTTTTAAAAGTTTGACAATTATTATCTTTAATGATCCAGTCTAGAATTTTCCCCAGAATCAAAGTCAAGCTCACTGTCTATAGTTGCAGATTTTTCTGTTTCCTCTTTTTTGAAAAGTAGAACAATATCTGCCCTTTTCTAACCTTGTACTTCTTTCATTTCTTATAATCTTTCAAAAGTCTCTGACAGTGGTTCAACCATTACATCTACAAGTTATTTTAGTACCTGAGGATGTAGTTCATTTGGTCTAGGTAATTTGAATTCATAAAGAACAAATAGATGATATCTTAGCCTTTCTCACCTTTTTTCAGTATCAATTCCTTATTAATCAGTTTTGTTTTTCTACTTCAAATGTAAAGGTCATTGTCCTTGGCTGAGAAGACAAAAGCAAAAAAAAAAAAAAAAAAAAAAAACATATTGAACAATTCTGACTTCTCTCTCTTATCAGTTATTATTGTCACAACCAATTTAAAGCAAGAATCCTGGCTCTTTTTTTGGATATTCTTTTTTCCCCAATATAGCATTTTTTTTAAAGTCATTTTTTCCTTATCTTTGCTCTTCTGCCTCAGCTCTTTCTATTCTTTAGTACTCATTA
This sequence comes from Sarcophilus harrisii, assembly GCF_902635505.1. NCBI lineage: Eukaryota > Metazoa > Chordata > Mammalia > Dasyuromorphia > Dasyuridae > Sarcophilus > Sarcophilus harrisii. The sequence goes on along the minus strand of NC_045430.1, from coordinate 123,085,966 downwards.
CTATATTTTTATAGGACCATTTCATGCTTTCATATTTATCTTCTGTACCCTGGCCTTGGTTACATCTACTGTGCATTTCTTTCTAAAAGATAAGTTAGATAATGAGTTTCCTGTGAATCAGTCTCTTCAGACAAATTCCATTTTTCCTAGTCATCAAATTGTTTCCTTTTTGATATTCAGAATTACATTTGTTCTTCAACATTTGTTCTAAGATGTTCCCTTTAGCATTTTAATAGGTGGAGGGTCTTATCTAACTTTACCCTGAACTCTTAGAAAAATACATTTCCCAAAGCTAGGGTGCATAACAGATTATTCCCAGAATGCCTCTCCTTTATAGCAAAGTCTAGAAGGGAGTGATTATTAATTATCAGAGTTCCCATCATTCCTTCATCCCCACCCCCACTCTGCAAACAGTCTGTAGTAGGAATTGGATTCAGAATAGAATTGTCTCCTCCTTTTTTAAAAAGATGAAATTAGCACTAATTTAAATACAGAAGTTCTTAGCTGTCATGATAATTCTCTAAAAGATATCTGATCAATGAGGCTCCCAATCCCTATTCTATGATGCCTCTGGAACAGTTTTATTTTCTGTACCTTAGGCTCCATTAATCTCCACACAAATACTTTCCATTATGCTTCCTCACGCTGGATCCTGGATTTTCTTGAATGAGAATATCTTAATATATAATATTACATGCACTACTTCTATCTATCTTGTATCTTGTGCACAAGATATGACGCTCTAGAGTCATGTACTTCAACTTTAATCTTGAGGAACCATTTCTAGAGTTGACCAAGCTGCAACAGTTGGCAATAGTCTTATCTTCCCCTGATATAACAACATTGGATCCATGTGTTTGGGGGCATTTTTAAAATCCTATCATTTAGGAATCCTCCTAAACATGTATTTATGCATGAATGGTCCCTCTTCCTCTACAATTCACTCCTAATAACCTCCTTTCCTCTCCCTATGAGATAGTTCTTTGTTAAAACCTTTATTTCCCTACTAATTTATTTCTTCCTTAGTCTCAGATAAATTTGTAACTTCTTCTTGAATGCTAGCCAGTGACAATGATGGGAAATACTGTAAGGCTTTCAGAGTTAGATAGGAGCACCCAGTTGAGGGGGAGTTATAAATTCAGCCCTGGGAACCAGTTTGATGTCTGCTAATACTGACAGAGCTATGACAAATGCCACTACTCTATAAGGCTCTGATACATATTTCTGGCAACAGTAGCCAACCTGTTCCTTGCAGAAATGTATTGGGAAAAAAAATATCTGTCAGCTCATTGCATTTTATAGAGATGTGAGACAGATTCTCATAGGTCACCATGTACAATCTGTGTGGGTGTTTCATTTGCAATTTTTCTTCATGATAAAGTTCCCTGAAGAAATTGCCAGTATATTAATTAGCCTGGACTAGAAACTAGTAGGCTTTGGGGACCTAGGTTTAAATATATGGGTCAAACAATTACACACACATACATATGTTAATATGTATATATATATATATATATATACATAAGTTTTTTGCAAACTTAAAAGCTCCATCTCAATATTCTATATAAATATCACCATAATTATTGTTATTAATGTTATAATCATTATTATTCAATGATATAGTTTTGCTGAAAATCACCCCACCCCACTCCTTCACCCTCACTCAACCATTTCTTCTCTCTGGATCAGGAGTCATCTGCATTGTTCCCAAGGTTTTTTGTTTTGTTTGTTTTGTTTTAATAATCCATTTCTGGTGTGACATCCACTTAGTGTTTTTTTTTAACAGTGTTATTTGATTAATATATGCTCACAATGTCCATTTGATATAGCAGTCTATCTGGAAGGGAATATGGAGAACAGTGTCAATTAAACCAGCAAAATTAGAATAAGGAGTGTAACATGATAAGATAAAGGGGCAATTAACTCTGAGACAGAGTCCCTGAAGAGACATGCCAAACAAAAATGACAGTGTCACTCTCAGTAATATCTTTTCCATTTTCCTCACCCCCACCCCCATACCATCTATCCTCAAAACCAGATTCAAGGTTGGTTTTTTGGGGGTTGTTTGTTTGTTTGTTTGGGAGGACTTTTGTGGCTGAATTATATTCACATCTATTTCTCCTCCCACTCATTCCATAATTTGTTCTTAAAATCCTAAGGTATCATTTGCTGAATAAATATGTAAAACCTAAAGACTAAGTCACATGTTCTGTGATGATTACATTCATCTCATCAAAACCCTGCAGGAAAGCATGGCCTACATAGCTATGAAATTGTAATAAGGAAGGGTCTTGGATTTCCAACCTGCTGGGTTCCATTTAAGATATACTGGCTCCTGGAAATAGAACTGAAAAAATTCTGATAAAGCATAATTAAAAGAGTAGGTATTTACATGTATATAGCACTGAAGTGATTTGAAACTAACTCTTTCTAAGTAAATCTCCATGGAGAAATTGTTCTATTAATCAATTAATAGATCAAATATTTATTTAACACTTAATATAGGAATGGCTTTATAGCAGACAATTCTACAGAAATTATATGCATGTAAATGCATTAAACTTCTAACCTGAATATGTGTTCCTCCCAAAATTGAGAATAAAAATAGTATTTGCAGCTCAAATTTATATATACTTTCTAGTAATAGTCAACTTCATGAGATTTAAGATATAAAGAAAGCTTTCAAGGAAAATAAGAACAATATCCATCTCATGTTGTAGTTAGCACTGGATATATTTTCCCCAATACAATTTACTTGTTCATGTTTCAAAAGTAATTTGTTGTGTTGCTCATTCAGAGAAGGGATATTTGGTTTCAAATCTTAAAGGACAAATTAACAGGTGGATAATTATTTTAATGTGCAAAGAAATGCTGCCCTATCTCTCTCCTAACTTGAGGAGCCAGTTCATCATATATATAGACTAGGAAGAGAGCACTGAAAGAATGGCAGTTGTGTTTAAACTACTTTTCCTGAGTCCTCATGTAGTAAAGGGCAAAGTAGAGAAATGGAAATCGGGGGCCATAAATCTCATTCCTGGCTCCTCCATTGACTTTCTGAACATCAAATTGAGTTGTCTTCTACACTCTGAACTTCATACAGATTTCTCACATAATGCAATTCAATTCATATTTATTAAGCCAAAACAAAATAAAAGGTAAAACAATGTTATATAGGGTAGGTTGTTCTATAGGAATAATATTACGAATGAGACATCAGATAAAGGGTATGAAAGAGGAGTTTTCTAATGGCCTGTGGGGATTTGTTTATACTAAATTATATTGTTGTAAAGTAACCAAATCAGGGTACCCCTCAATATGCCATTTTTTTATTCTGATTTAGGAAAACACAATATATAGAAACCCAGATTTATAAATAAGAGGAGACAGGATGAATCATTTGTTTACAAAGAGGATCTTTTCAGGGAATTCTCTAAATGAAAAGACTTCCTAATGTATTTACATTATTATTTTATTAAAAAACAATTTTTTAGAAATGATCTCACTGTATAAGTCAAGATATGCCTATTTAAACTACAGTTTTACAGTATTTTTTTAATAATCAATTTCTGGTGTGACATCCACTTTGTGTGTTTTTTTAACAGTGTTATTTGATTAATACATGCCCACAATGTTCATTTGATACAGCAATCTATTTGAAAGGGAATATGGAGAATAGTGTCAATTAAAACAGCAAAATTAGAGTGAAAATGTGCTCACCTAGAATATTCAATTATAGGTAAGATCTTTCCAACTCTTGAGATCTCCTCCAACTTTAAAGGCCAAATATTATGTTCTAGAAGCTAACTGGCCTGATCATTTAGCTTTACAGTGAGAAGGAGGGTTTTGTAATTGAAAAAGTGACAAATTTGGTGTTAGAAAGGATGTGAATTCAAATCTTGCCTCTAACACTTAACTTGTTGAATATAAGCAAACCACCTCTATGAGCTTTCTGTTCTTCCTTTGTAAAATGGAGAAGATGATATTTAATCATTCAATCAATAAACACTGATTAAGTACTTACTATATACCAGGTATTGTGCTAAGAACTGGACTAAATGATTTAATGTAGGTAAAGTATATTGTATGCCTTGGACAGGAAATCCTGCGCCTCAGTTTGGTGGATCAGGTAAACGCCAACACCAGGAACCCTCCTATGTTTTGGCAAAACCAGGGGGCCTGGTGGAGTTCTTTTCCAGGAATCACCATATGTTCCAATTTAGCTCTGCTCAAAACAGGCATCCTCCAGTGGTCAGAACTCCATATGACTCAGCACAGCCCTGGGCAAACAGGTATCCTCCTGAGGCCAGACCTTTACTTGTTTCATTGTAGCCCCAAGGAAACAGAGAAACACTCCTACCTGCAAACACCATCACTAGGACCCTAGCTTAGCACCAGGTAAGCTACCAGACCTCTATAGCCTCCAGCAGTGCTAGGCACATCAGGGTCACACAGGACTTGGCTGCTGTAACATTAAAGAACCAGAGGTCATGGAACATGATATTCTAGAAGGCAAAGGACCTAGGATTGAAATCAAATATCATCTACTCAGTGAAGTTAAGCATAATACTTCAGCAATCATTAAGAAATATTTTGTCTATTTATATATATCAAGAAATCTGATAATTTGAGTGTAATAGAGGAATATTTATGAAAATATAAATTATCTACTTTAATTGATTAGGAAATAGAAAGTCTAAATAACCCCATCTTAGACAAAGAAATTGAACAAGTCATTAATGAACTTCCAAAGGGCCAGATGAGTGAATTATACCAAACATTTAAAGAACAAGTAATCCAATACTATATAAACTATTAGGAAAGAATAGGCAAAGAAGGCGTCTTACCAAACTCCTCTTATGACACAAATATGGTGCTGATACCAAGACCAGAAAGAGATAAAACAGGGAAAGAAAATTATAGATCAATTTCTTAATGAATATTGATGCACAAGTTTTGAACAAAATATTAATAAGCTAATTATAGCACAAAAATTTTACACCATGATTGGGTAGGATTTACACCTGGAAGGCAGGATTTGTTCAATATTAGGAAAACTACCAACATAATTAACCATATCACTAATAAAACCAACAGAAATCATATGATTATTTCAATAGATGCTGAAAAGGGGGTTTTGGTTTTATTTGTTTTATTGGTAAGGCAATTGGCATTAAGTAACTCACCCAGAATCAACAGATAGTAAGTGTTAAGTTTATGAGAACAAACTTAAACTCAAGTCCTCTTTATTTCAGGACCAGTGCTCTATCCACTATTCCATCTAGCTGTCCCTGGTGAAAAACTTTTAATAAAATACAGTATCCATTTCTATTAATAATACTGGAAAGCTTAGGAATAAAGAAAGCATTCCTTAAACGATAAGCAGTATTGATCTAAAACCATAAGTAAGCATTATCTGTAAGGGAAATAAAATAGAAGCCTTCCCAATAAGATCAGGAGTGAAACAAGATGTTTATTAGCACCACTATTATTCAACATAGTGCTAGAAATGTTAGTCTTATAAATAAGAGAAGAAAAAGAAATTGAAGGAATTAGAACAGACAACAAGTAATGAAACTAATCACTATTTGCAGATGATATAATGGTATATTTAGAGAACTCTAGGATCATCAATTAAAAATTGCTTGAAATAATTAACAACTTTAGCAGTTTCAAGATATGATAAATGCACATAAATCATAAACATTTTATATGACCAATTAGGCCCAGCATCAAGAGAAAGTTCCATTTAAAATAAATGTAATTAATATAAAATATTTAGGAGTCTCCCTACCAAGGCAAACCCAGGAAATAAGTGAACACAATTACAAAACACTTTCCACATGATCTAAACAATCAGAAAAATATCAATTGCTTATGGGTAGTTCAAACCAATATAATAAAAATGACAACTCTGCCTAAGCTAATTATTTATTCAGTCTCATGCCAATCAAAGCACCAAAAATTATTTGCTAGAGCTAGAAAAAAACAAACAAACAAGAAAATTCATCTGGAAGAACCCTCATCAGATTTGGCTCAAAGACATATTTGGTTTCACAAAGAAACTTCTCTCACCTAATAGAAAAGTGGGAGGGGAAAGGAGAAAAGGGAAGGGATAGACTAAATAGAAGGGAAAACAGAAATGGTAGGGCAAATGTATAAGAAAGAGGAAGGGACTATAATGGTGGAGGGCTCTGCTTGAGACTAGTAGTGCTCCTAAGTAAAATATCGGGGAGGAGAGAAAGGGGAAAAGGAAAGAGAAAAGTATAATTTGGGGGTAAATAAGATGTTAGGAAATACAGAATTAGTAGTTTTAATCATAATGTGAATAGGGTAAACTCTCCCATAAAGCAGAAGCGGATAGCAGACTAAATTAAAAGCCAGAACCTACAATATGTTGTTTACAAGAAACACATTTAAAATAGTGTGATACATATAGAGTAAAGGTAAAAGGCTGGAGCAAAATCTTCAAGTGAAGTAAAAAAATAGGGGTAACCATCCTGATCTCAGGCAAAAGAAAAATTGATCTAATTAAAAGAGATAAGGAAGGAAGCTATATCTTGGTGAAGGGTACCAAAGATAATGAAGCAATATCAATACCAAACATATATGCACCAAGTGGTATTGCATGGAAATTCCTAAAGGAGAAGTTAACAGAGCTGCAAGAAAAAATAGACAGCAAAACTGTAATAGTGGGAGATCACAACTTTACTCTCTCAGAATTACATAAATTGAACCACAAAATAAATAAGAAAAAAGTTAAGGAGGTAAACAAAATATTAGAAAAGTTAGGTATGATAGATCTTTGGAGAAAATTGAATGGAAACACGAAAGGAGTTTACTTTTTTCTTGGCAGTTCATGGAACATATACAAAAATTGACCATATATTAGGACAGAAAGACCTCAAAATTAAATGCAGGAAGGCAGAAATAATAAATTCATTTTTTTCAGATCATGATGCAATAAAAATTACATTCAATAAAAGGCCACTGAAAAATAGACCAAAAAGTAATTGGAAACTAAATAATCTCATCCTTAAGAACGAATGGATGAAATAGCAAATCATAAACACAATCAACAATTTCATCCAAGAGACAACATACCAAAATTCGTGAGCTGCACCCAAAGCAATAATAAGGGGAAATTTTATCTCTAGATGCTTACTTGCATAAAATAGAGAAAGAGAAGATCAATGAATTAAGTTTGCAACTAAAAAAGCTAGAAAAAAGAACAAATTAAAAACCCCCAATCAAATACCAAACTTGAAATTCTATAAAAGGAGAGATTGATAAAATTGAAAGTAAAAAAACTACTGAATTAATAAATAGAGTTGGTTTTATGAAAAAACCAACAAAATAGATAAACCATTAGTGAATTTGATTAGAAAAAGGAAAGAGGAAAATCAAATTGTTAGTCTCAAAAAGAAAAGGGAGAACTTGCCACCAATGAAGAAGAAATTAGAGCAATAATTAGGAGTTACTTTGCCCAACTTTTTGCCAATAAATTTGGCAAATAAGTAAAATGGAGGAATATCTACAAAAATATAGATTGTCCAGATCAACAGAAGAGGAAATAAATTATTTAAATAGTCCCATTTTTGAAAAAAATAGAACAAGCTATTAATCAACTCCTTAAGAAAAAATCTCCAGGATCAGATGGATTTACATGTGAATTCTATCAAACATTTAAAGAACAATAAACTCTAATACTATATAAACTATTTGAAAAATAGGGTAAGAAGGACTCCTACAAAATTCCTTTTATGACACAGCTATCTGGTACCTAAACCAGATAGGATGAAAATAGAGAAAGAAAATTATAGACCAATTTCCCCGATGAATATTGATGCAAAAATCTTAAACAAAATATTAGCAAAGAGATTACAAAAAGTCATCCCCAGGATAATATACCATGATCAAGTAAGATTTATACCAGGAATACAGGCTGGTTCAATATTTGGAAAATTATTAGCATAATTGATTATATCAATAACCAAACTTACAAAAATCATATGATTATCTCAATTGATGTAGAAAAACATTTGATAAATCCAACACTCATTCCTATTAAAAACACTAGAGAGTATTGGAATAAATGGACTTTTCCTTAAAACAGTCAGTAAAATCTATTCAAAACCATCGCAAGCATCATATGTAATGAGAATAAACTGGAACCATTCCCAATAAGATCAGGGATTGTGATGTTCTTATTTGGTTTTCTGGAGGTCTTTGGGGGAGCCTTCTTTTCAGTAGAGTAATCATCACAAGAATAGCCAGGTGTTAAAGTCCGAAAGTCTTTATTGTCTCCTTCTCCTGGTGCTCAGCTAGCTTTCTCTTGGCCTTCAGAAGAGACTTGGTCTCAGTGGAGAAATGAAGGAGGAGAGCCTGCCACTAGTCCTTTGTCTTCTCTCTCTCTCTCTGAATCTGGCTGAGGCTCTCAGCTTATATGCTCTATACTGAATATAAACCAATCATTATATCACTAGAAAACCATTATTTGTTGTAAGATTAAATCAATCTTATTGAACTTAGAGAACTATTAAGCACCATGCTAAACTAGATAACCATTGCCTCATCTTGTAAAGATCCTTGTTTCAGAGTTCTGACCCATAACAAGGGGTGAAACAAGGTTGCCCACCATCACCATTACTATTTAATATTGTATTAGAAATGCTAGCTTTGGCAATAAAAGAAGAAAAAGAGATTAAAGGAATTAGAGTAGGTATTGAGAAAACCAAATTATCACTCTTTCCAGATGATATGTTGATGTACTTAGAGAACCTTAGAGAATCAACTAAAAACTATTAGAAGCAATCCACAACTTTAGCAAAGTTGCATGATACAAAATAAATCCACATAAATCATCGGCATTTTTATATGTCACTAACAAAATCCAACAGCAAGAGGTACAAAGAGAATTCCATTTAAAATAACTATCAATAGTATAAAATTTGGGGGAATCTATCTGCCAAAGGAAAGTCAGGAGCTATATGAACAGAACTACAAAACACTTTTCACACAAATAAATTCAGATCTAAACAAGTGGAAAAAATATCAAGTGCTCTTGGACAGGTCAAATAAATATAATAAAGATGACAATACTACCTAAATTAATCTATTTATTTAGTACTATAACAATGAAACTCCCAAGAAACTATTTTACTGACCTAGAAAAAATAACAAAATTCGTCTGGAAGAACAAAAGGTCAATAATTTCAAGGGAATTAATGTATATAAAAAAAAAAGCAAATGAAAGTGGCTTAGCTGTACCAGATCTAAAACTATATTATAAAGCAGCATTCATCAAAATCATTTGGTACTGTTAAGAAATAGAATAGTTGATCAGTGGACTAAGTTAGGTTCACAGGACAAAATAGTCAATGACTATAGTAATTTAGTGTTTGACAAACCCCCAAAACCTAGCTTTTGGGATAAGAATTTACTATTTGACAAAAACTGCTGGGAAAATTGGAAACTAATATGGCAGAAACTATTGACCCATACCTAATACTGTATACCAACATAAAGTTGAAATGGGTTCATGATTTAGACATAAACAATGATATTATAAACAAATTAGAACATAGGATAGTTTACCTTTCAGATCTGTAGAAGAGGAGGAATTTGTGACCAAAGAAGAACTAGAGATCGTTACTCATCACAAAAAAGAAAAATTTTGATTATATTAAGTTAAAAAGTTTTTGTACAAACAAAGCTAATGCAGATAAGATTAGAAGGGAAACAATAAACTTGTAAAACATTTTTACATTCAAAAGCTCTGATAAAAGCCTCATTTCCAAAATATATAGAGAATTGACTCAAATTTATAAGAATTCAAGCCATTCTCCAATTGATAAGTGGTCAAAGTATTTGAATAGACAATTTTCAGATGAAGAAACTGAAACTATTTCTAGTCATATGAAAAGGTGCTCTAAATCACTATTGATCAGAGAAATGCAAATTAAGACAACTCTGAGATCAGATTGTCTAAGATGACAGGAAAAAATAATGATGAATGTTTGAGGGGATGTGGGAAAACTAGGACACTAATACATTGTTGGTGAAACTGTGAACAGAGTCAGCCATATTAGAGAGCAATTTGGAACTATGCCCAAAGGGCTATCAAACTGTGCATACCTTTGACCCAGCAATGTTTCTACTGGGCCTGTATCCCAAAGAGATCTTAAAGGAAGGAAAGGGACCAACATGGGCAAAAATGTTTGTGGTAGCCTTTTTTGTAGTGGCAAGAAACTGGAAACTGAGTGGATGCCCATCAATTGGAGAATGGCTGAATAAATTATGGTATATGAATGTTATAAAATATTATTGTTCTATAAGAAATGATCAGGAGGATAATTTCAGAGAGGCTTGAAGAGACTTACATGAACTAATGCTAAATGAAATTAGCAGAACTAGGAGATCATTGTACACAGCAACAACAATATTATACAATGATCAAATCTGATGGACATGGCTCTCTTCAACAATGAGATGATTCAAACCAGTTCCAATTGTTCAGGATGAAGAGAGCCATCTATATCCAGAGAGAAGTCTATGCGAACTGAATGTGCTTCACCACATAGCATTTTCACCCTTTTTGTTGTTGCTTGCTTGCATTTTATTTTGTTTCTTTTTTGTTTTTTACTAGTTTAGTTTGATTTTTTTTCTTGTGCAGCAAATTAATTGTAAAAATATGTACACATACTTTAGATTTAATATATATTTCTAACATGTTTATTATATATTAGACTACATGCTGTCTAGGGGAGAAGGGAGGGAAAATTGGAACACAGTTTTGCAAGGGCTAGTGTTGAAGAATTGTTCATGTATATGTTCAGAAAAATAAAAAACTTTAATAAAAAAAATGACGAAGAGGAAGATTTCAGAAAAACCTGTAAAAATTTGTATGAACTGATACAAAGTGAAATGAGCAGAACCAAAAAAGCATTATAAACTCTATCAGCAACAATGTATAATGCTTGCCTATGACTGACTCAGATATTCTTAGCAACACAATGATCCAAGACAAATACAAAGGACTCATGAAGGAAAACCCTATCCATAACTAGTTAAAAGAACTGATATGCTCTGAATTGAGATCAAAGCATACTTTTTTCACTTTATTCTTTCTCATGATTTTTATATGTTTCTTCTTTCACAACTGTGTTTAATATGTAAATGTTTTGTATGATAGCACCTGTATAAATTATAATAAACTGCCTCCTGTCTTCAGAAGAAGCAAAGGGAAGGAGGAAGAGAGAAAAATTTGAGATAAAAATCTTGTAAAAATGAATGCTAAAAATTTCTTTGATGTATTACTTGGGGAAAATAGAATATTATTTTAAAATTTAAAAAAAATATGGCCCTTGAAGACTGTCAGAATCAGAAGGAGATAAGAAAATATTAAACTTCATGATACTGGATAAGCTATTGACTAGAAAAGTTCCAAGGAGTCCCTACTTAGAACCATGTAATGCCAAAGCTAGGAAGGACTTAAAGGACCATCAATTCTCACTCCCTCATTTGATAGATAAGAAACTGAAACTCAAAAAGTTTAATTAGTGAAGTAGATGAAGTGTTTAGATACCCTGAAAAGGTGAATTTTCATGGACTGATAAATTATTTTTCATCTTGTACATTCTTAGAATAAAAACAAATGAAGCTACATGATGGATAAATGAACAAGGAAAAAGATATGAAATAGAAAGTTTCAACAACCAGAAATATTAACTTGTACCCAAAAGGAGAAACTAGTTTGTTAAGCCAGAACTTGGCTTTGATGTTCACTTCAAACCAACAAACTTCCAAGTAAAATATATTTTTAAAATTTTGTCACAATTTTGTTTCTAGGCAATTGAAAATGCTATTGGGGTCAACTGAGATTTGGAGAAAAATGAGTTTTGAGAAGAGAATTGCATATGTGGCTATTTCAGTGACTGGTTGCCAAGGATTCCTCCCACTTAAAAATAAAACTATGTTAATATAATAAAAATAGATGGCATTTATATTGTGCTTTAAAATTTGCAAAGCATTTTACACAAATTATCTCACATGGCCTTTATAAGCCTGTGAGGTAGGTAATAATATTATCTTTATTTTTCAAATGGGAACACCAAGGCTCAGAGATGTTAAAGCAATTGCCTGGGACTAAAGATGTAGGAAGAATTGGAGGGAAAATATGAATCCAGATTTTCCTTACTGCAAGTCCAGTGAACCTACTCTCCCATCTTATCTCTCTTTCTATCTATGGATACAAAATCTTTTATAGTAAGGATTGATCTGTTAGTCATTGCCTGTTGAAATTGCTGATTTTTCAGAAGACTGTGAGTATGGGCTTTTGTTTATTTTTAGTTCTTATACCATGCTCAACTTTAAGGGGTTAATAATTGATACATTTTTGTTGTCTTGATCTTGAAGACTAAGATATGCATGAGAATAGATACTCCACATCAGACTTTCTAAAGTGATATCCCCAAAACTTACCCATTCCTTGGGGTCCTAAGTATAGAACATCATAATAAAGTTTTCATGATATTTCCAGTGCTAAACACCCTCAGATAATATTCAAGATGTGTTATATATTAATTTCTACTAGATATCCCTTTTCCTTCTAAAGTGGCTGAAGGGATAGGGGTTGGTATGTGTTTAAAAAAATAACATTTTTAAGTTGCCTATAAATGATCATATCAAACCTACAATATACTTACCATCACTATATTAGTTACAACTCTTGTATTCTCAGCTACCTACATAAAACTTTCATTTTCGTTAATTTGTTTAGTTTAGAATTAGTAGCAACATTACTAAATAGACTCTGCATATCACCTGTAATTATCTTCCTGACTTATTGTTCCATCTCAATAATAACTACAAATATGGAGTGTGAAGTATGTCCAGAGAATAATAGTACCTTTGATGTGAAGGCCGCTTTTTACATTTGATGCACCTAACTCTTACCTGTGGCACATGCAGTGGTCACATCTGGATAAGTCATTTTGATAAACATACTAAGCCAGTTTGGGAGTAACCAGGTGTTTCAGAAGCATCAGTGAGGAGGGGGATATTGTGTACTCACATATGTGAAGACTTCCCCTGGTGAAATAGATAAATGAGAACAATTTGTTCCAATGACCATGAAGATGCTGAAGCAGATGCCATGGATCACTTAAAACAGTGGTTCTCAAAGTATGGTCTAGAGAATCCTGGGGATCTCTGAAACCCTTTTAGAAGGTCTACAGATTCAAAAATAGTTTTTGTTTCCAATATGGTAAGTGTCTATAAATATAATCCAGATAAACAAAAACTCTTTGGATAGAGTCTCAATAATTTTTAATAGGATAAAAATACTGAAAACAAAAGTTTGAGAACCACTGACTTAAAACTTGGTTACACATCCGAGATGCCAGAGTTAACCACTGCAACTTGGGCTAGTCATCTTGATTTTGTCTCACCACTAGACTGTGATGATTCTTCAAGAGAGAGTTCAGACAATGATTTCATGTGATCCTGCCTTGCTTAAATACAATTATTACATTAATCAAAAGACATCATTTCCACTCCCTGAAAAAAAGACAAAATCTAGAACTTTCTACTTCTCAGGGTCCTCAAGACCTCTCAGAAAGGTGTATATTATCACCTTTTTCCCTAAATAGTTTTTAACATGCCAGATTGCAGGATTGGTCTAGGTAGTGTACAAGAGAATTGTTAACCATTATGTGAACAACAATCTTTGGGAGGGAGTATAATAAATTGTGTGGGTATAATATATTCCTCTGTCAATTTTTATTATTATTGTTTTCAAATTAACAAATTGGCAGGAAAAGTGAGCAACATAACAATTATTTATTAACCTTTAACTTGAAACTTGAGGTTTTTCCCACAGTTTCAGAATACATTGAGATATTAAAAAGAACTGGATTTGTTAGACAGAAAATTACTTCAAGCTGACAAAAGAGTAAAATGGACACTAACTAGGGTAACTATAGTAACTTTACTACCTACCCCAGTTCAGCCTCAGAGCATCTCAGAACAACATATATAACAAAACATCAACACACAAAAGCTTCTGGTGTCCATAGCTAGTATAGTTTCACAGTTTGTAAAAAGAGAAAATTAAGCCCCATAACAAAAACCTGGCAGATGATAAATATGAGATTTAGAGTTTATCAAGTAGTTGCCATTTACTGACATTGATATAGAAAGAAAAGCGCCCTGTCAAAATCCATTATCTATTGCTCAAGTAAAACCTCAAGGAGGATAAACTGAAAAAGATAAAATTTATGGTTATGTTGCTATGAATGAATACATTATTTGCAAGAATGATGTCTGTCCCCTTGCTGAGGATGAGGAATCCAGACAGCACAGAATTGTTTGTATTGTTGCAAAACAAAAGCTTGTCTTTTAATATTTCTCACTTGGCTGAAAGCACAAGACAATAATATAAGATTCATGAGAAAATCCCATTCTCATGTAATCTTCAGATTGATTTTGCAGTCTTAGTGATATCGGTTTAGAAAAGCTTCAAATTCAAATTGCTCACTATGGGTGGGGGCGAGGAGGTAGGTCAGGAGACCTGAGTTTTATTTCTAATTTTACTGCTAACTTTCTATACTTAATTTTGCTACTTAGGACTTAATTCCATCATCCTTACAATCAAGCATAGGGATTAAGTTTTCAGAAAGCTCTGACCTTTATCTACAATTATGTACATGGTGTATTTCTTCCTTATGTGTCATCCCTTCTACTTCAATAATTACAAATCCAGAACCTTTTAGTTCTCAGATTCTATTACTCAATGAAATGTCATTTATACCCCCTTCTTTTCACTTTGATTTTTTTTTTCTATATTCAGTGTTCAATCCACAGTTTTGAGATTGAGAAATTCTAAATGTACCTGGCCAAAGGAAACAAGTATCCACCTATGATAGGGTGTTTTTCTTTAGGTGGAACAACCAATGAATCATTCCAAATGAAGTTCTGCTGAAATTTGGCCAAACTTTGGTTCATTCCTTTACCCTAACCAAAACATTTTCCATTGTATTTTCCTCTGAATCTATGGGGCTATATTCTAGGCAAGGTTAGCAGCAGTAACTTTTACTTGTGTAACACTTTTAACTTTTTTTTAAAGTGTTTTCATGCCTATTATCTCAGAATCAAAGAAAAGGATTCTCAGAGCATTTCTTGTCTCTTTGAAACAGGACTTCCCTATAAACAAGAAAAGTATCTTTCTCTGGCACAAGCTTCCAAGTTAGCTTTTTGATGGTTCCAAGGTACTTTAGTACCTATTACTTCCTCTCCCTGAGAAGGAAGGAAGGAAGGAAGGAAGGCAGAAAAAGAAAGAAAGAAGGAAGGAAGGAGAAGAAAGAGAGGGAGGAAGAAAGAAGAAGAAAAGAATGGAGGGAGGAAAGAAGTAAGGAAAGAAAAAGAAGGTAAGAATAAAAAAACTAAAAAGAAACAAAGAAATGATGAAGACTTTATGAGATGAATAACTAACACTAACAGCAGATAGGAGCTAGATTGTAAGTTTTGCTTTGTTTTGTTTTGTTTTACCAGGAACATATATTGTCAAATTGGAGCAACTTCAAAGCCTTCTGGGTCCTTTCTATAATGGGTAGAAATGAAAAAGTGATAAAAGGATAAGAGTATGGAGGCATATGGGGGAAAAAGGAGCACATTTGGGGGGAAAGAAATGGAAGGAAGAAAGAGAAGGAAAGGAAAGCAGGAGAGAATTCTGATAGTAGAAGCTACTGTTCTTATTGGTTTTTCAGTGGTTTGCTGATCACTATGAATCATAAATAAACAAATATAAGGAAAAGATCTTTTCATGTTAATATGCAGGAGGATTTGGCAAGCACCACTTACTCCACTGAGGCAAATCACACACCATAGCAGATGGTTTTCATCCAACTGTAAAAACTCTGAGTTAGGATGATTGTTAAGTGAGATGAAAGTGCTGTTTCTTGTCTGAATACTACGATACTTATTTTAAGGAGGGCCGTACTACAGTGCCTGAAAAAGTTATACTACAAATGCTAGCTATACATAGGGATCTGGCATCAGAGGGCTTCAAAAATATATAATCTAGGGGTGTATAGGAATTCATGTAGTCAGATCCTAAAACTTACTCCCTCCCTGTCCAAATAAAGTGTCTGTGATCACCAGAAGAATCCTGAAAAAGAAAGGACCTATTATACCCCCACTATCTGTTGGGCAGAATGGGACGGAGTTTGACAAGGTAGACAGCTGAAGCAGAGTACAAACAAGGGGCACTTTTAAACACATTATATCAATGCACGTACTTTGAATTAACATTTATTTATCAGAAGCAGCTAGGTAGAGTTCAAATCCTAATTCAGACATTTACCAGCTATGTGACCCTGGACAAATAAATCACTTACCCTTTGCTTGCTTCAATATTCTTAACTGTAAAGGAGGGATAGTAATACTACCTACCTCCCGGGGCTGTGGTGATGATTTTTTAAAATCTGTTTTTTAGTGCTATTTTTAAAGTGCTTTGGAAACTTTATAGCACTATGTATATGTTAGCTATTATTAATCTTTTTTTATGTAAAAAGTATGATAAGTTTCAAGAAAATAAGAACAAAACAAAAATAATCCCTATCCTCAAAGAGCTTATGTTTATTCTAATAGGGAGACAACATGGACACACATAACAGAAGTAAAAACATAATATGTACAGAATAAATATAAGGTAGCTTAGCAATGGAGAGTAGCATCTAGAAGTGGGGGTAGGGAAAGCAGAAAGGCCTTCCTGAAATGCCAGCCACATCCCAAGAAAGAGCTATAGAAACAGAATGCAAATCAAAGCATACTATTTTTACTTTATTTATTTTTTCTTTCTAGCGGTGTTCTCCTTTTATTCTGATTTTTCTTTCACAACATTACTAATATGGAATATGCTTAAAATTACTGTAATTGTATAACCTCTATCAGATTGCTTGCTGTCTTGAGAAGGGGGGGTAGAAAAAGGAAGGAAGAAGAAAAATTTGGAACTCAAAATATTACAAAAATATATGTTGAAAACTGTTTATGTGTAATTGGGAAAAAATACTATTATGGAAGGGTGGGAAGAAAGAACAAAAGAAAAGGCTTCCTGGATGAAGCATCAAACAATGATTTAAACCTTGAAGAGGAAGTGGTGCATTTACAGCAGGAGTGTGGTCAGTGCAAAGGGACAGAGCTAGGAAGTATATGGAGTGAAAAACACAGACTAGATTCTTCATTTGGGGAAGGCCACTGAAAAGACAGAAAAGGTAGGGAAGGGCCAGGTTGTAAGGAGATTTTAAATATCAGAAGAGGGGTTCTTAATCTGGGGCCGGCAAACTTTAAAATATATATATTGTGATAACTGCATTTCATCATAATTGAACCCTACATATTTTGTTTTATGTCTTTAAAAATGTTATTTTGAAAATGTGGCTTTACCAGACTGTCCCAAAGGTTAACACCTGTTCTAGGAATCCAGTGAAGTTTAGATGATTTTAGGTTGCTGTATGGGGAATGGACTCAAAAGGAAGAAATCTGAAGCAAAAAGAGTCAGTAAATAGCCTTTCCAAAAAAGAAAAAGAAAGTCTATGAGAAGGGGCAGCTGAGTGGTACAGTGGATAGAGCACCAGTACCAGCACCAGCATCAGGAAGACCTGAATTTAAATCTACCCTCAGACATTTAGTAGCTGTGTGACCCTGAGCATGTCACTTAATCCTGATTGCCTCCAAGATAAAAATTTTTAAAAATTAAATGGAAAAAAGTCTATAAGGAGATGAGCTACAGTAGTGGTAATATGGGTGGAGAACATGGCTATATGGAAAAGATGTGGAAATAGCTGCTTTCTGTTATATGAGGCATGTTATAGTGAAGGATCAAACTGAATATAGGTACAATTTTCACACCTTGATTAGAGCAGAAAAATAATTTGTTTCACCAAAGGTTTCCTCAGTCAAAATGAATGAGTATCAACACGGGGATGAGCATCTTGGAAGTAGTTCATTGGACAATCCTAACAGCACTATGCTCACCTGAGAAATCAACCAAGTATTTTATCTGACTCAGCAATGGGTACGACGTTAAAGACATAGTATAATCTCTAATCTTACACATACACTAAGGGGAAAAAACTCACAATAAAATCATAAGCCTTGTTTGACCAAAATTTTTCTACTAATGCTGATTCTCCCCATAATATCTATAGTTGTGACTTTCCCCTGTCTTTCTAAGTAAGGGATTATTTTTATCAGAGAACTTTCTATAACAATGAAATTATAGTTTCAAAATCTGTCTCTTTCTAGATTCAATTTATGAAATGTCAACCTTAGGATGAAAAGATATAGACATAAAAGACATCTTAAAAGTCATCTAATCTTGATCTCTCATTTTTCAAATTAGGAAACTGAGTTCCAAAGTTCTGGTGAATTGTCTAAGGTCACACAGGTAGCAAGGAGGCAGAGCTAGGATTCAATCCCAGTTCTTTCCAAATCAAGAATTCTTTCCACTAGCCTACATCGCTTCTTTTGTTGTCCCAGTATAGTCCTCCCGCCCCACTTCGAATCATTTGGCCAACCCACCTCCTATATTTGGAACACATCTTCCCCTCCAATCTGAAACTCTCCAGACTTTAGACTTTATCTTGCCAACCATCTGTTCCTGTAAACATTACCAAATTACCGTTTACCACCCAAACCATGTTTCTGCATGCAACACACCTTGCTTATGGATATGTATACACACTTGTCATTATTTTCAGTGTGTTCTATGTTGCCTGTGAATAGTCCTTATTTAACTGTAAATTATATTTACTCAAATGTATTATATCTCTGCCATCTATTCTGCCTTCTTACTCAACTCTAAATTCCTTGAAGGAAAAGGAAAGCATTTTACTAAAACAATGCAAATGTGTAGGACTATACAGTTTCATTGATGTCCAATAAACATTTGGCTTGTTGGTTTGCATAATACCTATTTTGTTCCAGGAGTTGTAGCACTTTACCAGTCTTTCTCATTCGATCACAATAACCATAAAAGAGACATGTAAAACCTGGAGTCAGGGAACATATATAAATCAGGATCAATTCAAGAGGTAGTAAAGAATAGTAGAGAGAAGACCTGAGTCAGAAAGACAACTTTTACGCATCACAATAATGATTGTGTGATCTTTGGCAAATCACAATACTCCTAAGCAACTTTCTCAAACTTAATTACTGAGACGATGCTGACTTACATCGGTAGAGGAAATCCCCTCTTTTGAGATCCTATAACAATGAAGTCTCAAATTCAGAGATTTTTAAAAAATTTGTAAGGAGTTGCTCGTACTCTTAAAGAGATTACAGAAAACAAGATGACGTTAAATTGGATGTAGTATTGGCTTCTCTAAAATTTCTAGTTCTTGCTCAACTGCTGGGCCTCCCAGTATTCCCTTTTTTAACTTCCTACCTAAACCACAAAAAAGAAGGATTTTATTAATATTATCTGTACAGAATTCAATGTCCATTTGCAAGAAAACCATGCAATTCTCTGCCACTTATTAGTATTGTAAAATAATATCTAATTTGTTGTTTCCTCTTATTCGTAGGTCCCTCTGTGAATTCCTAGCTGCAAAATTTCTCTCCAAAATTAAACACTTGAATTATACCTAGTTTTCTACAGATGTATTGATTTACATTTTCCCAGGTGAATCCTATGATTTTCCTTACTTCCTTCCTTGTATTATATCTAGACCTCTTTTTACATCCTTTTACTTTATAACTTTGTCCTTTAAATTGTCTGTAATCTTCCCTAATTTGGTATTCCTGGCAGGCTTCATTTATACTGTTGACTCCTTCCAATTCATTGATAAAGATTTTTTAATAAACTGAGACCCCCCCCCCAGCTACCCCTGGGGCATTCTAGGAAACATCTCCCTATAGCTGGATCAAGTGTTATTTATTAATCAATTCCATTACCCTTGGTTTACAGTTTTGGAGCCAGTTTTCAATCTGCATCACCATTTTCCTCTCCTAGCCAATTTGAACTTGTTTTGCAAGTAAAATTTCATGGGACATTTTTATCAAGTGCTTTACTAACATCCAAATAGATAACATCTGCTATGTTCCCTTCAGCCATTCATTTTGGATTTTCTATTTTTTTTATTAAAGCAAGCTATTAAGTTTGTCTGGCATGATTGTTCTTAACAAATCCACACTGCTATTTGTCCTGGATTTCATTATCCTATGATTTGACAGTAGTTAGTTTCAATGAGTAGACATTTTTCCCTACTAGTATTTGTCCATATACACATTAAGGAAAAAAATCAGCTAAACATCGAAATTGAGCTTGTAACACTGTATTTCACAAGATCAGCTTTTCCTTTATGTGAAGACCCCAGGGGCTCTCACTCTCTGCTCCCAGCTGCTTCTAATCACAGCTAATTCTTTAGTACAGGCTGTCCCCCCCATCTCATTTCAAGGGTTTAAACCACTGGACTGGATTCCTTGAATATATTTGACTCAGTCTTCTTTAACTTCCCTTTTTTATAGCTTAGAGCTTGCTTCACATCTACTTGTTTTTCATAGAAATTAGCTATTTGTTCTACTGTCTATCTCTAAAAATTTATTCTTTTACTTCATATCCCATATTTCAGTGTTTTCTCTGATCTGCTCCATCCACTGACTTTGAGTGGCAAGAGATCATTCTTGGCTCCTTGGTAATTCATGCAGCACTTACTAGCTGTGTGATCCTGGGAAAGTCATTTAATATCATTTTGCCTCCAGAGAAGGAAATGGCAAACCTCTTAAGCATCCTTGCCAAGAAAACCTCATGTACAGTATCAATGTGCCATGGTCCATGGGGTCATCAGGAGTTGGACACAACTAAACAACAACAAATTCATACAGCACATTTCAGATATAGAGGGAAATGCTGGCTTTCAAATCAAGTAATCTCAGTTCAGATTTTGACTGCCAATTAATAACTGTGACTTTGGGCAAATAACCTTAAACATCTTTACTTCAGTTTCATCATCTATAAAATGAAAAGATTGGATTAGATAACTTTTAATGTTCCCTTCAATTCTCTCTTGTGCCCTTCTAAAAGACGCTTCCCCCATGGTAAAACACAAAATAACAACAACAAAACAACAAGAACAATAGGGAGGAGGATGGAATTGAGAAAAAAAAAGAAGTAGAAATACACCAGAGACTAAATGTGGTTTATGGAAGCTAGAAGGAGGAACAGTGGGTAAATGGGTGGAACTAGAATGGTTAAAAAAAAAAATGGCTAATGGGCCAAAAGGAAGTGGCCAAAGAGGAGGGAAGTGTTTGGAATACACATTAAAAGATGGGGACACATAATTTCTGGAGATATCAAAAAGAAATAAGAAAGTTTGTGATAATATAGTTTTCAACTCAGAAGCCTTCTGCACAGGGAATAGTTGTTGAACCACTTTTCTTGGCTGATTCTGAATTCTAAATGGAATCTCAAATGGGAATTCTTTACAGGTACTGACTGAAACTAGGGACCTCTTAGAAAAGGTACTTAAACCTCACTCCTGGTTTTACTTCTGGGAAAGCAACTTTATTCTCTACTTGTTTCTTGTTAAGTTTTGACAGGCATATGTGGAGTCCCTGAGATAATGATGGTTACTGAGAGCTCTGCCTCTATGCAGTCTCTGTCTGGCACTTCTAGTTCTGCTTTCTGAGGCTGAGTATGACCAACATGATCACTCTTCCATGGGATTGCTCTATAAATACTCTGAAGTCTGGGTGGGGGTAAATGGAATTCATGAACAAGAAAACTCTACAGATCTTTCAGATTTGGTTTCCCCTGAATCCTTAGGTATCTTATTTTCTGAATCCTGTCTACTGAGATTCCAGAGAAGAAACAAGGAACCTAAAACATAATGAACTTTCTTTTCTTTAACTGAAGCACCAACCTACCAACTCTCCTTGTGACTGAACCAGTCAGCTGTGTTTGTTTTTTTAAGAGAGCCTGTAATAGGACCTATTGCCACATCAGTTTACCATTGAAATTGGCTACTAGAACAACTGGTGGAGATGATAAAGAATTCTTTTCCAACAAGTATGGAAGGCAAAGAGAATATTCCAAGTGTTTTCCATAGACTATATGATTTCTGCCTAAATTCTATGCCAAGTAATCATTATCTATGTTGAGGAAACAGGTTATTATTCTTGCTAGAAAAAAAAAAGACAAAAGAGTTCAAGAGACATTTCTCCATTGTCCAGGTTACAAGAGAAATGAAATATTCCTAGAAAGTATAGGGAGAGAAGTGTGACATTTAAAAAGTTCAAGAGACAAAGTTTCCGGTAATTAATCATTTTATTAATAATGCTAAAGTGTTTTTTTAAATAAAAGAAGTCAGTGGCATTCTGGAATGCCAAAGACCTTCATGGTGGCAAGTTCATAACTTATATGCCCTTGGGAAAATGTGAAGGTGAGTCATAGAAAAATGTGAGCCTGAAGGTGGCAATCAACTTTAATTGGTTAATAATTGATGAAAAAAAATGAATATGACTGTTTTGAGGATAATGAGTTGGCCCTCCCAAATCTTATTCAAAGGGACTTATCAATTTCCATATCATCTATCTGACAAAAAGCTGAATCCATATTTTCCCAGGCCTGTCTGAGTAAACACAATGAGCAAGAATCCACTTCTTTACATAAACTTTGAATTTCTTTTACTGACTTTGACTAGATCTTAGCCTGGGCCAAATTTCCCACACTGCTTGATTTCTGAATAAGGAAGTAGAAAAGTGGCAACCATGGTCATAATTCAAAAATTAGTTATTAAATACAAGAGAGAAATAATCATTTCTCTCGAGTGTTTAAACTGTGATTTAATTGATAAAGGGTGCTCCAACATGAGGAAACTTCCTCTACCAATGTAGGTCAGTTCAATCTCTGCAACATTTCAGAGAATTGCCTCAGGCAAACATTAGTCTACATGCTGTTCATTGTGCACAACATTTCATATTCTATCTATGTGTTTTCACACTGGCTGTCCCCCATGCCTGAACTTCCTCCTTACCTCCACCTCTTAGCTTCCATGATGTTCTTCAAAATTTGGCTCAAATCATACCTTCTGTAAAAGGCCATTCTCAAGACTCCTTCACTTCTGAGGTTTCCTTCCATTGATTCTAAGTACTTCTTGTTTGTACCTATTTTTCTACATGTTGTTGACATGTTTTAGGGAGCTCCTTAAGGGATAAGATTGTTTTTGCCTTTCTTTATATCTTCACCACTTAGGATAGTTCCCAGTACATAGAAGATGCTCAATAAATGCTTTTTTGATTTGATTTTAACTGAGATCTTCTTTGCTTGAGAACTCTCTCTCTCATGACATCCTACTCTCTTAGAAAAGACTAGCTTAAAAGAGATTCAATACAAATGCATATGACCTATGCCCCATTTAAATGAGCATCCTCTTTGACTTGACATTAAGAAATGACCAAATAATTTCTCAAAGATACACAAGCTACTTCTAAACAATGAGATTATTCAGGCCAGTTCCAATGATCTTGTAACAATGAGAGAGTCCCCTAAGAGAGAGGACTAAGGGAACTGAGTATGGATCACATTAGCATTTTCACTTCTTTTGTTGTTGTTTGCTTGACTTTTATTTTCTTTCTCATTTCTTTTCTTTTTTGATCTAATTTTTCTTGTGCAGCAAGATAATTCTATAAATGTATATGCCATATTTGATTTACATATATTTTTTACTCTATTTGACGTAAATTGGATTACTTGCCATCTAGGGGAGGGGGTGGGCAAAGGGCAGAAAAATTGGAACACAAGGTTTCACAAGGGACAATGGTGAAAAATTATCCTTGCATATGTTTTGAAAATAAAAAACTTCAATAAAAAGTTATACAAGCTACCATGTAATGCCCCAAGATTGAACCACTCTGACGCACATCAACCAAGAACATATGAGAAGTTTTTGATGAATAATTTATGAGAAAGTTGATTAATTGAAGATCCCTACTCGATTTCTAATTAGTATTACTCAGTTTATTATGATTTTACAAGGCATAATGATTGTTAGTAATTAGTCAATAATTTAATAATAGGCATAAGAAAAACAATGCATTAATCCATATTTTGTATAAGTTGAACAGGAATATATATTCTAAGTGAATAGCCCTATAATAAGCCTTAAATTTTTATAATTGTTTGCTTGCTTGCATAAATGTAAGAATGCTGACACAGATATCTCCATCCTGTTTTGCTCAAATTCCATGACCAAACTAAATATGGGTGGGACCATGACATGGAAAGTTCCACCACTACCACCATGACCCTTCTAATATGTTCTTGAAGTATATATGTAGAGCTCATACAATCTTATTTTGCCCAACCCAAGTAGGAGCCCATCCATCTTGTGACCATCTAGTCAGCAGAGAGATTTCCTGTCTTCACTCATCCCATGACTCTGCTGATATATCATCATTGCTTATTTTAGCTTATACATCATCTGTCAACCAATGAATTTTTAATAGCAACTCTAGAATGTTTAAATATCAAGACCTATAAAAATAGGACTTTGGAAGGAAAGGGCATCTCATATCATGAGGAAGATCTAAGGTCCACTTCATTAGAGGGACCTATGTACCTTTTAATAAAGTGTCATTGGCTCAAAGCTCTTTCAGCCGCCTTTATTGTGGGGGGGACAATTTTAATCCTCACATTTACTCCCATTAATTGAACGCTCTCAAACCATAATCACCCAGTCTGTACTTTTATCTAAGGTTATCTTCAATTTAGTCTGTATATATCTTGCAAAAATATATTTATGTAAAGACATGTTAGTTACTTCTCATAGCCTAAGTTCCTTGAAATTAGGCATTATTTACTCGTTCTCTGTTATCTTTAGTGCTTAGTACATGCCTGACACAGAATAAATGTTTAATTGCAAATACTTCTTACTTAATTGACCAACATCTATAACAAGCTTGGCTAATGTTCACCCCCATACCACAAGATATTAATCTTCTTCCCAACTTCATGTTATGGGATTGCTCATTTACACATATTTAGAATACATTTATGAACCTCCAAAAAGCTTTAAGCCAAGCTGTACTTGGTTTCATCATTTGTAAAGTATGTGTGTATTAGAAGAAAGAGGTCATCTCACTATGATCTTGATTATTCTGGCATATTCCTGGCCTGACTGATATCAATAAGCTATCCTAGTCCCTCAAGGTCAGCCATTTGCTTTCTGCCAACTGGCTAGTGAAAACTGGTCCATATATATTCCAGAGTCACTATCCTAATGCAGAGCCAAATACCATCTTTGCCTTTTCACTCACCTTGGGAATCCCTGCTATCATTCAGTGTTGTTAATAGAGGCTCTAGCTCAGTGTTCTCAAACTTTTGTTTTCAGTATATATATCCTATTAAAAATTATTGAGGATCTCTCCAAAGTGTTTTTGTTTATCTGGATTATATTTATAGACATTTACCATATTGGAAATAAAAACTATTTTTGAAATTGTAGACCCTCTAAAAGGGTTTCAGAGATCCCCAGGATTCTCTAGACCATACTTTGAGAACCACTGCTCTAGCTCAAATAAAAGAGCAATCATTTTCTGGGAACATGCTAGAAAATGGAATTTCAAGAAGAAATCACAAATGGCAAGAACTTTGCCACTGATACAGAGATGCATAGTACTATGTTGTCCTTTTAAATGTTTCACTGTCAAACTACTTTTATCACATCTTTTAGTGTAGCCCCCTGAGACTATTCAAGTCCACGTTTCCCATCTCTTTTGCCATCTTTGAGATATGGACAGTTCAGGAACTAAGCAATAGGAACTTATGGCTCTGCAGGGTCTAACCATCAGGTACTAAGAAGAAATAAGAAAAAGAAAAGATTAAAAAAAACAAGAGGAAAAAATTGACCTGTGTGAGAAGATTAAAGAAAGAAAGGTCATGGAACACTTGAAGGTAAAAATAAAAACATAAGGCTTATCACATTCACTGGAAAATTTGAAGCTCATTGAAAGAAGAAAACATCTGCTTTCCCTCCTCAAAGAATGAGGTTGTGTGCCAATAGGTGCTATCAGGTGATATTCATACACCTAGGGTCAGAAAAAAGAGATGATTATCAATAGTGGGAGGCTCTGTCATAGGAACAGATCCAGAAGGGATCTCAGAAACTTCTGATCAAATGTTTTCATTTTCGATTAGAGATAAATGAGAACCATGGAGATAAAGGTCTTTGGTGTTCTTTAGTCATTTCAGATGAGGAAAATGAGGCAAAAAAGATTAAGTGACTGCCTAGAATCCCATCTAGTAATTGTCTCAAGCTAGATTTTATCAGGAAAAATAGAGTCTTCCTCTGATTCCAGGCTTAGCACTCTATCTGCCTTGTCACCCAGCTACCCCAAGCTATACATCACACAAGTAGTAAGTACCCAGATTTTAACCAGATTTTTCTGAATCTAGAATTAGTACCAATTCCATTGTACCATGATGGCTTAGGGACATCAAGTCAACTCTTTGTCAATCTAATGTTAAGCTTGGAGAGGTCTGATGTCTCTTTGATGCATGTAACCAGGATATATAACAAAGAAACTCTTAAGACATCAAACCAAATAACTACAATAATTTTTTACTAATTCATGGGGAAACAAATGCAACTAAAGGACAAAATCTAGAACTTTGCTGTTATGGACAAGAAATCAAAGCTCTCAGGGATGCTCATGATTTTATCCCAACTGCCAAAAACAAGGGCTTACAAACAATAAAATTTGGAAAATGAACAGCTGGTTAAGAATATGATACCTGACTAGGATTTGAATTTCTGGATACCAGCTTAAATTATAGAATAATTGATATCTTGGGAGTAGATCTTACATACATTTATATATAGGCATATAGATGCATACATATATATATATATGTGGGAGTATATATATATATATATATATATATATATATGTAAAGAACTTATAAAAGTCTACTTTTTATATATCCTCAAAAATCTAATCAGAAGAATTTTAAACTGAAAAAGATTAGGCAATTTTGCATAGATCTTCCCAGCTACATACATAGACATAGATAGATGGAAGAATAGCAGTAAAGTTTCTAATAATTTCATGAAGGTGACTATCAAGAAAGTAGAAAGGAATATGGCTCATGCGCATAAATACATAATTCAAAGGTAACAAGCAAAGCAAACTTCAAGATACTAACTAAAGTAGAAAATTTGACCTCACAAATATTACTAAAATTTGTTAGTGTAGGGCTGAATTGTGGTTGTATCTTATTCAAAAAGAATAATGCAGTAGCAGTGTGGGTAAATAGCATTGTCTACTAAGATTTATTCATGTGCAAAAATCCAAGTACCAGAAGTGGAAAACATTTAAAGGATCACAAAGGCAGAAGAGGTGTAATGTAGTAGTAATGGAAGACTTGGATTATCTGGACATCTGGTGGCACATTTTCTGTCCAGAAAAGTATCATTGTAAATTATATAGACATAGATCATTTTTCTCTATGTGGAAGCACCCATCCACATGTACATCAGGAAGATGAAAGAACAAGTATATGGGCAAATAATGGCATTCCCAGAATGGCTACACAGAGTGAAATAATCTGCATCAGCCACGAGGTGGCACTCTGGGCTCAAGCTACATGTGTAGACCAAAACAAATAGTGGGTCCCAATTCATCTATACCCAGTGCTGCTGCTGGTTCCTCAATGAGCATCCCATTAGAGAACTGTTAGAAAATCTGTGACCATGAAAGTCCTATCTTTAACTTCTGGATCCCAATGATTTCCTTCCTATCCAACAATGTGAAAGTCATTTGCCAGTCTTGACCAATGGACACCATATTTCACAGACAAGAGACCTCCTACTCAGTACCACATGACAGATTTGTGTCCATGCTGCATCTCTCTACAGTATATTTGACACTGTTGGTAGAGCGTATTGCTACTGCCTTTATTTTGAAAGTTCTCAATGTAACATTGTTCTTATGACTTCCTTTATGATCACTGTTTGAAGGCATTCAACTCAACATTTCCTTTTCTTCTCTGACACCTACCTAATAGATCCAGAAAATCACATGGGAAAGAATCCAAACTCGTACCCATGGAAGAAGCACTAAGGGAACCTGCTATTCTGTAACTTATTGTGAACCTTGAAGAATAACTGATTATTGAGAAAAAATGATGAGAACTTTGGGAAGAGTGATAATGTTATCTTTAAAATAGTGTGAGATTTTTTTAAAGGAGGAAAAAAATGTAATCAGATATAATCCCTAGATTTTAGGACAATAC
This sequence comes from Sarcophilus harrisii, assembly GCF_902635505.1. Classification (NCBI taxonomy): domain Eukaryota; kingdom Metazoa; phylum Chordata; class Mammalia; order Dasyuromorphia; family Dasyuridae; genus Sarcophilus; species Sarcophilus harrisii. Next base: position 123,057,675 of record NC_045430.1, on the reverse strand, counting down.
ATTTCAAAGGTTTCAGAGAAAAGCTAGGAAGTATAATCACCTGAAGTAAAATTCTGTAATGAAAATTGGCAAAGAGAAGGGAAAATTTGAGGAACGAAATTCTGAAGATATAAAGTAAAGCAGTTTTTGATGAGCAAAGGTGAAGGTGACTAAAGAGATTAATATGAGTAGGCAAGAAAGATTTTAACTGATTTAAGATTTTTTAAAAAACAAAGTAAAGATTGTGATTACCAAACTTGGAAAATAAACTTTTATTGTAGAGTTGGGTACCCATCAGTATGGCATATTAAATACATTGTCAGGGTTATTGTGTTGTTTGTTTTTATTAAATAAGCAAATTTAATTAATTAAATTTGTTATTTCTTTATTAGAATAAATTTAGTAAATTAATAAAATTATTACATCTTATTTAACTGTTTTTCCTTTTTCATAAAAGAAGGCACAGTGATAGGGCTGGGGGGGAGATAAATGCAGAAATGATTATGATGGAAAAAACAAGTTAACAATAAACCTTTAAAAAAAGGCATCCAGAAGATAGAAGCAAAAGAAAATAATCCCAGAATGAAGACATAATTTTAATAATGTAAGGAATGTTAACGGTTACAATTTTCTTTGGCTAGGACAGTATATATATGTAGATTTTAAAAAAAGTAACATTGGGGGAAAGACGAGGTTTTGAAGAGAAATTGGCCATGGTTCAGGATAGTTAGGATTCTGGTCAATTAATAAGCACTTACTATGTGCCAGGCAGCCCCTGTGCCAAGCAATAGGGATACAAAGAAAGGTGAAAATAATCTGGCTTTCTTTATAAAATAAAAGGGGAGACAGCATATAAACAAACATGTGCAAATAAGCTATATGCATGATAAATTGGAGATGATTAACAGAGGGAAGGCATTAGCATTAAGAAAAATGGCGGGAAATTTTCCTTTAGTAAAAGATGGAATTTTAGAAGGAGCTTGAAGGAAGCCAAGGAATCTAGGAAATGAAAACAAAGGGGAGAGAATTAGTTAGTTTATAACTAAGATAATAAGAGAGAATATAAATAAAGAGAGAATATAAATAAAAAGAAATCACTTTAGTGATTTCAAGTAACTAGACTCAAATGATCTATATCCCAGAGTACTGAAATAATTTGTAGATGAGTTTGCTAAAGTAGTCTCTGAAATAGTGTGGAAAATGAGCAAGTGCTTCAGAATTGGCATATGTTCTATTTTGCAAGAAAGAGAAGATAATGGGACCTAGAAATTATAAACCAGAGAGTTTGAATATGATTTCTGATAAATGTTTAAACCATATTATTAAAGGGATTATTTGTGACCATCTAGATGAGGAAATGATTATCTTAAATAGCTAGCTTGGCTTTCATTAAAATGAAATCATGTCAGACACACTGGATGTTTTCTTAGACTAATAGAATTTAAAATACTGCAGATAAAATTACCTAGTTTTAACAAATCTTTGACAAAATCTGACATTCCTGAGAATAAGACAAAGAGTTAGAGTTCAGAGATTGACAAACTATGGTGGAAGGGTCAGATCTGGTCCATCACCCATTTTTTGCATGGCCTGTGCACTAAGAATGGTTTTCATACTTTTAAGTACAATAACATTTTATCAGATAATGTATGTAAAAATCATTCTAGGTTTACAAACATACAAAAATAAAAATAAGCAGCCAGCTAGATTTGATCCATGGATGGATCTCTACAGCTTACTTAAATAGTTCAGAAATGTTTTAATGACTGCAACCAAAGAAGGCTTGGTAATAGGTCTACGTCAACATGGAATTAGAGCTCTAATGGAGTACCCTAATGATCTTTTCTTGACCCTTTTCTTTCCGACATTTTTAGCAATGACCTGGACAAAGACAAAGAAAACATGATTATCAAATTTCCAAATGATACAAAGCTAAGAGGGATAACTAACCTATTAAATGATGGAATCAATATCCAAAAAGACATCATCTGACTAGATCATGGAACTGCAACACATAAGATTAAATGTAATAGGGAAAAAATGTTAAGTTTAAGATTTTTTAGAGTCAACTTCACAAATAATGACTAAGGAAATTTGAATGAGTAATTCATAATAAAGAAATTCAAGGGTTTGTGATGGATCACAAGCTCAATGAGCCAACAATGTAATATGTCAGTCCAAAGAATGTGATCTCAGAGTATGTTCAGAAAGACACAGCATCTGTTGTTGCACAGTTGTTTAATTATGTCTGACCCTTCATTTCCATTTCTGGGCAAATATATACTTGAGTATATATTTATCATTTCCTTCTCCAGTGAATTGAGGAAAACAGGGTTAAGTGACTTGCCCAGGATCACACAGCTAGTAAGTGTCTGAGGCCAAATCTGAACTCAGTTCTCCTGACTCCAGACCCAAATCTCTATCCACTGAACTACTTAGCTTCCTCCAAGACTTAAGTGAATGATATTTTCACTATACTTGCCTACTTCAACATATGGAATATTATGCAACATTCTAAGCATTACATTTTTGGAAAGACATCTTGGTAAATTTTTATGTGTGTATATTTTTTTATTTAAAAAATAAACTATGTATAATAGAAATACAGTTTTCCATTAAGTTCTCTTCCTTGTCCTTCTAAAACAAGTTCTTTCTAAAAAAGTCATTTTTGGTTTTTTTCTAGAAATTTTGAGTTTGTTGATGATTGTTCAGTTACAAAAGAAAAAACAACTTTTTTTTTCATAAACTGGAGAATATCTAAAAAAAAGACCACCAGAATGCTAAAGATTCTAGTGATTATTCTTTAGGAGAATCAGTTGAAAGAATGAAAAATTATGGAGGTGAGAAAGCGTTTTAGAGTCATAGGACCTATTTCAAACCCAAGGTCTGTCATTTAGTACCAATGTGACTTCAGCCAAATTAATCTCTCTGGGTCAATATCTGGAGGATATTGGGTTAGATGACCTCTATGGCCCTTTCCAGATATAAATAGATGACTTTTGACTCTCTGAAGGTTTGGGATAAAGAATAGGTTCTAGATTTGTTGGTTTAGCCCCAAATAGGATCATTGAGGAGAAGGAAGAGGAAGATTTAGACTTCACAGAAAGAAATAATTCCTACCAAATTCAGTCCAAAAAAGCAGCGGTTCCTGCTTAGGATTCACATATTTGTTTTTAAAAATGTTTTGATAACTGCATTATAATATAATTGGTTTCCTTTATAATATCATGTGGTTTATTTTATGTATTTAAAAACATTATTTGGAGAAATGGTCTATAGGCTTAGCCAATCTGTCAGAGGCAATTATCACACACACACAAACACACACACACACACACACACACACACACACACACACAAGATTAAGAAGCCCTGAATTATAGAAAAGGATTCCTCTGAAGGTAACAAATTCCTCTTCATAATACAGATTTAATATTGGTCCTTTCCCACTCTGAGACTATGATCCTGTAAATCCAGAATGCAGGCTAAATGATCCCTCTAGGGAAGAACATTTAGCAATTTATAAGAGCATCTATCCTGAATAGAGATATTAGTAAATAAATGTCTTTGCCTTCCCCTACCAGTGTAGGGACAAGAAAGAAGGATGCAGAACCAAAGTAAACCAAAACTTTTTTTTTTCCATTTTTACATCTAAGGTATAACTTTAATTAGTAAATTATTTCTCATGGCCAAAACCATCAAATGGATGACTTTCATTTGCTAATTGTTCTAAAGTTATTGACACTTACTACCCCTGGCAAATAATTTCTTCACTACATCTCTGTGAGGGAGATTGTGCCAGTATCAGTATACTCATTTTCAGGTGAAGAATCTTAAACTCAGAGTAAAAAAACCATGTAGGCTTTATGATTCAAAGTCTAGAAGATGTCATTAGGGAATCACTTCCCCGCTCCACCTTCCACCAAGATATTCTGATGGACATATCTGGGTGACAGCAAGAGAAGGCAGGTGACAGCCTGAAGGCTAGAATAAGTTTTAATCCAAACTCTTTATTCTATACAATTTCAAATTGTTTAAATCCTGATGCTATGGTCCCTTGTTTTGACGTTGTGATTAACAGCAGCAGTCTGCCTTTCAGGGATGTTGTAAGAAATAACTGCTAAAATTGGCCAGGATGAGTTTCTGCTGACACAAAATACTCTCTGAGTGCTTATTCCAGAACACTTTTCTCTAAACACTGATCTCCTTCTCTCAATCACTCAAACTTCGCTGCAACCTGATTATTTGTTATCGTGCTACCACATTTGCTTCCAAGGTTTCATGACACTGAGATATTCAATCTCATTTCTGCTCCCTCCTCCCCACTCACAAGAATGGCCCATGTCATGCCATTGAGATATAAAATGATAGGACGGTAATTGCTGCCCCATTACAGCTGGTACACCAAGTATTTTATAAAATGGGCACTTAAGTCATCAGAAAAACAGATAGTTAATTGTTTGATCACCAGTAAAGTTAAGATCAGGACTGCTGCTCAGGTGAAAAGAGAGGGGCACAGGAAGAAACAAAAAGAGAGAAAGAAAGACAGGAGAGACAGAGACACAGAGAAAGGGAGATACAGCGATAGGGAGAGACAGAGGCAGAGACAGAAAGAGACAGACAGAGAAAGAGAGAGAGGCAGGAAAGAGTACTTTGAGAGCTTCCCTTTCTTTCAAAAGACCTTATTCCTTATTACTGAAAAATTGAGGAGGAAAAAGAGAAATGTAGACTTTTGTTTTCTTGGATGTTATGCCTTTAAAAAAAAATAATCATTTTAAAGGAACTCGGCCATTAAGCAAGGAACATTTCTTTTCCCTGAGGGACATTCAAGGTGTTAAACTCCATACTTTCACAGTATAATGCTTTCAGCCTTACAATATGCTGTTTGATCTGCACACATCAATTCAGCTTTAACCTCTCCTGAGTAGCTATAGCTACACTTTCTATTGGATGCCTGGATTTCTTGTGAAGAGTTTTCAGTTCACTTTTTGTAGTAGTTTTGTTTAACTTCTTTCAATTATCTTCCCTTAGCTTTTGGCAAGGCTCCTTGTCACTCCTCTATTACTATTTCCTGTAAGATGACAATATATGAAGACTGTGCAGTCACTTTCAAAGAGGGTGTCAAGTGAATGGATTGTTATTATAAATCTTCTCTTGGATGAAGGGAGTCACCAGAGACTCTAAATCAAACGATCCCAGTGGAGAAGAATGTTTCCATTCTCTGGCTTTTGTTAAAAAAATGATAAATGAAAGCAATGGGAAAAAATTTATGAAATTTGTTTCACACAAATAATTAATGAATAAGTCATTTTCAATGATTTCCTGAATCTTTGAGTTTTCATCCTACCTTCTGTGGCCCTGCACATCCCAAGTAGATTAGCAAATGTTAGCACGAAGCAGTGGAGTAAGTTATCAACAAATATTTATCCAATGAGTATTTTGTGAAGAACCTGAAAGATAGAGATAGGGAGTGAGGTTTCATTGATAAGTGCCATGGTATGCTAGAGTTGACTCATTTATGGAGAAAGCTAGAGGTTAAATTTTTAACGTGAGCATTTATATCTCAGAAATCCACAACCATAAGATCAGGGTTTGGAGTTATTGTTTTTATTGATTGTGTAGACTTAATAAGGAGAGAAAGAAAATATTAATAATGAAATTTGAAGGTAACAATATATTCTCCATACATTTTTCCCTTTAACTTACACCTCTGGAAGGATCTCCAAGGGAAGGAAATTACCTCTTTGGAAGTCTATCAGAGCCTAGGAACCCTTTCTCAAAATAATTTTTTAAATAATTTAAGGAAATACTAAATTTCAGTTGGAGTTAGTGAAAATAAAGATATGATTTTCTTCCTCGAAATTTTCATAAGCCTTTCTGACTAGATAAAGAACCTCTGTCTTAAGACTCTAAATAAGAGGTATCATATCTTTCTGGTCCAAGCTGAGGCAAAATTAATCCTGAGTGCCCTGAAACCAGATTAAAATGTCATCAAAAATAATTAGCAAAATAAATAAAAATATGATACAATAGAGATAATATTAATTTGTAATTTTCAAAGTAAGGATCTATTTTTAGTGGAGCTTTGACATCCCTGGTCTGAGTTTAAGTGATTTTCCCAGGACCAAACAGCCAGTATGTATCACAGACAGGACTTAACTCAGAATTTCCTGGTTTCTGGGACTGCTGTCTATCTACAAAGTTAAGTTGCCTCTCCTCCCAAGGAGAGAGATAGATTACAAAACACATGGTACTCTGTGATCTGTGCTTAAGGAGTTATAGACTAGTAAGGACATAATATACCAAAATATATCTAACATACATTATTGTGTCATAAGCACAGTAAGAAAGTACAGAACAAAATGCTGAATTACATCTAATGGGAAAAGTTGTTATATACCAGGGGATCAGGGTAAGGGTCCTGGTGGGGTGAACATTTGAATTGGACCTTAAAGAATAAAAATCCAACATGTGAAAGAAGGAAAGGAAGGCAACCCAGGCAAAGGAAACAGCTTATGTAATCTAAAATTCAAAGAAACAAAAAAACCATCCAAAAAAAGTATATGAGAAAAGGTTTAAAAAATTGAATAATGTCAGATTGTGGTGGCCCTTAAAAGTCAGGCACATAAGTTAAACTTTACTCTTTAGAATAATAGAAAACCACTGAAGATTTTTAAGTAAAGGAGTGATGTAACCAGATCAGTGCATAAAAAAAGATTATTCTAGCAACAATGTAATAGATGGATTGAAGTAGGAGAGAATGACAGTTGGAAGACAAATAAAAAATGCTTTTTCTTGTTATTAATAGTTTAGACATTTGAATAATTGATGTTCTTGTTATACATGTAGATCTTTTATATCATTTAGAAATTTGCAACTAGTGATATAGTTTTACAAACACCTCTTGATATAAATATACATATGCTAATACAGATACACACATTTATCTTTATAGATAAATATCTCTATATTCTCAATAAAAAGCTCTTACATTTAAAAAAAAAACCTTTAAAAACTAACTGTAGTCCAAACAACAAAAATAAATTATAAGAAAAGTAAAAATCTCATCAAAGAAAATGACCATATCAATACAACATAAAACTTAAGGGATACAACTGAAGCTCTTGAGGAAGAAAATCATAGCTTGAAATATTTTTTATGCAAGAGAAGGGAAGGGAAAGAGAGAGGGAGAAACAGAGACAGAGAGAGAGAGAGAGAGAGAGAGAGAGAGAGAGAGAGAGAGAGAGAGAGAGAGAGAGGAAAGAGGGAGGGAAAGAAGGAAGGAGGAAGGGAGGGAGGGAGGGAGAGAAAGAACACAAATCAATGAATTAGCTATGCAAATGAAAATTATTACCTACTAATAAAAATCTTAAGTAATTAGTAAAGTAGATTTGAAAGCTCTTAAAAGATATTAAAGATGTTAAAATTGAAAGCAAAAAGGCACTGAATAGTTAAGTAAAACTATTTTTAAAATAAATTAAGAAAATAGAGTTAAGCAATCTAATTAAAAAGTGAGAAACATTATTCATATCAAAAATGAAAAAGCATAACAAATAAAGGAAATTATTAGAAACTATTTTACCTAATTATATGGTAGCAAAACTGATAACATCAAAGAAAAACAATAATTATCTATAAAAATATTAAACAATCAGATTTCCATAATAAGAAAAAGATTATTTGAAGTTTAGTATCAGAAAAAAGAATTTGAACAAGGCATAAATGAACACTCAAAGAAAAAAAATTCACAACTATATGAATTTAAAAATGAATTGTATTAAACATTAAAAGAATGACTATTCTAATACTACCTAAATTGTTAGCCATAATTAAAAAAAAAAAAAAAAGAAGTTACCTTTATTCTCTTTCTCAGACACAAATATTATCTTGATAATTAAGCCAGGAAAAGACAAAGCAGAAAAAAAAAAAAAACTATAGACTAATGTCCCTACTGCATATTGATTCAAATTTTTAAAAGCAAAAAATTATCAAGATGACTACAACAACATATTAAAAACATTATACCCTATGTGTGAATTGGTTTTCTATTAGAAATGCAAGGTTAATTCAATATAAAGAAGAAAGAAAACAGCAATCATATATTAAGTATCTACTATGTGTTAGGTATTATGATAAGTGCTTTACAAACGCTATCTTTTTTGATACTCATAACAATCCTCAGGAGATAGGTGTTTTTATTACTCATCATTACACATTAAGTGACTTGTTCAAGATTACATGGCTAGTGGGTGTCTAAGAACAAAATAAACTTTAGGTCTTCATGACTGCAGGTTTAATTCACTGTGCCATCTCTCTGCAAATATAATAAACTATGATAATAATATAAATAAGTAATAAATAATACATAATAATATCAACAAATGCAAAAGAGACTCAACAAAATCTACCATTTATTTTTTAAAAAACCTTCCTGAATACAAAGGAATAAATGAACCTTTTCTTAATATAGTAAATGGTGTTTATCAAAATTGAAAAGTAAACATTACACATAAGAGGGAAAAGTTAAGAACTCTTCCAATAAAATAAAAAATAAAGCAAAAGTGTCTATTTAGCAGTGCTAGAAATATTAGTTGTAGAAAAAATAAAAATCTCATCAAAGAAAATGACCAAGAAGATGAATAACAAGAATGATAACAAGAAGATGAAATTAGAAGAGTAATCATAGACAAAAAGAAAACAAAATTACTACTTTTTATAAATGATAGGGTATTTAGAAAACTATATAGAGACATGTAAATGTTAATTGAAATGATTAATGACTTTTGCAAAGTTTCATGACATGCTAATTCACATTATCATCAGCATCTCAATATATAGCTAACAAAATCCAGCAAAAATATTTACAAAGAAATATTCCATTTGAAATAATTGTAGAAGCTTTAAAATATCTCCTAAGGTTCAACCACAACTATCTAATTATAAAATATTATCTACAAAAGTAAAGATAGATGCAGGTAACTAGAAAACATTAATTATTCATGAATAGTTCAAGTAATGTAATGAATCTTTTTTCATGATTTAGATATCTTTTTTATTATTATAGCTTTTTATATACAAAACCTATGCATGGGTAATTTTTCAACATTGACCCTTGCAAAAATCTCTGTTTCAACTTTTTTCCTCCTCTAGATGGCAGGTAGTCCCACACATGTTAAATATGTTAAAGTATATGTTGAATACAATATGTGTATACATATTTATACAGTTATCTTGTTCCACAAGAAATATTGGATTTAGAAAGAAGGTAAAAATAACCTGAGAAGAAAAACCAAAAATTCAGTCAAACAATAACAGAAAGAGTGGAAATGTCATGTTGTGGTCTATACTCATTTCCCATTGTTCTTTCTCTGGGTATAGCTGTTCTGTTCATTACAGAACAATTGAAACTGATTTGAATCCTCTCATTGTTGAAGAGAGCCACATCCATCAGAATCATGTAGTATTGTTGTTGAAGTGTATAATGATCTCCTGGTTCTGCTCATGTAATAAATCTTATATTAGTCTCTAAATCAATTTACTTATGCCGTGCTATATCAAACTCCCAAAAAGTCTATTTATAGAGCTAAAAAATTCATATGGAGAAATAAAAGGTCAATAATCACAAGGGTAATAATTTAAAAAAGTAGGAAATAAGAGGTATCTATAAGTCCTATATCTCAAAGAAATAATTATTAAAAATTATTTTAAAAGGGGATAAAGATGAAATTTAGTATTTTATGAGCTAAACATCCCAGTTACCAGAGGAAGACTCATTATTTAACAAAAATTATTGGACAAACTAAACAATTGTCTTGCAAAAATTAGGTTTAGACTAGCTAATAATACCAAGATAAATTCTAAATGGATACAATGGACCTAAATATTAAATGTCACAACATATATAAATTAGAGAAACAAGGAAGAAACTGCCTTTCATATTTATTGACAGGAAGATAACAAGTATTAAATACCCACTCAATGCCAGGTACTGTGCTAAGCATTTTTACAAATAATGTCTCATTTAATCCTCACAAAAACCTTGGGAGACAGTTGCTATTGTGACTTGCTAGTAAATTTCTCAGGTAAGATTTAACTCGGGCCCTCCTGATTCCAGAACTAGCATTGCATCACAAGGTCATCCTAACTGATGGAAAAGAGCTCATAAATAAACAAGTGATAGAGAGGCTCACATAAGATAATACGAATAATTTTGATTTTATAAAATTTAAAATTTTTTGTTCAAACAAATCTAATGTAGTTAAATTAAAAAATGAGTAGGAAGGGTTTGAAATAAGTTTCTCTGATAAATGTCTCCTTTCCATGATATAAAAGTAATGGATTCACATTTGTAAAATTATTCTCATTCCCCAATAGAGAAATGGTCAAAGAATATGAAAAAGCAGTTTGAAAGGAAAAAAATATCAAAAATTATATGAAAAAAATATCTATCAATGGTGACAACCTTCAGCTTCCAGGTCAAATTTGGCCCTCTGTTGGTTTTTGCATAGTCCCATTGGCCAAGAATGTTTTTTTTTTTTTTTTTGACATTTTTTAAAATAAAGTTTCATTGTATTTTTAAAAAATTTAAAAATAAACATTCTTAGCTTTTAAGCCAAACATGTAGCCTGGCTCTGAGCTATAATTGGGCAAAGCCCTGCTCAAAATCACTAATAATGAGCGGGTATTAATGAAAGCATCTCTGAGATTTTATCTCACACATAGTTGCAAAGACAACAAAAGAGGAAAATGACAAATAGTGGAAGAAGTATGGGAAAACACTATTTGTGAACTGTTGGAGATAACAGTTGGTCCAGCTAGTCTAAAAAGCAATTTGGAAATATTCCCATAAAATTGCCAAACTATTCACATCTTTGACTCAACTATACCATGACTAGCCTGTACTCCAAACAAACTAAAGAAAAAGTAAAAATATATCTGGGAATACTACAGAGATATTGCTGGTTTGGTTCTAGACCATAGCAATAAAGGGAGTCACAGTTTTTTTTTTGGTTTCCCAATATATATAAAATTTATATTTATACTATATTGTAGTTTATCAAGTATGCAATAATAGTATTATGTTATTAAAAACCTCAATTGTGCACATCTTAATTAAAAAATATTTTATTCCTTAAAAATGCTAACCATTGTCTGAATCTTTAGCAAGTTATAATCCTTTTGCTGGGAGAGGATCTTTCCTTGATGATGGGAGGAGAAGGGGAAAAAGGAAAGGGGAGGAAAGCAGGAAGGAAAGGGAGGAGGTGGGGTGCCAAAGGCAAGGGTGGCTGTGGCAATTTCTTAAAATAAGATATAAAGTGAGTCTTCCTTTCATGAGAGATTTCTCTGCAGCATGCTATATGGTTTGATAGCATTTTACCCACAGCAAAACTTTTCAAAATTGGAGTCAATCCTCTCAAACCCTACTGCTATTTTAACAGCTAAATTTAGTAATATTCTTCAATATTGTGTCTCAGGGAACAGGAAGGCCAGAGGAGAGGAAGACAAATGGAACATGACTGGTGAGTGGAGCAGTTAGAACACACAACATGTAGAGATTAAATTCATTCACTGTCTCATTGTGGATGTAGTTCATGGATACAATTATAATAGTTACATCAAAGGTTATTGATAACTAATCACCATAACAGACACAATAATTTTTAAAGTTTGAAATATTGTGAGAATTACCAAAATGTGACACAGAGACACAGTGTGAGTACATGCTGTTGGAAAAAAAAAATTTGCCAATAGAGAATTGCTCAAAACATAGTGCCCAAACCTTGAATTTGTTCAAAAAAACAAAAACAATATCTGTGAAGCAATACAGTAAAGCAAACCACAATAAAACAAAATATACTTGTATGTACATACATACACAAATACTTAGTAGCTCTTTACATGACAGCCAAAACTGGAAACCATTATCCTATTAGGTAATGACTAAACAAATTGTAGTGTATCAATGTAATGCAATATCATTATGCTTTGAGAAATGACCAAATAAACAATTTCAGAGGAAAATGGCTTCTATAAATTAATGCAGAGAGCATGAATAAAACTAGGAAACAATGATGCAATAATAACAAAATTATAGAGAAAAAACAATTTTAACAATCTGATCAATTCTACGAGAAACCATGGATCCAAAAAGAATGAAGATTAAATATTGTATTCACCTCCTGACAGAGAGATGATGAACTTAAAATGCAGAAAGAAACATTATTTTCCAAATATGGCTATTATAGGAATTGGTTTTGATAGACCATAAAGTTATGATTTGAGGAGGGTTTTTTTTTTAGTTTTGTATTTTTATTTGCTGAGGGAAATAAGAGATATTTTTTACATGTTTATTGAAAAAGGAAAGTTCACACATCCTCAGAATCAAAGCACCCCAAACTTTCACCAGGGGTTCTTCTTCTAGTCTCTCCTTTCCAGAACTCTGCCACCAATCTCAGCCACCTTCAACAAAGCCTTCTTCCTAGAATCTCTGTTCCAAAATATCAGCTTCTGTGCATTCTGAAAACAGGATGATTCACAAGGCTCAACTACATTTCAGAATAAAGTGAGGAAGCAGAGAGTATCCAGTGGAATGGGACAGTCAGTGATGACAAAAGTTGCAGAAAAGTGTAAGGGGATGGAGCAGAATAAAAGGGTATTGATCTAATAATACATAGAACATTTGTGACCTTTGAGCAATTTCAGTAGTGATGGGAGAGGAATTACAAGAAGCCGGGGAGAAAATGAATACTTTAGTAAAGAAATCAGGTCATTGGGTGCAGATAAATTTTTCAAGAAGTTTATCAGTGAAAGAGAGGAGTTTTTTTTTTTAATTTGGAAACCAAGATCAAATAGAGAGCAAATCTAAGTATGAAAAGAAGCAGTAGAGAGGGAGGGAGAGAAGGAGATGATGATCTTGCATAAGAAATGACTGCTAACTGCTGGTCTTGTCCTGGAGGAAAGGTTAGTAAATTATAAAGACATTTGTCTATGTAAATAGTAGTGATATCTCTTCTGTGACTGAAGGGAAAGGGAAAGGAAAAGGTGGTGATGCTGAAATATTTGAGGAATGCATGAGGACACGGAAGAAAGGAAGGGAAAGAGAAAGGAAAGAAGAAAGGAAGGAAGAAAAAAACATGAAAAACATTTACCAAGGATCTGACTGTGGTTCAATTATTGTGCAAATCATTGGGCATACAAATATAAAAGCAAGGGTAGTTTTGTCTTCAAGAAGTTTATATTTTAACAGGGAGATAATACATATAGCAAAATGATGACCAGGAAGGGGAACTTTGGTCCAAAAGGTTATAAGCTTGTCTAGTGGGTTGTGGTGGTTATTATTAATGTCCTTATTCTCTCGGAGGACCACAAAACCCAGAAGGTGATGCCATGACAGGCAAGTGAATTGGATTTAAGTGAGGGATGGCTGGGCAGGATCACCTGCTTTCCTTTTTTCTCCAGAGCCATCTGGATTCAGTGGAAAGATAGAGATCAAGGCAACTGGAGATGGTTTCTAAAAAGGGGTCCAGGATGAGAGAAGATGTAGACACAGGGTGACAACAGAGAATAAAGACCGAGATTTGCATGAAACAGTTAAAAGTGGGATTTCGCTCTTAGGGTGGCCTGTAATAAATCATTGACCAGCTGCTTCCATGTTATCCTCTGGGCTCATTTGAGGAGCTCTCAGACACACTCCATCGTCCTTGCATCTACATGGGACTCTTAGCTTCTCTTTGAAGTGTGTCCACTTTATCTTGGATCAGGAGACTAGGTTTTAGAGAGTGCCAAAGTGTGGGGAGTGGGAGGGAAGGGGTTTCAAAGATGCTTCTCCAACCAGGGAATAGGGCCAGAATGGACTTAGAGAATATGCACCAGGCCCTTCCCCACCCCAAGTCCCGGGGTCCTGAAGGAAGGTTCAGGAGACATGCCCAAGCGGCCTGTGATGTCCAAGGGCAGAGTGTCCTGCTGCCTCTTCCCTTCCCGGCCGGCAGCGGCTGGAAGAGTGTGACCAAACGTAGGTTGCTAGTGTGTGTCCTTGGCCCCTCCCAAAACCAACCAGTGTTGGTCAAGGGCCTGGGATTGGGTGGGACTGGAGGCAGGGCCGTTTTTTGCCTCCCATGTACTTCAATGAAAATGGTAGGCTTTCCTGCAATGACGCTCTGACCCTAGGCTCCAATTGGGTTCTTTGCGTCTAGTGTCTGCATCGCCCTACCCCTCCACCCATTGTCACATGTAAGTTTTAGTCTACTAAATGATCATCTACATGAATATTAAAAAAATAGGCAATCAAGTGAAGTTTATACTATCAAAGACAGCAGAGTTTGATGAAAGATTTTAAAACCTTCCAAGACTGGTCACTAGGGCAGAGGCAGAGTAAGAACACAGCTGGTGAAGATGGCTGACTCATAATGAATAACATGAAACATGGCTGAGACCTGCCAACTTCAGTTGGATATTTTGACCTAATCTCCAGCTCAAATCACATGATCCTCATCTTATCAATGAAGTAATATACTAAATTATCTCTTTAAAGAATGGTTTGTGTGAATGGAGCTGAGGATGAAAAGAAAGAAAAAAAGAAATGGTTTGAAATGAAATAAGTATGTCCATAAGAGTAGAACAGTGATTGATGAGCAAATCGAGGGCTCTGCTGGGTTATGTGGCATACATTTTTAGTAAGTGAAATTGACTCATTGTCAGGTTGTTCTCTAGAGTTGATGCTTTGAACCAGTTCTGGAGAAATCGGGTTTTACTAAGGAATGAGAGTTAGGAGGTTTTGCACACAGGAAAGAGAGGAAATGGATTGTACAGAAATAGCAGGTGAAACAGTAAAGCAACAAACCACTGGGGTCAAGATTGAATATGGAGGCAAGCAAAGCAAGAATAAATAATAAGGACTCAAAGAAAAATTACTGTTCAAGAGACCAAAGGTCGCAACAAAGGTAAAAGGTAAAAGAGGCAGTAGGAGAAGGAGAAGGAAAGGAGACTGGGAGTGTGCAATAGAATTCCAGAATTCTCCATCTTTGAGAGATGGTAAAATCTAAGTTGTGCCTGGAATGAAGAAGAAGGTTGTGGTTGAGGAGTTAGCAGAGTTGAGAGGTCAAGTTATTAGGGAGGTCATTCATATGAATATTGATGTACCTAAACATTATGATAATGGTTTGCATTTATATAGTACATTAAGTCTTAAAATATACTTTACATATATTATCTCATTTTATCTTCAACACAGTTTGGTAAGATAGATACTATTATTACACTTAATATGCAAAGAAATGAGACTGAAATGTTGTGACTTATTCAAGGTTACACAACTAGTGCCTAAATTGGAAATGAAAACCAGGAAATCCTTCATTTTGCTACAGCGTGAACAGGAGTAATTATACCACTTACCAAATCTGTTGGCAAAATTGAGATAACTATAAAAGCAGAACTTTGCAGATTATTTAGTTTAATTTTTTCAGTTTACAGATAAAGAAATCAAGTTTTAGATTAAGAAAACCTAAGAAAATAAAGGCATATCTGAATTTGAACCCCACTCTGCTGACAAATCTATGCCCTGAACATTGGGAAATGGCAGCAAAAAGGATAAGCAATAGAGGAATAGTTTGGAAGCAGCAGTAAGGATAGACTAGTATGTTTCCATCTTTTCTCTATGAGTTAGAATAGAAAGCCTCTAGACCTGGAGTCTAAAAGGTTTTCAGTAACAGACTCCAATTTTCTTGCGAAGAAATCTTGAACAATAACAAATTGTCATACTATTTTTGTTATAGACAAGATGTTAATTTCATGAGAACTCAGGTGGACAGTTTTTGATTGTCATCTACTGTGAATTCTAAATCCTGTAGGTTGGTCATAAAGATGACTCCTCTTCTGTAGAACTGAAGACTTTGTGGTTGATTAGTCAGTCAGTCAAGCATTTTTAAGGACTAATTATATGCCAGGAACTGTGCTAGAAAAAGAATGAAACAATTACTGTCTGGAAAGAGTTCACATTCTATTAATAAATCTGTTACTTCCCTTCTTGGCAATATAGAAGTACTCTTAGATGAAAACTTTACAACAAGCATAAGGTGAAAGGTCTTGTAAACTTGACCCTGTTGAGAGTGAATTCACACACTCACCTCAAAGTGGCAGAAACGGGAGTTTTCAAATGTGGCTTTGCTGTGCACAATCCAAATTCCCTGGCTAATCATGAACCCTCTATTTCATTTTTCTTATCCAATTAACTTGCCCTTAAATTTCCCTAGGAATGGTGTTGGAATCCTAGTGTCAACTCAACTTGAAACTAAGCTTTTTAAAAGAAGAATAACTGGAGACAAGATTCAAAAGAAATTGGAAAGAATGTCAAGAAATCATTTACTCAACCTTCTCCCTTTAAATGGGGTCATATGTCATACCTGTGCCACTGCAGAATAGTGAAGGTAAGGATCAATGAAAAGAATCAGCCTTCTTGGCTCCCCAGTCCGTTGCTTTAACTACTTGAATGCATTTTGCCTTCAACCACAGAATAACTATAATTGCAGTTTCTTAGTCTTCCTTAAGTATTGCTTATAGTACTGCCTGCATAACTTTATTTTTCATCTAACCCAAAGGGATACACACACACACATACACACAGAGAGAGAGAGAGAGAGAGAGAGAGAGAGAGAGAGAGAAGAGAGAGACCACTGGAACTCAGTTCTAATCTTTGGGCAATACTGCACCCCCACTTCTGTCACCCATCCCCCATTTCCTTCCTGCCCAATAACTGCACTTCTGCAGATAAAGGAAGAGTGTTGCAATGCCAAGCTGAATACAAAACGAAATACCTCCTCCTCCTCTCTTCTTCCTTCTCCTCCTTCTTTACTCCCTCTTCCTTAACTATCCTCTTTTTTCTTCTCCTCTCCCCATAATTAGTTTTTCCTGCTTTTTAAAGAAACCAGCCACTGTTGAAAAGTGCATTTGACTGGAAATGGGGGTTTTAATTTGTTATTAGTGAGCTGTCATTGTCTCTGTTTTAAGAAGGAAAAAAAAATCTATGGCACATGGCCCCTACATGTGAGGGCAGCTGAGAACCAATCTCCCCATGTCACATGCAAAATTCATGTAGTTGTCTCTCTTTCTCTATCAACGTGAGCACCAGCAGAATTCAGGGCAAGCAATGCAAACTATTTTAAAACTGAAGTCCAAATATTTCTCACTTATTATTAACTAAGGCTATTCTCTAATCAAGCTATTATTCAGACTAGCAATGAGAAGAATGATAAGCTAGACAAACCTCATGTAAATGTAGATGTTCCATTTATTCACTCAAAGGAACGGGTATTTTTGAACTCCTTTACTCTTCACTGAGGCAGTTTCCATGGAAACCATAACATTAAGCTCGGCAGTCACTTACTTCCACATTACATAATATATCTAATGCTTAGTTACTCCTGAACAAATGTGTTTATTCAGTAGCTTTTTTGTCCACGTAATCAACTGTATCTGCTTTGATTTGATTAAACGAGTAACAGCTGCTTAAAATCAACTATTATGATGTTCTTTTTACTTGATACTCATCCAGAAAATGACCCATTCTTATTGTTAGTCAATGAAAGCAGCCATACATTTAAGCATTGCTGATAATATGTGGTCATAGATTCATATAATTAAAATTAAAATTCTGGATGAGAGGAAGAGTGAGGGGAGAACATTTAGGATGAATTTGTAAGCTTTCTGAACCTTCTCAATAAATGAAGACAGAGACTAATATAACTACTGGCCTCTAAGAAACTAAGGTACTTTGAAAAAGATAGATCATTTAATTTCTTGTCCCTGCTGATATTATTGTTATTCATGATAACAGTGGGCTCTATATACTGTGATTATTGGTGATTTCCATGTCATTTTCAAAAATATATGTATAACCATCTCTCAATCATAATGAAACTCCTTTTCCTACTTTATGAATTTTTTAGACTCCTTACTTATCTTTAAACTTACTCACCATTTAGTTATTTCTCCAGTTTAATATATCCCTAAAGTACAGACAAAAAGAGGAGAATTCAAAGAGTGCCACCAATGGACAGTTGGTCTGGTGTGCTCTGAATTAGCCTATGCGCTAGTTATTTTTAGAGGAATGAAAAAGAAAGCAGCCCATCTGAACCACAGAAGGCAGTGAATTTGTTAGATGAGTTGTTAATGACTCCATGGGCCCCTGGTTCATATGTTGTCAGGTGGACATGCCATAGTGAAGTCCATTCTAGTTCACCCAGTGATGAGGATCAGGAGCTGTCTTAGCTGCTACTCATTCTTTCAGGTTGCCACTAGGGACTCATGATATGCTGGAGGGCTCAGCCACAGAGCTTTAAAAGGCTGCCCTGATCAGAAAGGGGAATATCCTTGAATCTAAAGAGATACAAATGTAAAGTATTCCATCATCATTCTAAAATTTTCACTATAACTTATGGCTTCTCTCAATGCTTTTTAAATACTCCATGTTATCCCAACACTTGCATATCTTCCTATTATACATTGATAAAAAATTTCCATCCTCCTCCATTTGTAAGACTAATAAATTTGTATGAGTATCATCAGTTTCTTTGGCAAAGACCAACAATGTGGCACTCAGTAGGATAGAGTACATCCTCTGAGTTACTTTGTTCAGTTTCTACTCAAACAGCATTGTCTGGGTTTGGAAATATGAACTGCTCATGGCTTTCCTTTAGTAGCACTCCCATTGACACTCTCAATCAGATCAGTGGCAACATTCCAGGTGAGGCACTCTCTGAAGCTTATAATCCTAAAAAGATAGGCGGTGTTTCTGACAATTATAATCTGGAAAGTTTCTGAAGCATTGCCAAGCACTACAAGACTGAAGGAGATGGTGGTACTAATATGTTTATAATATACTGCTCAGGAATTCTTGGATTACTGCTCCTCAAGAATCACCATTCCAGATGAAGTTGAAGATGAAGATGCACATTCACCTGTGCATGTGCAGAAGGACCAAAAATTTAAAATATAGTTCTGCAAGCCGCTGCCCCTATCTGGGCAGCAGAAGTGACCTGGAGCAGCTTGAGTTGGAGCACCACCTGGTGCCTTATAGAGATAAAGCATTGCAGTTAGCTAGCTACTGAGCCACCCTTTCTTGGTAAGTAATGTAAGGTACTCAACCTTACTACATGTGTAACCTCTTCTGTTAGGATTTTATTCTTGTAGCTTTGTGAGTTTATTTAAGCTTAAAGATATTCATTTCTTTTGAACGAATTTTTTTTTATTATGTGGATGTCTTGCATATAAATATAATGAGATAAAATTTAATTTTACATTTTCATTTGAATTTTTAACATTTTGTTTAATTACTGAAAGTATTTTCTGTAAATTTCAGAATTTGATACTCTTCTTTTCTCCACTCCCAACTAAGATTCCAGCTTTTCTACCCAACTCAAAATAAGCCACAGTATTATGCCTGCCAGTAAATTATTGCCTATGGTAGTATTGAGTCCTATTCATCAATACAATTTGGAAATCTGTCTTATTGGTTATACTGTTGTTTAACTGCAAGTGGAACTGATCCCATTGCTATTCCTTATCACATTGTATGCTAATTGTCTTGTGCA
The DNA here is from genome assembly GCF_902635505.1 of Sarcophilus harrisii. NCBI lineage: Eukaryota > Metazoa > Chordata > Mammalia > Dasyuromorphia > Dasyuridae > Sarcophilus > Sarcophilus harrisii. Next base: position 123,038,113 of record NC_045430.1, on the reverse strand, counting down.
TGCTTTATAGTTAATATTGTTATGGCACATTGTTTGCATTGACACTATTGTGTTGTAAGGTACAATTTGAACTAAATTTTGCTCAAGATGAAGGTCATGAGGTTAGAAATGTAGTATACAGTAATGAGCATAGAAACAAATAAATCATTACATTTTAGGAACAGAACCTTAGCATTAAAAATAAGGCTATTGTAAGTCTGTCATTAAAGGATATGCTATAAGATTTGAGAAAATGTAATCACTCTTACACTCATGGAGGCAAACTGAACCCAGTCTGTTTTCTGTAAATTGCTAGAAACAGTTGATTATTCAAAAATTCCTACTGAGATAAGAGTTGAGCAGAATAATTAGAAACTGATCACTAAACTTCTCTCTGAAAATGGAATTAGTTTAGCCAAATTGGAGACTTAATGGGCAGAGGGGGAAAGTGTGTCAATTGATAGACTAAAACAGCTAATTAATAAGAAGCTGATGTCTGGAATAGATATGCTTACTGATAGTCAGGGGTCTGCATCTCTCTTGTAACAGAAACATGACCAGACTAAGCTTAAACAAAAAGAGTTAATGTCTCCCATCACACAGCATAAGCATCATACAACTAAAACCATAAAAACTAACAAGAAACATTCCTAGAAAGAATTGAATTGTCAACCTTTGCATTTTTGAAGAGTCTAAAGGTCATCAATCCAAAAGTCACACCACAGGAATACTTGTAAAACTAGAGAGAAAATTTGGTGATGGCAAGGCAGCTCAACAAATTTATACTGCAGCTCATAATAAACTTGGGTGGGCCATCTACTGCATAGACTGATATAGAAAAGATAAATGAAACCAAAGAAAGTACATGAGGGTAGATCAGCATAAGTGGGAAAGGGTATGGTATGAGGTAAAACAGAAAAGTTAGATTTTGAACAGAGCAAGATGATTTAAGCAGAACTCTTAAGTCTTCAAGGAGTGATGTAATGAAGAAAAATCCAAATTTGACTATTTCCAAACCATTTTTCAAATGTGAGCCACTGAAGTAAGGCAGAAGGCGGTTCCCTAGACTTGAAGGTGGGAGTTTAAAGAAAGACATCTGAGAAATTAAGTAACAAAGAATTAAAGGGCTGGTAGTGATGGTAGCCTGATACAGAGACACCAGATTCTCTATAGCCAAGATATAACCAAGGATAACCAAGAGGGTAAACAGATATATATTCTGTTGCAAAAGCAAACTAGATAGCCATATGGCAAAAACATGAGATACACTCAATAAAGCAATATAAGTGTCATAGAGTAGAAGCAGATTCCATTGAATCAGCATCAGGAAACAAAGATGAGACCATCCAAAAATAGAGATAATCTTGGATAATGAAAATGTCGAGCTTGACCTTATCATCAGTCCATTCTAATGTAGAAGTTACTGTGAATCAATAAATTAACAATACTTTATTGAATATCTACTAATATAATATAGCAGTCATTGTGCTTGGCGCTGTAGATGCAAAGAAGGTGAAACAACCCCTGCTCTCAATGATTATAGTCAATGAGGGGAACAACAGGAACATAAATATAGTAAATATATACAAAACACATGAAATGAATCGAAGGTACTTTGTAGGACACCAGCAGCTGGGCAACTCAGGAAAAGACTTTATTTGAATTTTGAAGGAAAGCAGGGATTCTATAAGGCAGAGATAAGAAAGAAGTACTTTCCATACATGAGATGGGAGTGCTTTTAGATACTAAATATATAGAGCCTTGTTTGATTTGCATAATAATGTTATTAAACTGGCACTATAAGTATCATGCTCATTTTATAGTTAGTAAATCAAGGCTTAGAGAAGTTAACTAACTTGCACATAACCATATAGGTAACTATCAAAAGTAAAGTACTAACTCAGATATTTCCTAACTTCCCAATTTCCTAAAGTCAAAGCCTTTTTTTTCCTACTATAGCACACTATCTCTGAGGGTGTGGGGTATGTGTGTGTGTGTGTGTGTGTGTGTGTGTGTGTGTTCAAATAGTGCAAAGGACACTTCATTTAGAAATATTGTATCTTCTACAACTCTAGAAGGCGACTTCCTTGTGGGAGTCCACTGATCTGAATATATTTTTTTGGGAACGTGAGTAGTTTAGGAGGAAATCTAAGTAAATCATATAATCAATAGGTATTAATTATTTACTATGAGGATATAAGTAATAAGTGCCAGTATACAAATACAATGAATATAACAATTTCTACTTGCAATTTCTAAATTGAAAACAAGATGTATAAAAACATATAGTATATATTTGAAGTGAATAAATGCAAAAATATAGAGTAGTAAAATACAAAATAATTTAAGAGGGAGGAATCAACCACAGGTATTGGCAAGAAATTATATTTAAAATATCATATGTATTATTTACCAGAATAAACAAAATTAAATGGAAGTAAGGCAGGGATGGGACAACTGCCCATTCCTTATATCTGTATTTTTAATATTCAAACTATCAAAATGAGGAGTTACAATAAAGACAGCCACATGTCTCTACTTTTCCATTTAGAGGTATTCTCTCAGTTATGGAGAAGAAAATTGTAGCTATCACAGCCATTTTGCTAACATCACACTGCAACAGTGAGACTCTAATATCTCTTTCTTTCCCTCTCTTTTTCCCCCTATTCAAAACTTCCCATTAAATTCCTCTCTTCTTAAGCTTCAATGAATCACTAAACATAGCTACTATGTGTCAGGCATTGTACTGAGATGTAGGAGTACAAAAAGAGGCAAAAGACAGTCTCTATATTTAAGGAACTTACAGTCTAGCTGAGGATACAACATGGAAACAAATGTAAAAGAAGGTATCTACAGGATAAATAGGGAACCAAGGGAAGAATTGGGGAAGTTCTTGAAGGAACCATACCTCTCATGGACTGCTTTAGAATTTAGTTTTCAAAGTCTGACTATTCCTTTCTCCTTCATCCAGGATTTCTTCATATTTATGTGGAAATGGGGAAATAAGAAAGTAGGTCAGTAATTATTGGTATTTTCTCATTTTTCCAAGAGTAATAGTAGTCTGTTAGTTTTTTTCCCCCTTGAGAATTTGGTTATCTTCCCCATGCTTTAAAGAACTGACTCTTTGATATCAATATTGTATGTCTCCAAAATGGACTTCCTCCATATAGACTTAGTCTAATCCAACTATTCTTTCTAATATTTTCTTTAATGTCATTCTATAGCTTTTTTCATCACATTAAAATTATGAGGTTAGACTACAAATGAGGTACAGAAATCTTGACCAAACTCTTCCATTAATCATCAGTTAGTTGTTCATGCAATTTCATTCTTAAATGCCCTTGGAATGCAATGACTTAATTGACTCTTACACAAAGCATTCTAAAAACATTGCTTATTTGTTGATAAAATTCCTTAGGAAATGATGATGTCTTTAACCAAGTTTCTTTTTATTTTTTTCCATCGTCAACAACATAATTAAGCAGATCAAATAGGAATTGTCTCAATTGTACAATATAACTTTTCATTTTCTTTTTCTGTTTTGCAGTTAATTTTGGTCTTTATCAGACCAGTTAATGCTACTTTATATAGAAAGCTGATTTGGAAATTACTTTCATTAAAAATAACTAGCATCCCCTGACTCCGAGTCTAAAGAACTTTCAGATATATTACTGTCTCTTTTCTTTACTATTCGAAACAATATTACTCAGAGGGTTAAGGCCTAGGGCCTAGAATCTCAATCACTCTATTTGGTCCACAATCACACCACTAATTTGCCATGTGCCCTGAAAAGTTGATTTTTGTTTGTTTTAAGTTCATAGATTTGGTTTTTTTTTTTTAAGTTAAAGGACTTTGGGAGGTTTCATGAGTAAGTATCTATGTGGTCTTTTATTTTCGGTTTATTAGGAGAATTTTAATTTTCTTAAAATAGTGATGTGGTATACTAGTTAAGTAGAGAGACTAGGTAGCACAGGGTCCGGAATCAAGAATTCCTGAGCTAAGATCTGGCCTCAAACATTGTGTGACCCTGGCCAAGTCATATAACCCGGTTTGTCTTAGTTCTCTGTTCTCTAAAATGAGCTGGAGAAGGAAATGACAAAGCACTCTAGTATCTCTGCCAAGAAACCTCCAAATAGGGTCCCACCGAGTCAGTTGCAACTGAATAACAACGTACTATGTCAAGATCTAAACTTAAGAAGAAAGACAGTTTGGCCAGATTACTTTTCTTCCCTTCTTCAGATTATGTTTTAATTGTTATTATTTAGTGTGCATGTGTATGTGTGTGTGTGTGTGTGTGTGTGTGTGTGAGAGAGAGAGAGAGAGAGAGAGAGAGAGAGAGAGAGAGAGAGAGAAAGAAAGAGAGAGAGAGACTGTATTTTAATAGCAAATACCTAACAGGGTCAGTTAAAAATAAAGCTTTTTTAATTAGCTGAATTCGACTTTTTCCATTTAAAATTAGTAGTTAGGTTGAACTGATATTAGCTATGCTCAGCTCAATGCAATATTGAATTTGTCACTTTGAACTGCAGTTAGGAAGCTTCCTTTTTTCTGGGTAAAAAAAAAAAAGAAAAAAAAATATATATACACAAACATACACAGTATATAAATATAGTCTCTAAGTCAGAGAGAAGAAAAACCACTTGGCAAAATATAGTTGTTGGGATTGGGACACAGAACAACTGGATTATACCAGCTCCTTTTTCAAGAACATTATTTTCCATAATGAATTAAAATGTGTAAAATAATTACTATGGATAGTAGCATATGAGCATGCTCATCAAACATCATAGAGTTTCTGTATAGTTTCTATTGTTTTTTTTAATCTAGGGAAAGGAGTAATCTAGGTTATTCTAGAGTAATAGAATTTCAAAGCCAGAAAATATCTTAAGATATTTATTTTTATTTTTAATATTTATTTATTTACAACTAAATACAAACTAAGAAAAAAATAGAAAAAGAAAAATAGAAAAGAAAAATAAAATAAATAGATAAAACATTGCCATGTGTCCAGGAGAACATCAGGGAAGATTCAAAATATGCACCAATAAATTTCCATTTCAAGAAAGTAATAGAATAGCATAATAATAATAAAAGAGATTATATTCATGACCGTCCATCTTTTCTTTGCTTCCTTGTAGTGAGGTTATATATTTCAATACATTTATTTTCTAGAAGAAACTGACCTAGAATAGTAAAGTGACTTGCAACAGATTATAGTTAATTATCAGCACTCTAATAAAGCATATATTTTTCCACTTGTCAAAATATTTGCTCATTTTATTAATTCATTTAACCAACTTTTGTTAAATACTTATAATGTATAAGACACTCTGCTGGTTGATCATTCAAAGACAAAAGCAAAATGTAGGTCTTGCCCTCAAGGAGCTTATATTTTATCAGAGAATGTAAATAAAAACAAAATAATTTGAGGAAAGAGAATATGCTAACTTAAGGAATCAGGGAAAGTTTCCCAGAGGTAGAAGATACTTAAGTTGAGCCTTAAAAAAAACTGAGATGGATTATAGCAGAGTACATTCCAATTATGGAGGGCAGTCTGTGCCACTTAGGTAAAAGATAAAATGAAAAGCTTCAGGAAATAGTAACTACACTGAATTGACTAGAATGTATGTTTTTTAAAATGATTGTAATTCTGGAAAGGAAAGCTAAGGCCATGTTGTGCTGGGCCTTGGAAGCCAGACTGAAGTTAGTATTTTATTCTGTAGGCACTATAAAGATTATGCTGGTTGTTATTCAGAATTTGAGTTGGAAAGGGAAGAGATTAATTAGGAGAGGAATGGGTGTGAGAAATATTGCAACAGTATTACTGTTGAGTCTTATCTTTTGATTGGAAATATGGGATTTCCAAGGCAATCCCAATAGACTTTGGATAGAAAATGCCATCTGCATCCAGAAAAAAGAACTATGGAAATTGAATGTAAATCAACATATGCTAGGTACACTTTTTTTCCTGTCTTTTTTTCCCCACTCTCATGATTTTTCCCTTTTATTCTGATTTTTCTCTTCCAATATGATTCATAAATAAGTGTATATTAAAAATAATAATAATAATTTTTAAAAATAAATAAAATTTTTAAAAAAGAAATATGGCATTAAAGTGAGGAAAAATTCAAAGTTTAGGTTGGGAATTAGGAGTATGGGAAGAATGGTAGTGCCCTCCACAGAAAAAAAAGAATTAGGGAGAATGGGGCCAATTTAGAGAGGAAGATGATGAGTTAGTTTGAGACACAGGTGCTCATCAGAGCTGATGTGTTGCTGGAGTTTAGGAGAAAGATTAAGGATTTGTTTAGTTCAGTAATGTATGACTCTTTGTGACCCCATTTAAGGGTTTTCTTGGCAAAGACACTGAAGTAATTTGTTATTTCCTTCTCCAGCTCAAATTACAGTTGAAGCAACTGACCTCACAGAATTAAGTGACTTGCTCAGGGTCACACAGCTTATAAGTGTTTAAGACCCAGATGTGAACTCAGGAAGAGGCATCTTTCTGACTTCAGAACTGGCACTCTATCTCTTGTGTTACCTAGCTGCCCCTTCATATTGGCTACCTACATTTGGGAATAATCTCATTAGAAATTTTAGTTGAACACATGGAAAATGATAAAATCATTAAAGAAGAAGCTATTGAGAGAAGAGAAGAGCTAGAACATCGATTGGGGGAAAGCCATACAGAGTGGATGTGAAATGAATGATGATTAACAAAGAGATTAACAGTACAGTAGGTATGAAAGAAACCAGGAAAGGTAACCATATCCAGGAAGACAAGATGATTTTTTTTAAAAAATGTTAACAAGTTTCTATGACATCAAAAAGAAGGACAGAGAAAAGATAATTTGATCAATTAAACAACCAATCAGCAAACATTTATTAAACATGTTTTCCCAGAAGACAGAGATTAAAAGACAAAAACAAAATTATTTCTGCCCTCAAAGAGCTTACATTCTAATAGGGGATTTAAATTTTAACCATTATATTTAGCAACTGAAAGATTCATTGCTATGCTATTCAGTCCACAAAAGCTTATGAGGAACAGTTATATTAATTTTTTAGAGAATTTTTTAAATGTCTGCATTCAGTTATGATTGATATAATCCTTCAGTATGGAACTCACACTACATCATACCTTGGAAGAAGATAAGGTTCAAGAGAGAAAGTCAAATGGAAGCCTATATACCACTTGGTTTTTGTAGTAAAAATGACCCCCTGTAAACAATTTTAGTTGAAGTGTATTATTTTATAGAATCATTTTACCCAGAATATATTGGAAAACAAAACATAAAAAGATGAAATAATTAATTACAAAGGACTATGAAGAAAAATGTTATGTGGCTCTAAAGAAAGAATGATAAGTAGAAGTATGCATGGAATAAATTTATACATATAAATACATATTTATACATATATACAAAGTTGTGTTTAATGGTAGCCATCTTTAAGGAAGTGATGGGGAAAAGGGGGGGAAATGGGAAAAAGTCACATGGTTATTTTATCATATATCTAAAAGGAATAGCAAATTGTACACAATTAGTTTAGCTGTTTCATGTGCAATCATATTTTCTTATTTTACTGTGTTATGGAAATGCTTACTTGATAAATTAAAAAATAAGTAATTAAAAATTTAAAGAGAAAGATAGAAAAACTAATACCATGTCTAGTATGAGTAAGCCTGCTTCTCTACCTCCTGCTCCTAATGTCAACATATCCTAAATTAAAAAATCTCTTTTCCCAATGGAAAATTAAAATTCTGCTTTCTGGAGTCTGGGATTTGTTGAACTGCTGGGAAGTTTCCTGGGGCATAGTTTACTCACATAGAACAAAACCCAGAGCTCTATTACACAATGTGGATTCAGCTTTTCTTTATTGGAATTTGTTGCTGAAGGCTTTGAAAGAAGAATGTATTTGATGGATGGTATAAAAACACATGGGTACCCACTGCGTGTTTTCAGCCTGGTTTGCTTATGTTGACTTGAATTCACCAAGGAAATAGATACTGTCTCTTCTGAATATGTTCATAAACATGATGGATGCTTTGCCAGGGCAAGTGAGCTCTAATGCACTAACCATTCTCCCAGGAATACATGTTCCTCTTGTGAAATATTTGCTTCCTGACCTAACTGTTGGAGATTGTCCTCTGACATTGTCATACAACAGAGCTCAGAAGGCTTCCACAGAAAGAATCAACCTTGATTTTTCCAAGTTCATCTGAACAGATGTGTCTATTTTCCCAGTAGGTTGTGCTGTCACATTATCGAATCAACAGCATCACTTAGGAGCAATGTTAGTCATGTAACATTACCATATATGTGGCTATGTCTCTACTTTGTAATGGTTGCTTTATTTCCCAAGCCTTCAGAAAGAAATAATCAAGTAGCCAGCAATTATTAAGTTCCTATTCTGTTCCAGGTGCTAGGAAAAGGTGTGAGGAATATAAATACAAAAATGAAAGACTCCCTGTTCTCAGAGAGCTTACACTTTTTCTTGGGAGAGTACAGCTTGTACACAAATAAATACATACATATTTAAAATAAATATATGAAATGATTTGAAAGTGGGGATCAAGTGGGAAGATCAGGAAAGGTCTCTTTAAAGTGTGACATTTGACCTAAGCCTTGAAAGGAACTAATGGTTCCAATACATGGGAATAAGATAGTGGATCATTCCAAGCATGGGGGACAGCCTCTGCAAAGACACACAGATAAAACATAGTAGTGGTGAATGTGGCAAGTAGGGCAATGTGGCTAGAAATAAGAAGGTGAAAGAAGGAGTTACGAGGAATCAGTTTAGAGATATAGCTGGAGGCATATTGTGAAGAGTTTAGAATATCAGATAAATTTGAAGAGGAAGGGCAATAGGGAACCACTGAAACTTCTTGAACAAAGGAATAAGCTTTATACATATTAGTTTGACTACTTTGTGGAGAATAGATTGATAAGGAGAAAAAGGGGAGACAAGGAGAAAAATTAGGAAGCTAATTACAATATAGTGCAAAAGAGAATTGATAGAGGCTTGGATAAGTGTAATTGGAGAAATAAAGAGAAGGGGATAAATTGAGGAGATGTTGACAAGATAGAATAGACAAGATTTGGCAACTTTTTGGATATGGGGAATAAGAGAGAGGGGAGAGTAGAATATGATTTCTAAATAGTGAACTGATGTTACTGGAATAATGGATATGCTTTGCTTCCTTATTTCCAAAATCATTGTCATTTTCATGCATTAATTTCAATTAAATAAGCAAAATGGATAAGGATTGTGAATAGTTAAAACATAGAAAAGATTATGGTGTCCGAATGGAGTTTAAGATACAATTCAATCACTTCCTTTTATAGGAAAGAAAACAGTTAGTTTCCTGTCTGGTTAGCCATCCCTGGCTATATTATAATGACCACTGACAGACAACTCACTGTTTCAAGTGGAGGAGGAATAACTTGCTCCCCACTAGGATCTAGCCATTAAGATTGGTGTTAGGCAAATGAATCCTATTTAGTCATAGGACTAAATTGATGAGGTAATTTCTATTGACAACAAGTTTGGACTTGTTTTATTCAAAACTAACTTATTTCTTGAAAGATTCATTCTCTGGTTTTTCATTCTGACCTATTTAGCATGCCTTTCGAGTGGTGGAGATGAAGGCCTAAATTCTAGGAAACAGGAACTTGGTATGTTATCCTACTAAATGACAAGTAAGACTTAAAGATTTAAATCTTCTGAGAGAAGGGATTCCTTCTCTTCTGTTTCCTCTCAACCCACAACCCACATAACTACTCCATAAAAACATCTACCACCTTCTTTCTGGCATAGATATAAATATAGATGTATTTATAAATATAGAACTATATATTGACATATATAGAGAGAGATGTATTACTTAATTAATTATAATAATAAAAAAATCTCTTCTCCATCTGTCTTTATCTTTCTCTCTTTCCTCTCTCAGCAACTGGCAGAATTACTCTGATAAGCAGAGAAGAATCAAAACACAGAATTCCATTTTCTTTCTCTGTCTTTCTGTCTCCTTAGTTTTCAAGTAACTTCAGTTTATAAAAGCCATTTTCTTGGATTAGTAGTATTCCAGACTTATTACACATTCCTTTCCCTGATTTGTTTGTTCTATTTTCCACCAAACATAAGCTATTTGATTTTTTCTGTATATAGCATTTCCCGCCTCCATGACTTTGCAGAGTTTTCTTCATGACTGAAAGACTTTTTCTCATCAGTTCTATCTTTTGGAATTCCTTCTCCATTCTAAGCTCAGTTCAAATCCCACCTCCTAAAAAGGTTTTTACTCATTTACCCTATTAGAGTCCCCCCAGATTGTTGTTGTGGTTCAGGCATTTCAGTTGTGTGTGTCTCTTTGTTGTGTGTTTTTGGGGTTTTCTTAGCAAAGACACCAGAGTGGTTTGTCATTTCCTTCTCTAGCTCATTTTATAGATGAGGAAATTGAATAAATAAGGTTAAGTGACTTGTCTAGGATCACACAGCTAGTACATATCTAAGAGTGGATTTGAACTCATGAAGATGTGCCTCTCTTACTCTAGATTCCATGCTCTATCCACTTTACTACCTATCTGTCTTTCCTCTGGATTAGTTTATATAAATTTTGTATACTTTTTTTTTTGCTTATTTGAATATAATTTTTTTCTAGTAGAAAAGTAGGTTTTTTGAGTTCATTTACTATTTTTACTTTTGTCTTTGTAGCCCAGTGCATACAATAATGCCTCTTCAATAAGGATAATATGTATTATATGGAATTGAATTAAATTTGTAAGACTTAGAAATTTCGCTCAAAAGTGCTTACTAGTTCCTATGAATTCTCTCCGTTGTCCTTAATTTCACTTCCTATTCTTTTCACCTGTCCCCCTCAAGTTCTTTTTCCCTCCAAAAAATGTCTTTTCAGTTGGCTTTACCTAAATGTTCATTGCACTGAACAGCACTGGCCTTTAATAGATCCTGTGGAGAAATGTAATCCTGGAAGTCATTTTAAAATAATTAAATTTTAAAGTTTTATCAATGTTTTTTATTTTTAATAGTATAGTCATTTCCTGATATCACTATCCCCTTACCTCACTGAATGCAAGCAAAATGATTTGAATCTTTAGTCTCCCATGTTTCTTTTTAGAGAAAGGGACACAATATTGGTCAATGCAAGTAATCATAGTTCAGCTGTTTTTTAGCATTGTTATTGCTTGCATAATTTTTCACATTTTTCATATTTCTCAAGTGATTCTGCTAACTTCTCTGTTTTTCATATATCTTTCCATGTGTCTCTAAATTTCTTATATTTCATATTTCTTACAGCACAAATGAAATTCCTTTACATTCACATACCATAATTTGTTCAGCAACTCCAATAGTGAATGACACTTACTTTGCTTCTTAAAGGGCCTTTCCTTTAATATTTTTGCCTTTGATTTTCAGTATATGCCTCATACTAAGACTAGTAGATCAAAGGGGATTAATACTTATGTGACTTTTCTTCAAATAACTCCAAATTGTTTTCCAAACTTATTTCATATTATGTCTCCTCATGTACTCTACATTTCAACCAAAATACCTCCTTGTCCCTTGTACACAACATTTCATCCCCCAATTCTATGACTTTGTACAACTATTTTCTATGCATTGAAGATTCTCCCTCAGCTGTTCTATTTTTGGGAACCTAACAGTTCAATTACGGCGCTATTTAATCTTTGTCTCATATAACAATCTCAAAGCATCATATTGCACTATATACTATAATAAGTTCCAAAGGTATATATAACCCAGATATTAATGTCCATGTCTTAAACAAGCTAGAAAAGAAACAGAAAGAGACATCTATTTTTTGGTGTACAAACAGATATATTAACATATGAACACATACTCCCTTTACCTCATCAGTGCCGATACTTATACCTGAGAGTAAAAGCAGAAAGAAAGGATCCATAAGTACAAAAATATTTGTAGCAGTACTTTTTTCTATAGCAGAGAATCAGAAATAAAATGGTGCCTGTCGGTTGAGGAAGAGTTAAACAAATTATGGTTTATAAATATAATGGAATATTATTTTGGTATAAGAAATGAGAAAACGGGTGGATTTGAAGAAAACTGGAAATTTTTATATGAACAGACACAAAATCAAAAAAGTAGAACTAGAAAAATAATTTATGCAATACCTGCAACTTTGCAAATGAAAGACAATTTGAAAGACTTCAAAACAATGATCAATGTAATCACAATCCAAAAGGATGATGAAGAAGCAAGTGTTTTTTTTCTTTCTTGATAGGTAAAAATATTCTGTAAGTACAGAAGGGATATACATTTTTAAGACATGTATTTTATTTAACTGTAAGTATTTGTCCCAATTATTTGTAATTAAAGAGAGTGATATTTTGGGGATGGGGTGAGAGGAATAAAGTGAAGCAAGGAAAGAAAGAAAACAACATAAATGAAATGTTTCACAAATGCAAGATTAAAGCATGAAGGAGCTCAGAAGATAGAAAAAAGACAATGTTTATACCACTTTACGAAATTTCATATATTAATATGAAGAGAGACTTATTCAAGGTCACAATGGGTAGATCCATAACTGATCTTCTGACTTGGAGTTCATAAATTTCCACTGTATCATAAAGCTTTCATATAAGATACATAGCATTTTAGAGCCGACATGTTTGTATTTCTCTAATTCTTTGTCATGTGTCATATAGAATATCTAGCAAAATCTATCCCTAAATAAAAAATTTTAAATCAAAGCAAAAGAAAAATTGATAATTTTTATATTCCTTCAATGATTTTTGACTGCTATTTCTCTGTCTTCCAGGACTGATCAAAGCAAAACAGATCATATTCCCATTCTTTTCTGTCAATTTGGACTTGAATTTCATATAGCTATTCTCCCAAAAGGAGAGATCTCAGAGTTGAAAGGGATAGGAGAGGTCATCTAATGCAGAGGTACAAATTCCTGGCAAAGCTCCCTATTGTGACTGAACATTAAAATGTAATTAGGAAATGTTTAACAAAATAAATAAAAATGCAATACCACATAGATAACATTAATTTATGGTTTTATAAATCAATATGTGGCCACAAATCCATATCAAAACATGGATTTTTATAGAAAATATCAAACTTTCTATTTGAGTTTGATACAACTGAATCCATTCTTTAACATCCCTAACAAATGAGGGATCCAGCAATTTTAGTTTGAAGACTTCCAGAGGAAGAAGGACCCAGTGGCTTACTTTTGAACAACTCTAATTGTTTGAAAACATTTGCTTAATCCATACCTTGACAAACCTTTCTTAGGAGGATGTATCTGGAGAGACTTTAACCCCCTAATTTTACAAATGAAGGAAATGAAAAGTTAGGTAATTTCTCCAGAATCATGCAGCTAGCAAGTATCCAAGGTAGAATTTGAATTTAGATCTTTCTGACTTCATGCCTAGCATTGATCCATTCCACTATGTTGCCTCAGGTTATATCCCCTGTTCCTAACTATCCTGGAGGATCAACTAGAACAAGACTACTCTTTCTTCCTTCAGACACTTGAGATGGCAGTTATCATGCCCCCTTAAGTTTTCTGTTGTTTTCCTTTACTGACAGTAAAGTAATCTTCGTGGAAGAACATGGAAAAAATGAAATAAACCCTCAAAACCCCCAATTCCTTCTAGTGACCCTTGTATGACTTGATCACTAGTGCCTTACCCTTTTCTTGTTTTCTCTAATATCTACAGTCTTTTTTTATTTATTTTTGGTCTCCACCTGCTGTATTTGAAATATGCTTGCTCCTGATTTGTATGCTGTACAAACGCTTGTGTTGTCATGATTGTTTGAGTCAGTCCTACTAAGATTGAAATATAAAGTCTCCAAGGGTAGAGGAAAGTACTATGTGATTATATAAAGTTCTTTGCTCAGCATGCTGCACTGTGAAACTAGGTGCTGGGAAAAAATAAAAAGATTGGGGATAATGGAGATAATGAGAATGATAACAGTTATTTTAATAGTAGTTTCTCCAATTATATGTAAAGACAATTTTTAGCATTTATTTTTACAAGATTTTAAGTACCAAATCTCCCTCCCTCACTTACTCCTTTCTCTCCTCCCTCCTTAAGAAGCAAGCAATTTAATATATGTTATATTTGTGCAATCATGTAAAACATATTTCCATATTAGTCACACTTGTCAAAGAAGAAATAGACCAAAAGGAAAAACACACAAAAAAAGTAAAGTAAGTGAAAATAGTATGCTTCAACATGCATTCAGAGTCTGTTGGTTTTTTAATACCAATGTGGAGAGACTTTTCCATCATGAGTTCTTTGTAATTGTCTTGGATCATTGTACTACTGGGAAGAGGTAAGTCATTCGTAGTCAATGAATTGCAAAAGTTATAATGATTATGAAGAAGAAATGTGGTGTTTGCAAAAAAAAGTTTGTTTTTTAAGGAAAACTATATATATTTTTTATTGTTGAGTTATTTCAGATGTGTCCAACTCTTCCTGATCCCTTTTTGGCTTTTCTTGGCAAAGACACTGGAGTGAATTGCCATTTCCTTCATTTTACAGATAAAGAACTGCAAGAAAACTATTAAGTCTGCAGCAAGATTTGAACTCATGACAGTGAGTCTTTCTGTTTGAAACTTAGGGCTCTATTTACTGTGCTGGCTAGCTGCAAAAATGATATAAAATGGTAGTAATTTTATTACAATAATAAATCTATCTAATCCTTAAATATCATTAATGACATGATATATATGCCATGTATATATTTGTTTACCCAATAACCATAAATGACCATGCTATCACTGTGAATCCAGAATTGTCAGTACTTAGATAATCATTCAATTCATTGGTACAACTTCCACAAAAAAGAAGAGACTGTCTGTTTAAATATCCCTACATTTCTGTTGCTTTAAAAAAAAAAAGTGATACTGAACAGAGAAGGCAGAAAGCACTTCTGGCAAGAAGAATCCCACATAAGCATCTGAGGGCTCATTCCATTTTCTTCCACACTTCTGTGAGGAGATAAATGATTTTCAGGTTCCAAGGAGGAACATCAAGGCAATGGGCCAGAGGGTTACTAAGCAAAGGAAGTGCCAGGCATTTATCTCAGTGTTTACTTAAAGAGAAACTAAGCTAGCTGTGCTGTGTGTACTCTGTCAAGATACATGTGAGTCATTTGATTTTTAGAACTTCCTCCCAGCTGTTAGACAGCTGTTTATACTACATTTAGAGAAAAGAAAAGCAGAGAGGAAGTCATTCCGTTTCATAGGTAGGAATTTACTACTTGGAATTGAATTTGAACTCAGCATGAGATGCAAATCCTTACTGGGGGTTAATGATGGTTAAGCCTTGAGTCTAGACAGTGAAAGACAGCTGTAAGCCAGCTAAGTAACAGCTTTAAAGCTTGGGGAAAGTCTATTTCTCTTATAGACTGAAAGCATAATACGGTAGTTTTGAAAAGAAAATATACAACTGGAGTTTCACCAGATTGAGTTGTTTCATTGAAAGTCCCTGGTTGCATTGAACAGTCCCTTGAATAGAGTAAATGCAACCACCAGGTGGTGTGGATAACCACTCACTTGATTCTGTTGAACAAACAAATAAACAAAATATGGTGTTGAATTTGCCTTTTCTAGAAGTTAAGTGTTCTGTCCTCCTGGACAGAAGGATCAATTTTCTATGGTTTTCAGAGAGTCGGGATCTTCTATCTCTTAGTTTTACCTTTCTCTCTGTGATAAAAGGATGTAGAGATTTGATATATAAATAATCAGAAATCAGCTCTCGGCTGTCACTTATTAGCCTTGGACTTGCTATATTTCAAGGAGCTCTATATGACTGCGACATAACAAAGTTGATACTACACAGAGCAGGGATGCTAGGTGGTACAGTGGATAGAGTGTCAGGCCTAGAGTCATGTTTTCCTGAGTTCAAATCAGGCCTCCAACACTTACTAGCTATGTGACCCTGAGTAAATCATTTACTCTGTTTGCCTCAGTTTTCTCATCTATAAAATGATTTGGAAAAGGAAGTAGCAAACCACTGTAAGAAAACTCCAAATGGAGTCACAAAGAATCAGACAAGACTGAAAAAAACCAAACTGTATAGAACAGATATATCTATTCAGATTTTTATACAGCATTTACTCTTAGCATCAGAACTGTTTAAAAAATGGATTTTCTTAACTGCCTTGTGTTCAAACTCATTGCTATATTTATTAAGATTCTCTTTAGTCCCCTTTTCTTTGACTCAATTGACCTTTGCCACTGAGTGTTGATAAGTACTTATCCCCTAATCCTCTGGCATTTTAGACAGACTTCTGTCTCTCCAGCTTCAACCCAGGTTTTATGTTGGAACTGAAATTTTCTTTTAAATAACAATAGAGAAAAAGTTTTCCAAGGAAAAGGATATTAGCAGGGTCCAAGTTAAATGAATTTTGTTTCCTATATAATCATATCGTATATCACGTACCAAGACCAAGGAGACCAAATATTTTAATGGGACTTACTCTATACTGCTCTAGGACAAATATCTGACATCTAAATGTTAGATAATAATTATACAACTTAGGACCCAGATGGACACTGTGAACACGTTTGGCTTTTTATTTTATATATCTGGTTCCTTTAACTCTCGATGAAGAACCTACTGGGCTCAATAGCTCAAAGCTTTATTGCTTTTTGTTCTGCAAGGCTAAATCTAAGATGTTGGCTACTGGTCACATGTCATTTCTTTGAAGAAGGGATTTGAGGTTTCAAAATCCTTAATAGGCTGTCTTTAAAGTAAGGCAATCATGATTAGCCCTGTGAGTTCCATTGTGAATCCTGGTCCTGTGCCTGAATAGGATAAAGCATCAGGTCCATAAAATAGCTTTTTGACCTTTGCCTAGAATTTGGAGATGTAATAGAAAGAAATAGGTCCTGTAGGATCTTGTCACTAAGCTCTGACATCAGTTCATCCCTACTTCTTCAAACTCTACAATCCAACCTTAGTGCCTTCCCTGTTGTTCACAGTTTCCTTCACATTCTTTTTACATGCCTTTGTGTGGCAATCCTGCACAAATGGAATGAATTTCTTCTTTACTTCCATCTCATAGCACCCCTCTATTCTTTCATGGTGCATCTAAAATTGCAGCTAAAATACAACTAATTGGCTCTCTCTTTCCTTCTTTCTATGTGCATCTATCTTTCTCTGTGTCTCTGTCTCTTTTTTCTCTCTCTTCCTTTTTTTCTCTCTCATAGAGCCTTATATTTAATCACTTAGTTTTTTATACTTATCCTCTTTATATTTATTTTTAAATGTTTATATATGTTCTTGTTTCCTTTCCCTTTAGAATGTAAGCTCCTTGTGAGTAGAGATCATTTTATTTTTTGAATGTGTATGGCAGCACACAGGAGGTGCTTAATTAATGTTTTTTAATTGATTGACCTTCATTTATCCCTTCTCTAACCTCTGCCCTTGTACACTCATAGAAGGGACAATGAAGGTAGGTTCCTTATTTTAAATTTAGAAGAGACAAGGCCCTGTGGCTCCATTTATAAAAATTGAATGAAATAGAGGTACCTCGTCAGATAACTCAGACAAGAAAAAAACAGTGTTCTAGGATAAGAAGCTTGAAATGATCAGACTGACCTTCTCACAAAGACGTCAAGTTCAACGATACAATGTTAAGTTCATTCCTTTGGCAAACCTACATGATCTAATGTTTGCTAAATAAAATTAACAGACTGAAGCCAGTTTAAACTTCTATCCCTCTTCTTTGCTGTTCCTCCAACTTCACATTCCAACCTTGGGGCTTCTCAAAACAATAACCCATTCACTTCTGGGTCTCTTTCATTCAGCACTATAATATACCTCATTAATTTAGACTTCACTAATTCCAGATTTGTGATCATTCAGACAGGGACTTTCTGAAGTTCCTTTTTATAAAACCCGTCAAAGAAAGTTGAAGATTAAGTTTGCTAAGTAAATTAATAGAAACAGCACTGAGTTGGGAATCAGATAAACTCATCATGCTGAGTTCAAATCATGTTCAAATCAAACAAATAATGGCTGTATGACCTTGGGCATGTCATTTCATCCTGTTTATTAAAGGAAGGAAAGAAGGAAAGGAGAAAGGATGGATTCTATACTCATTATTGTTTACTTCTCTAGTTTGATTTGTGCATTAGTATTTCTGTGAAATAGCCTATATGAAAACATATAAGATAAGGCTTTCCCATTAATCTACATAAGAGGTTGAGATTTTTGGGAGGGTCTTAGTTTGCTACCAATATTTTCCACTGAATTCAACTACCAGGAGAAGAAAAACTAATGAGGGCAAGTCAAAACTTACATTTTTAAATATGTCAGTTATATTCTTTCCAATTGCATGGATTCGACCCTCTAATCTTGGCTTACTGTTACCTTCATGATTTTAGTCATGAGAAAATTCTAAGATGAAGCACAGAGAACTAAGAAATCTATGACACATACCAGGAAAATAATTTAAGATGTATGTCATCATGTTATGATCGAAAGAACTTTGATTTGAATTTAGAAGTTCCATTTCTAATATTTCCTACTTGTGTGACCCTAGGCTATTCACTTACTAATTTTTTTAATTTCTCCTTTTGAAAAATGAAGATAATGATGTTTATATCATAGGTCCATAAATGTAGAGTTGAAGTTATTTGGAGATCATCTTGTCCATCCACCAAATTTTACAAATGGCAGGCAGGCAGCAGGAAGTTATTAAGTATTTACTAGGTAAGAAGCATTGTGCTAAAACTTGGATACAAATCCAAGCCAAAAGAAAGACAATTCCTTCCCTCAAGGAGCTTATATTCTAATGCGGGAAGAAACATATAAAAAGGAGTTGAAAGGGGGAAAAGGGAGATGCCTTCTCAGGGGCATAGTGGCAAAAGATGGGGAGAACCAGAAGCAAAACCAGGAGAATGAAGCATGATCAGTGTCAGTCCATCCATAAAATGGAGGGTTTTGGAAGGAACTTTCAATAGGAGAAGGGGGCTGGCATGGCAAATGGAAGATCCAGGATGAGAAGGCAGCTAAGTCATCATGAGCAAGCCCAGGAGAATCAGAAGTACAGCCAGGACAGGATGAGAAAACTAAGGCCCAGAAAATTTTAGATAGTAAGTAGGGAGACCCAGTATTCAAACTTCGGCACTCTGATGTTAAATTCAGCCCTCTTTGCAATCTTTTTCTCTCTCTGTCTCTCAGTCTCTGTCTCTCTGTCTGTCTGTCTCTCTCTCTCTCTACATATATGTGTGTGTGTGTGTGTTATATAGATATGGGATGTTGCAATTATTACTGTTTTATTAATAGTGTCATTTTCATTTATATTAGACAGTACATTCAAAAATCTGACCCAACAGAAATTGTACTAAAAAGGCTATCACATAAAAGGCAAGATATATTTGACTCTGTATAACTATTTACTGGGCTGTGAAGATCTGAGTTAACCAAGCCCCAGGGATATGACTCAAACAGCACATTAATGATCTTTACACATACAAATTCATTAGTTGTTTAATTAAGTTAAATCAAGAATGCATTGTTTAATCATTAATTAGGAGCAAAGAATGTTTTGTTCGAACTTAAATATCTCAGATAGAAACAAGAAAGTAAGAAAGGAGAAGATAAAAATTTTATCTTTTCTGCTTCCCTTCACTACCCTTACTGCTCTCTCCTCTGCCCCTCTCCCAATATCTACCTCCCTCATACTCAATTTCCTATAGGTATATGCTTGGGCTGGAAGAAAAAAATATCCTTTTCACCTCCATGTTTTCTATTTGACCTTGATTGTCATATAAAAGAGGAAATCTTTTCTAGACAAAATTTCTTATTTTTTTTGAACCACAAGTAACATTTCTTTACAAAAAGATCAAAGAATAATGATTTCATAAGTCAAAAGATATCTATATCTATATAACTACTTTTTTCATGCTGAGGTTTCTTTTTTCTTTTGTATTTTCAAAAATTCCCAGGAGAGATGTTCAGTGTCAGTAACAGACTAATTTCACCCTCGATAGGTTTCTTGAAAAACTCCACAGATAGTTCAGAGTCCTCTAATCGTTTTATGAATTTAGGTCATAGCACAATTAACATCAACCAACACAGGGATATTATCAGTCACCTGGCTCATCAGAACCTCAAGATACAAATGAAGAGATGGAAAGATAGTCTCTCATGAGAGTCAGAGTGTAGTAAATGCCTGAAATTAGACTCCCACTCAGCAACTGTACTAAAATGAAGGCAAGATACTGATGGATATATTTTGGATTGCACTACAAATGCCTGCTTCAATTTTGTTCTTGAATCTCTATAAATTTGTATTCTAAAAGCAAGGTGCAAGATGCAGCTGTGAAGGTTCTCTGGAATGTTCTCAAGCTGTTCTCTTGAGGCATGATAATTTTACCATTAGGATTAAAATTTTAATAATAGATCACTCACTTTTCATATTAAAATTTGAAATTTGATTTCATTTCATTATCAAAAATTTAGCAAATTGTTTTTTGCTATTATAAGTCTATGAAACAAAAAAAATCTACCATTTACACAAAAATTCTAGTGATTTTTTATTTTGTTTTTGCTCTAATAAAAAGTAAATAATAAACAAGTCTCATATCTTTATAAATATTTAAGAATTTAGGAATAGGATCCCTGTGATGACAAACTACTACTTAGAAGGAATTATGCTGGCTGTGTTTTCTCCTGCTGTATCTTGTTTCCTATTAAATATACTCATGATGACGGTTTCTTCTAGGAAGGCAAACATAGCACAATTCTTGCTTCTCAGTTTCTTCTTTTTCTTCATATAGCTGTAGATAAATGGATTAGTCAAGCTTCAGTTTGTTCCAGTAATTGAAAGCAAGAGTTTTTAAATACCTAATTTTTCTATTCAAGAGAAGCATGAGACTGGCTCTGAAGTCAAGAGGATCTGAATTCAAATCCAGCCTTGAACACATAAGACTTCCTAGTCACTTAACCCCAACTGCCTTACAAAAAAAAAAAAAAAATACCGGCACACAAACAAATACAAGGAAACATGAAATGTATATTTATCATAAAGAAAGAATAAGTTATGTTTACCTTAGTAATAGGCACTATGTAAATATTAAACAAAAACAAGACTGTATGGTTGCAAAAAAAGAAATTATATTTGAAATCAAAAAAGCTTTGTTCAATTTGCTAGACATACAGTCTTGGATAAACCATTTAACTTCTCTGGGCTTCAGTTTCCTCAGTTGTAAAATGTTATAATATTTGAATTGCCTTCAGCATATTATTTGAACATTTTGAAAAGTATTTGAATACTTTGCAATGAAAATGAAAGATTCAATGAAATTCTGTATGCAAAACCTTTGGTAATCATATACTATTTTACTGATATAGGTTATTATGATTAGTTTGGACTTCAACGATATGTATTTTGGGTAGTGTGGGCATTCATTGTACCAACCAAGAAGTGAATCAATTTTCAACAAACATTTATTATGCATCTTCTATATATACAGTCACTGTGCTAGGGGCTGAGGAAATAAAGAGAAAAACAAGTTTCCACCATGAAGAACATATACCTCCAGAAATAAATAGCAAATATACACAAATGTATTACTAAAGTAATGAGGTGAGGGGAAGATAAGGAAGAATATTAGCACCTAGGGATTCAGCTTACAATGCCCTTAAATCCATAGAAAATGTCTAAAAGGCAGAACTAGAGTTCAGGACGGGGGTCTAGAGCTTAACCTGGATTTGGGAGTTATCTACATAATAATTCAATTACTGTGTATAAATAGAGAAAAGAAAGAGAAGGGGATTTAGGGCAGAGCTTTGAGGTGTTCTCACAGTTAAGTAATGGAATATAAATGGTGATCTATCAATGGAAAGTAATCAGCCAACAGATAGGAATAAGAGGAAGATAGCCAGGAAAAAAGAATGTTCAAAAGTGTCAGCTACTACAGAAAAATCCATGAGGCTGATGAGTGAGGAAAGGTTGTAAGATGTGGCAATTATGAGATCAATGGGAACTTTGGAAAGTGCTGTTTCAGTTGAATGGTCTAATATATTTTTTGTCCCATTTTACAACATGGAAACTAAGATTCATGAGCAACTTGCCTAAAGGAGGAAAGTTAGTAAATGAAAGAATTGGTATTTAAACCTAGATATCTTGAGGCAAAGTTCAATATTCACTTACAGGAAATACTGTACTTTCACTTGAACGATTCACTTGCCTTAACATTTCTCACTAAATTTTAGTGGGTTTAAGTTATAGTTAGTGTTGATGATAGACAGTGAATCAAATGGAGGTGATTTATAAAATATCTCAAGATTTACTTTCATAATGAATATGTCTTTGAAGAATCTGTCTACCATTCTCTACCATCAACACAGGTCCCTAACTTGAGATTGATCTCTCAAGTGTTTTGTAAATGCTCAAGGCTGAGAAAATACTCCAAGCTTCTGCCTTTATCCTGACCTATTTTGAAAACCCTCAAAAGCTACCAAATACTCTACCACTTTATTTAATTTTGAAATGATGATAGGTACAGAAATGAAATGCTATCTGCAAATTACTGGAATGAGGACATAAGGTTATATAGTTTTTATCTTGTATCTTATACCCAAGAATCTCCAAGTCCTATACAAACACAATCTTATGCATCCTCAGAAACATGTAATGGCAAATGTTAAGTAGAAGTAAAGGGAATTAGAGGGTAAGAAATCTAGAATCCTGACATAAAATTT
Source organism: Sarcophilus harrisii (assembly GCF_902635505.1). Classification (NCBI taxonomy): domain Eukaryota; kingdom Metazoa; phylum Chordata; class Mammalia; order Dasyuromorphia; family Dasyuridae; genus Sarcophilus; species Sarcophilus harrisii. The sequence continues at coordinate 123,015,395 of NC_045430.1, read as the reverse complement.
CTGAGTGTAGGCAGTTGCCTCCACTGTCCCTGTAGATTGATAATACTAATTATTATTATTGTATTATGATAGTATATGTATTATGTATAGTATTATGATATATATTATTATATTATATAGTATTATGATAATACTAACTAAAGAACTAATAGTTCTTTACATTTCTGCAAAGTACTGTATAAATATTACTTCATTTTTTTTCCTCACAATAACCCCTCTGGGAAGAAAGTATTTTTATTACTCCCAGTTTTTAGAGATGAAAATTGAGGCACACAGAGATTAAAATGGCTATCCAGGGTCACCCAACTATAAGTATCTGACCTTCCTGAATCTAGGTCCTAACCTCTGTCCATTACTTCTTTTTAAGATGAGTTATGTCATCTCTAACACTGGCCAGAGTGTGATTACTGAAAAGGGTCTGAAATCCTTTGTAAGATCCAATGTACTCCAATTCCCACTTTATAAAGATGTGAAAATTTAGGGCTGGGCAGTATAAATTACTTCTATAAAGCTATTTATAAAGCTATTTTATAAAGCTATTGATTACTTGGTAATCAATGAGAGAAATGAACTTGAAACCTAGGTCTTTTAACTATCTTTTTTTTTTTTTTACAATATTTTATTCGTGCAAAGACAGTTTTCAGTATTCACCTTTGCAAAACCTTGTGTTCCAAAATTTTCTTCCTCCTCTTTTCCTCCTCCCTCCCCAAGACAGCATCAGTCCAATATAGATTAAATATGTGCCATCCTTCTAAATATATTTCCATATTTGTTATTCTATGCAAGAAAAATCAGATCAAAAGGGGAAAAAATCATGAGAAAGGAAAAAAGCAAACAAACAACAAAAAAAGTCAGTCTCTGTATTTCTCTTTCTGGATGCAGATGGCACTTTCCATTGCAAAACTTTTGGAATTGCTTTGAATTGCCTAACTATTGAAAAGAGCCAAGGCTACCACTAACTTTATCTTAGTACCTTAGTACTTCCATGCTATTTAATATACTTTTTAGGTATACAGAGACCAATTTTCCCAAAAATATAATACTGATTTGTATGTAATTTCTGAGATATTGTGGTCATTAGGTCAAGATGAAGGTATAGAATTTATAGATACTATGTTAAAATATAGTTAATATAGTAATATTATATATATTATATTTTATATCTCATATATAATATGAGATATATATATAATATATAATATATATTATATAATAATATATAATATATAAAATATACTAAAGCAAAATGAAATATTGAAGATAGAGACATACCTATTATTAGATTCCCTTCTGAGGAAAGTTCCTCTATTAGTATAGGTCAGTCCCTTCTCTATAACTTATATTCTTAAAGAATCACCTACAGAAAAGAAAAGGTAGTGAAAAGGAAAATCTTGGAAAGGAAAAAAAAAATCACCTAGAGCACTAAGAGGCTACACTGGCAATATGTGACAAAGGCAGTACTTGGAAAGTTAATATCCTGACTTACAGGCTAGCTTTCTGTCTACTACCACAGGCAACTTCTCATGTTGAATTTCTAATTATCTGAGCTATTCAGGGAAAGAAATAGCAAAGATGTTAGTTAAATGAACAATAAAAATCAGAAGAAATTCAGATATTTAACTTAATTTAATTTAGTTAAAATCTTTACAATTTCCTATTGCCCACTTGTTTATCTTTCATTCTTGAAGAGGATCAATGGCATCAAGAGGGTGTTATCTTAACTTGAAAGTGAATTGGATTTAAGTGAGGCAATTGTGCAAAGTCATCAGTTTCCCTGTCTTCTCCAGGGTCATTCTGTGGCAAGATACCATTTAAGACTGGAAATGATCCCAGATACTTGAAGATGATTTTCAAATTAACATAAAAATTGCAGTAATAGAGGAAAAATATATAATACATACAAATGGAACTTCAGATTATTCGAATATGAGGTATAAATGTAGTTTCATCTTGCTAATAAAAGTATGAGCTTCATGAGGGCAAGAATTTTTATCTATGACATCAAAATTATCTAATTTAATTTGTATTTTATCTAAAATTATATCTAAATTTTGTTTTAAATGCTTTGCATGTAATAGCAACTTAATAAATATTTATTGTTGGTGTAGGCATTTTAAGAAAATGACTTAAGGCAACTAATAATAATTAACATTTATACAATTCCTTAAGATTTAAAAAATATTAAAATTAGTGTCTACTCACAAAGCACATGGTGTCGACTATATAAATAGGCACAGTCTGGATGCCTGGAGGTAGAAGAGGGAAATCAGTTTGGTATTAAAATTTAATGACAGACAATATACAGTATGAATAATACACAAAGCTGATAATTAAGTTAATTGTTCATGGATGGTGATGAAACTGGCAAAATAAGGTTATCCCATCAAGATTTAGTCTTTTCAAGTAGAGCTGAACTGGCTTTCCATTCCACTTATGATATCATGAATGATATGATAATCAGACAACATGAGAAAAATCCAAGATTTGATTCTGGATGCCTCCACCCAAATATCCTCAGCATTCCATCACTTCCTAACATGAAAGTTTAAAAAAAAAAAAGTATCTAGCTCTGTTTCATCCAGAAGCCCTTTATATCAATGAAATATCACAGGTTCAATTCTTCTCTCCGTTTTGATGTTGTTCAATTATTTTCAACTTAATTGTCACCTCAGACAAATCATTTAATATTCACATTTCAATTTTCCCATTTGCAAAATAAGATGCCTGGGATCAGATGACCTCTTGGGTAACAATTATAATAATAATTTTTATATAGTCCTTTAAGATTTACAAAGTATTTTATAAAAAATCATCTCATTTTGTTCTCATAATAATTCCAGGACATAAATACTATTATTAGGGCCATTTTCATATGTGGAAACTGAGACAGAACTGAATTGATTTGTTGAGCTAGCAAGGCCAGCTTGAATGCAGATCTTCCTGACTTTAGACCTGATGCTCTATCCTGTTTTCTTCTCAGCTTTTAAGTTGTACATTTCTATATTTAAATAGAAATTTCTAAGATGATACTTCTAGCCCATAGCAAAACTGAGGTTGAAAACAAGAATATTAATTCTCAGGCAGTTAGACCATATTGTTTAAGACTCACAATAATCCTTATGGGCCTGGCTTCTCTTATTTGTGTTGTATAATTCATTTCATTTCAATTCATTTAGTGTCTATGACATGCAAGACACTGTAGACAAACAATAAACAATCTCTTCTTTCAAGGACTTCATTTTACTGACCATTAGGAGGCACAGTAGAGAATGTTGAAAATCATGAAGACCTGAATTCAAATTCTAATTCAAATAATTTCCTAGCTCTGTGACTGGTTCTGTGACTGGTGACCTTACACAGCCTTACTCACTTAAATCCAATTCACTTGCAAGTTATAGCATCACTGACAGGATGTCTCATGGTCCTTAACCCTGATCTATAAAATGAGAATAATGATAGAACCTACCTCCCAAAATTTGTGTCAAATGATATATTGTGTGTAAAGTATTTTGTAAATGTTTAAGTGCTCTCTCAACATATGCTAACTACTCAGAAAAGTAAATAAAAGGCACAACAGCAACAAAAGTCAAGCAAAAGACATACAAAAGTGGTTTCCTAGTAGGGACTCATACTAGCATAGGGCTCTTTTATGTTTATAAAGTGCTTACACATATTATCTTGTTTGATTCTCACCACAACTTTTTGGGGTGGGTTCCATTTTTTCTTCATTTGACCCTTAATGACAACTGACCAGAAGCCATCCTAGAAATAGTAATAGGAATATGATGTTTCCCATTCACTTTCAGAAGAGTTAGTACCAAATCTAATTCTCAGTCAAATCCTCACAGCTCGCTAAAAGGCCTCACAAAAAGTCAGGGAGAAAATAACAACAGGGAAGTGCTTTTCATCAAGAAGCCTTCATTCTTTTTGAGGATGTCTTTATATTGTTCCACCCATCCATCAAAGCCTAAATCAAAATGCCTTCCCAAATCTTCCCAGCTGGAAGTAATCTCTCTCTTGATGAACTAACAAAACACTTAACATTTCTCTTTTTGTTCTTTCACTCTCTACTTGTATTACTGAATATGGGTTGCCAATAAACATAAGCTACTTTCCTTTAAGAAAAAAACAGAATAGGAGGAATATATTTGAAAGAAAAACAATTGTATAGTGAAAAATAATCACAAAATATACCCCATGGGATATGTTTATTAATAATAATTATTAGAATAACTCACATTTATATTTAAGGTGTCTAAAGGTGTATATATTTATATTTAAGGCTTTTATTTATATTTTATATACAAGGTTTTCTCTCTACAGCTCTGCCAAATAGGTAAAGTATTATTATGTCCAGAAGAGACAGTATAGAAAAGTGAATGGGAAGCCAGGATGAGAAGGGTTCCAAGACTACCTACCCTCTCCTTCCTTTCTCTCCTTTTGCCCACCTTACCTACAAGTGCTCTGTCCAAAGGAATCCATATTTTCATCCCTGAAATCTTGCTAGACATTTTGGGTTTATGGGCCAGATTTCTTTAAGGATTATGCTTTAAATTTAAAACACACTGGCTCTCTTTAGATGACCTATAATATCCTCTCCCATCCTCCTCTCCCCTATCCTTCTTTGATCACTGTTTGGACTATGATGGTTTAGAGTGAGTATAAATAGCCATTGTTTCTGTTTTGGCCAAAAACTCTGCGTGTCTTCCCTTCCCAGATTGATAAAAGAGGCCATTTTTGCCTCATTTCTTACCTACCTTTAGGCAATACCTCAAAGTGAAACCTGTTAAAGACCTTAGCTTTGAAAGCCCATGGTCTCCTACTGCATCCAGGATCATCTCTACTCAGCCTTATCTATATTTGCCATGAGATAGGAGAGCTCCAGAGTTGCCTCTCTTAAATACAATCTCCTTGCAAGCCTGGCAACCCTTCCAGATGTCATGGTCCTCCAAAAGGAAACACAAACATTGAATGATACATCAAGGCTTCATGTCCCTAATCAATTCCTTAGTCTTTCTAGCTTTAATGAAGTCACTTTGTAATATAAAGTCATAGATAAGAGGCTGATTAGCATTAGCAGCTGAAGTTTCCTCATTCAGAAATCCTTTATATCACAGGTTCAATCCTTATCTCCATTTTGATGTTGTTCAGTCCTTTTCAACTTTTCAAGATCTTATTTAGGATTTTCTTGACACAGATACTGGACTGGTTTGCTATTTCCTTCTCCAGATCATTTTACAGATGAGGAAACTGAGACAAATAGTATAAAGTGACTTACCCAGAGTTATATAGCTAATAGTTGTCAGTAGCCAGATTTGAACTCACAAAGATCAGTTTTTCTTACTCCAAGTCCAATACTCTATGTCCCAGGGTGATATAATCAAAACTAGACTTGACATTTCAATTCAAGTTTTCTGTCTCCAAAACCACTTTGTTCGGCTGTCACCACATTTACTATGAAAAATTTTAAAGGCCTCTTTCTATTCAAATAAAATGTTTTAATCTCATTTTTGTCACTACTGCTTTGCATTTTAGTCACTTTTATTGTTCTCTTTTTCCCCTGGTCTTCCCATCTTCACTGCAATTGAAAGATAACATGTATTGAAGTCATAGACAACAAATTTGGAATGAATTCTTACTCATGAAAACAAAATCCAGTTATACAGGAAATCCATCCTTGGTTTCTTCATTTTTCTACCTGCTATGAGAATATATCTTCCTGACAAAGCTGATGGGAACAAGATGGAAATTATTCTTCAAGGGCTTTTATTGTTTGAAGCTTTAGCACTATTGATAGCATCTGTTTTAAGATAATTGTATCTCAACTTTCAACTGATGAATTTCTTTTTTTAAAAAGACACTAATTCATTTAGATGAGAGTCAGCATGATCCATGTTGGCTATTTGACTCTGGGCAAATCACTAGGTAATTCTCTAAAATATAAGTTTCAGAAGAGAAGCCAATCTGCATTTGTAAAGAGAGTTTTTTCATTGCAGAGTTCTATCAGTAAAATCATATGTACTATCCCTATCACTAACCCTAATTCACTTAGAAAACTTTCTTAAAAATTCATTTTTCATTGATATAAATTGCCAAACTAAAATTGATGTCATATGGAAAAAGTCATTTTCTTTAATATGGGGCAATTTTAGTGATCTCTAAGGGATTTTTTTTTCTCTCTCTCTCTCCATATACCATGCTACTCCCTCTTTTTTCTCCTTGTCTCTCATCACCTATTAACCCATCCTTTCCTATTCTCCTATATATCAACACTAACCTATGACAAATAAGTAACTCTGGATTGCAAGATTATAGATTTACAGCTGGAATAGCCACCCTCCCTCAGTTTTCAGATAAGAAATTAAGGCTAAATGAGTTGTGCAGGATAAAAGACCTACTATGTGTCTGAGGAAGAATTTGAACTTGTCTTCTTGACTTCAAATCCACTGTCTTATCTACTATACCAAACTGCAAGCCAAATCAGCATATTGATCATGTCACAGAATGCATCTGACTCTGCAGCTTATTCTTATCTATCAAGTGTGAAAGATATATTTTGATGATTACCCCAAAATAATCACCTATATTCAAATGATTTTAATGTTATTAATAACTTCATTCATTATTTTTTAAGTCTAGACAATTACTAGAATAATAAACCAACTTCTGATTATAGTGATTTTTCAATATCCAAGATACAAATGCTCACACTGAAAATTTAATCATTGACTTTCACAAACCAACTTTAGCATATCTTTGCTATGTCTTTACAACCTAATAAATGTATCATGAAACTAGATATAGAGCAATATCTCACATTGTATATCACAAGATAGGTGTGAAATGGATATATGATTCAAACATCAAGGATAGTATGATAAGCAGATTAGTGAAGTTTAGAACAAATTACCTGTCAGATCTATGGAGAGGGAAAGAGTTCATCACCAAACAAGAGCGAGAGACATTTAAAGAAGGTAACAGGAATAATTTTTATTACATGAACCTTTTGTACCAAAAAACCCAAGCCAATAAAAATTAGAAAATAAAAAAACTGGAAAAGTCTTTGAAGAAAGTTTTTAAATTCTCATTTCTAAGATATATATGAAACAGAACCAAATTTATAAAAATAAGCCATTCCCCAACTGAAAAATTTTTTCAAATGATTTCCAGATTAATATACCAAAGTTACTTATACAATGTATTTTATCTTTGTTTTTAGAATATAGTCTCCATGTAGGGCACTTACCATATCTTCTTCATATCTCCCACAATAACTTTACCAATGCCTTCCTACATTTATTGAACAAACTACAAGGAGAAATGGAGTTAAAAAGTCAAAATATAATTCAAGAATCCCTTTAAAATAATCTTAACAATAGTAAGAAAGTATATATTATGAAACAAAAGATCAAGAAATTAGAAGAATAAAAAGAATCTATACTGACAGTGGTTTGGGTGAAAAAAAGATAAAATAATCAAGACCACCATGCTATTGACCCACCAAGTGACTCAGCTCTTAGTGTCAAGAGTAAAGGTACTCTCTCTCCTGATAGGGAAAGGCAGTAGCCATAATCATTCTTCTCAGTGTCTGTCCTATCCAGGACCCAGGCCAAAACACAGAAGAAAACCACAGACTTGCCATTCTAGCCTACGGAAAATGGGGTGAAAAGAGAGAATTTAAGAAACAATGAACTTATCCCCAGACATGATTAACAATAACAAACAAACCTGCTCACCAAATGCCAAGAATTTATAGGGGAAAAATTGCCTGAGGAGAAAAAAAAAGGATCTAGGTAAAATTTTTAAAAATAAAGTTCATAGATTAGCATCTGAAACACACGCACACACACACACACACACACACACACACACACACACACACCTACAAATACAAATTTATGAAGTTCAGGGCTTTAGGGTCTCATACACCCGTATGTGAGTTACCTGTATTAACCTGTCAGCAATGTATTAAAATAAACAATGAAACATTGTGATTATTGGATTCTCAAAGTAGCAAATATATTTACAGATTTTCTATAAATACAACTTGTCTAGACCCAAGTATTTTTTAATGTTTTTTTTAACCACTAGGCAGTTATTAAAGGTCATTTTTAAAGTTATTTCATTTGATTGGGAGAAATATGAGTTTATTTTTCATTTAAAATTTTGACTATCACTACAATTATTTCTCTTTTCCTGCTGTGCTAAACAATTTTTCTTTAGTTATTTTAATAGAATTAATTTTATTCTCTAAAATAGTTTATTGTTCTTTTTTGTTTGCCAAAGGCTTATCTGTTTTTCAACCTTTCCAGCACAACAGGTAAGATCATCTGGATGACTTCTCTTTTTGAATCAGTAAAATTATCTTTAAGCCTACTAAGCACAATAAATTTCTTTGGGAATGCAATTGTCTTTTCCTTCTCCACACCTATTGTCAGCACAGCATCTTGTAATTACTTCTGGTGCTTCAGAAAATTTAGTTGTTTTCTAAAATTTTTCTGTCTGGGAGCTTTCTGAATGAGTGTTAAAATTAAGATAATTTTATTCTACTTTGTATATTGAAAATTCAGTTATGCTTTATGAAATTTATGATAATAGTCAAATGTGACAAAGTATATAATTCCATCAAAATTTTTTGTTGGAATAAAAAATAAAATATGACCATGGTTATTATTATTATTATTATTATTACTAATATAATGATTACATTTTTTTATATATTTTATACAGTTTTTTTTTCTTTTTGCTTCCTGTTTTTATTTGAGAGCTATCCATTATAACAAAGGGGTTCTATTGGTTGTCTATATATTTTAGACATTTCTTCTCAGAATTTAAAACAAAGGTTATCTTTATATGGTGATTTAGCATTAATAAGATATTGTATGTATTCATGTATATCTCATAACAATAACAGCTGATATCTATATAACCATTTTTAAAATTTGTATGACAAAGTACTTTGTACTTTATATACATTATTTTCAGGCAGGCCTTATAATACTTATGTGAGATAAGAGTTAAAATTATCATTTCCATTTTACAGATGTGGAAATTGAGGCTAACATAATTTAAATCACTTTCTCGAGATCACACAACCAATAAAAACCAGTCAGGTCTATCTGACTCCAAATTGTCTGACTCTATTATGTCATGCCATTTATTAATGAGTATCCAGAAACAAATATAGTGCTTCATTTAAAAGCCAATTTTTTTTACTAGGATTCATCTTTACACAGCTCTGTCATTTATAACCATATTATTACTTTAAACAAAGCAGATTCTCAAACCAGTTTTTACTGACTGAATTTTAAGAGGTTTCTTTCTATTCTGTATAGAACCTCTCTCTCTGAATGGTCTGACTCTGAATGGTCTTAGTCTGCTCCTGTAAAAGACTGACATTCATTTCATCAAAAAGCTTTTATCAATCCCTCACTCTGCGTAGTATTACATCTAAGAGCCAATTAAATAAGGTTAAATTCAGCAATTAATTTCACAAAAAGTGCTTACTTTTTTATCAAATACAGCAAAATATGTATCATACAGTGGACAGGTATATTATTTACAGTTGATTAAATGTGTTGTATCTGGTAATTTTTTCACAAAATTAGCTAAGGACACATTCATAGATTTAAAAATAAGTAGAGTAAAGGTAAACATGGTTAGAGTAAGAATATCCAATATTTCTCTTGAATATTCTTAACATAACACATTTTTATTAGGACATACCAAAGAAATAATTGTACAAATTATACTAGCAAATCTCTAATGATGACTTCAATATATAAAATTGTAGGACTAGTCATTGAGTCGTGTGAACAATTAATAAAAATCCAAAAGCATACTTGCTTACAGGGTGATGAAAACAGATAGTAGAACCTGAATTCTTCTCTAATTACTTGTGGGGAACCTTAAGGAATCAGCCACAAAATTAACCATTATAAATTATTTTAGGTTGGGACAAAGAGTAAATGTGAGAATAGTAATGCATATCATATCTATTTGGGTAGCAATGGAGAAGATTATCTTCAAAACATATGTAAAGAACAATTTCTCGACTAATTTTCTTTTAACTGTATAATCTTCAACAATGATTCAGGCAACCTTTCAAACCTATCACACAATATCTACTTGAAGTATTATTTTCTTATTCTCAAGGTAATAGCCTCCAAGAAGTTAAAGAAATTACTAAAAGTCTCAGAACAAGTAAGTGCAAAGTTGAAACTTGTACTTATGCCTTCTGACTTCAAGGATAATACATTCAATAAATCAATTCAATTCAACAATCTTTTATTGAGCACCTACTATGCCATTTAATACTAAAGGCTGGGTCTCAAAGAATATCTAACTAACAAAGAATAACTAAAAAACCTATTAGCTTCTTTTAATGAGCTCACAGTCTAATGGAAGAAGCAATATTAAAATATGTATGTATAAGTGAGATATGTTCAGGATAAATTGGAGATGATCTCACAGGAAAAACTAGCATTAAAGGAAATGGACAAATGTTTCTTGTAGAAAGTGGAATTTTAGCTAAGATTTGAAGGAGGTAAGGAAGTCAGGAGATTTGAAATGAGAGAAAGCATTACAGGTATGGCCAGTGAAAAGGAACAACTTTAGGAGATTAATTTTCACATGGAAGAAACAGCAAAGAAATCATCATTATAGAGTAACACTATGTGATAACAACAATAAATAACCAAATTGAATTCTCTTTGCTAATAAATGATAGAAGTCAATGGACATAATAATAATACTAATAATAAATTAGGGAAAGTTCAAACTATTTCAACTTGAAACACATTAAATGTTTGGGCCTCTTCCTTTTGAGGAGGAAAAGTGAATTGCAGATTATTTAGCTAACTATATATAGCTCATTAAATATCATTAATGTAATTCCCTATTATTCTGATCAAAGTATTCCTTATTATTCTGGTCATTATGGAATGGGGAATCAAAGGCTGTCCCAGAAGAGTATAATCTCTAGAAGGTCCTTCCGAGATGGAAAGCTTTTGAATTCAGTCTAAGCAATGACTTATATAATAGATGGATAGAAATAACTGTGCAGACAGACAGATAGAACATTTATTTAACACCTACTATGTGACACATTGTTCTAACTCATAAGAATATAAACTAATACAAATTCAAAAAGAAAAACAACAAAGCAAATCCCCATCTCAGTAGGAGCAGAAGGCAAAAAGGGGAAGGAAGATATTTGAAAAATACTCAGCAAGATCCAGAAAGTATTAAAAGAGTCATGGACTGAAACATTTTTGGAGTTGACATGAATGCCATGAGTGCCTTCTCAAATGACAGAAATTGTGTAATTAAAAGTGTGAAGCCAGTGTGAAAGAAGCTGCTGAAGTGGAAGTCCAAAGGAGACCAAGAGTTATAGAGAGAACCATGTTCTGATTAATCATGGCTGACATCAAGTTAAGAGAAGCCAATCACCAGAAACTTGGCCACAGGGTGATGAATTTTTTAACTATAACTCACAGAGGTAGTCTGCTAAGGAAATCACTAGTCCCTCAATCAACAAACATTTCTTAAGCACCTACTATGTGTCAGGCATTGTGCTAAGTGCTGACTTGTATAGATGTATATGCTCCTATGAAATCCTAGATACTTGATATAATGATATGAACAAAATATTCAGCTGGTTCACAAGTAAAAATGGAGACATCATAAATTTAAAAAGAGAGACACAGATGTAAATTTTTTCTTGAAAAAGCTCCCAAAATCCATAATTATAGAGGATTAATTGGGCTGAACTAGTTTTATTCAATTCATGATGTCCTTAGCAAATGAGAATTTTTAGGATTCCAGTTTCTACAGGGAATCCCTTTTCCATTTGGGTTTTCACTGTATATCTTTCATGACAGTGACTTTTGGTAAATGTATGTTTCCCTTTTTTGTTTTTTATTATTATTTTGTGAAATGTCTTCTAATTCTTTTAGTGAAGTATTCATTGTATACAGACATGAGGCTTCTATGGAACCTTTATAACTCTCTAGCCTTTCTTACATCTTATTCCTAAACTGTATTTCCTACATATTTTTCAGCAGCAACATCTAGTCTCATTTTTGCACTAAAGTTATTGAATCTCAAAAAATGTATTCATTTGAGCTTTATCAAATTTTTCACAGAATTTTCTTCATATTTCCTAAGAGATGTTACCATAATGAAATGAAATTTTTTGTTACTTTTGGAGGCTGATAAAAGCAACTTTGTCAGTTTCTTTGTTTGCCTCTCTAAGGTAAACCTGTACTCCCTCCTGTCTTTTTCTTTCAATTAACAAGAAAGTCAAGATTTGAAAAATTTATTTCCTCCCTATGACCTAGTTGGTCATTCAACATGGACCTCCTGTTTAGGATACTAACACTCAAGTTCACACTTAGAAATTATCTAAAACTTCTATGATTCTTAGTAGTTTCTCTCCTTTTTCTAACAATCTGCAATTGTCATTGAAGAAACGGGAAAGTAAAACAAAAGACTGAAGATCATTTCAGTCTTTTTCTGTGTTTCAGAAATTGTGAAGGTCAGAGAACTAATTACCAATGGACTAACAAACTGGTAATGAATCTTTCCTTATTTATTGGCTTATTTAAGCTGTGTCTTTGTAGGGCAAATATCATCTGTTGCCAGAACCATGAAATAGCTTTGGATATTTTAAGGCCTCTCTCTAGTGGTGATAAGTGAATCAAGCCCCAGGATACCATGTCTTTTTGACCATTCTGTGATGATATTGCAGGTGTTCTCAGGAAAAATGAAATACGTAATAGGTTTCTTCAGGAGACAAGCATTAAATTGTTCCCAATCATTTGTTGAATGTTGAATTTGCCTTCTTGTGTCAAACAAAGATATTATCTAGGGAAAATAAATAATTACCTGGTGATAATGTCCAAACTACTATGATATAGTTTTTGAAGAATCAAAACTAAGCCACTAAATAAGAGATAGGACCCTTGGCTTCCAAAATTGAGAATGGGAGCTACAACTTGTGATTTCATTGGTATAGGGATCTTCTGGGTGAGAAACATTATAGGGAAACATGTTCTTAAAATTAAATATTGATTTATTTTCATATTCACATTTTCTCTACCTCCCTATTATGTGCTCTCTCCCAAAAAATACCTCAAACTGATTGCAGAATTCATCATCTTTTTCCTCTAGAAGCTCTTCATCATGAGTCTTTTGGGGATGATGATTACTCATTGTGTGATTAAAGTTTCTAGGACTTTCAAAATTGTTTGTCTTTGAAATATTATTGTTACTGTATATAATTGTTCTCCTAGTTCTGCTTAGTTCACTATATATCAGTTCATCCGATTCTTCTCAGGTTTCCCTTAAGCACAGAAGTTTTCTATCACATCCACATATCACAATTTGTACATCCATGCCCCAATTTATGGGCACCAGAAAATAAATTGTTATAAATATGTTTTGTACATAGTTTTTTTTTCATAATTCTTTGAACTCTGTCAGATAAAGACTAGAATAAGAAATGTGAATACATTAATATGTTTGGGGATATAGTTCCATTTTTGATACTAGTAATTTCTCTTCTTTCTTTTGCAAAACAAGTTAATTAATAGTTTATTTTTTTCCATAGATTTAACATAAATTTAAATAGTGGTTTGAAAAACAGCTCCTAGTTTTATTTACTAATTCATGTAGTTTTTCTTTCATTTTTGTTTAGTTCTTCCTTGACTTATGATTTCTATTTTGGTATTTAATTGAGAAGGCTAAATATGTTAGTTTTACCAGGATTTTTTTAGTTCATCTACTCTTACTCTCTTTTATTGATGAAAATATTTAGACATATATAATTTGCCCTAAGCAATGTTTTGGCAGCATCTGAAAATTTTCGGTATGTTGTTTTATTATTTTCATCATTTTACTTAAATTATTGATTATTTCTATGATTTGATCCACCTGTTTAGGAGAATTATGTTACTTAGTTTTTAATTAAGTTTTAATCACTGTATTACATTATGGTCTAAAAAGACCCTCCATATCTGTTGTCTCTGTTTTTCTCTTTTTCTGATTTTGTCTGTGACCTTTTCTTGCCCTAATGCATTAATTTTTGGGAAGGTGTATCAACAGCTAAGAAATATATACAGTTCTTTCCATCCTAATTTAATATTCTCCAGAGGCTTATCATATATGGTTTTTCTAAAATTATAATCGGGCTCTTCATTTCTTTTTTTATTTGGGGATTAAGATTTATCTAGGTCTGAAAGGGGTAAATTAAAGTTTCTCATTTATATTTAGTTAACTTTCTCCTTTAAGAAATTAAATGCTATTCAATTTGTGCCTATATGGTTAATATTGCTATTAACTCATTCTCTAAAGTAACTTTCAACAAAATGTAATTTTCTTTTTTGAATCTGTCTTAATTTGCTCAGTTTCTTCCTGTTGCTATGTCTGAGATCCTGACTACTAAACCTACCATTTTTTCTTCAGCTGAAGTATTATAGATTCTGCTTCAGCCTCTTATTTTAGTTCTGTGTATAACTTTCTCTTTTAAGTATATTTCTTACACACAATGTATTGTTAGATTCTGGTTTTTATTCTTTTTGTTATTATTTTTTGTTTTGTGTATAATTACATTCTATTAATATTTACAGTTATGATTGTTAATCATGTATTTCTCTCAATCCTATTCTCCTGTACTTTTTGTTTTCTTTGTTTCCTGGTCCCTATTAAATGGTTTCTTTTGCTTGTGACTAATCCATCCTTTAAATAACACTTCCTTTTATGCTTCCCTTTTTCTTTGCCTCTCTCTGATGTTTCATTGTTTGCTAAAATGCATCCGTGTTCAGCTGTATATGTGACTGTATTCCTCACTCGTTTCACCAGTTCAGATGAGAGTGAGGTTCAAGTTTCTCTCCAATATCCCCTTTCTACTTATTGTATAGATTTCTATTTTTGCACCCCAATTATGTGGAATAATTTTCTTCCTCATTATTCTCCTTTTACCTTCATTACATATTCTTTTTTTCTCACTTTCAAGTCTTATTTTAAGTTTATCAAATTTGATATCCTTTTTCGTTCCACTAATGATAGAGCTCTGAGAGGATATATGCACAATCTCCGCATTTTAAAATGTAAATCGTTTGTCTTTAGTCCTTTCAGGAATATTTAATTTTGTAATCTTCTCTTGATTTTTGTGTTTATATGTCAAAGTAATCAAGCTCTTCATCAATAATACTTGGAATTCCTGTATTTCATTGAAATTCATTTCCCCTCCCTCCCATAAAATTGTCCTAAATTATTCTTGGCTACAAATCCAGATCTTTTGTCTTCTGATACATCATTTTCCAAGCTTAGCACTTCTTTATGGTAGTGGCTATTAAATCTTGTGTCATCCTGACAGTAGTTTTTTTTTTTTTCTTTGACCTGAGAGCTCTGGATTTTGGCTATAATATTCCTGAGAGTTTTCATTTGGGGTGTTGTTTTTATTTTTTTCAGGAGATGATCAGAGGTTTGTATTTCTGTTTTGCCCTCTTATTCTAAGAGAATAAGGCAACTTTCTTTTAAAATTTCTAAAAATATAATATTTAGATTCTATTTTTAGTCATGACTTTAAAGTATTCCAATGATTCTTAAATTATCTTTCCTCAATCTGTTTTCTAATTCAGTTGTTTTTGCTGAGATGCTTTACATTTTCTAACTTTTTTCAACATTTTGACTTTGTTTTAATATTTTGTGATAGTCATTAGCTTCCATTTGGTCAATTCTAATTCCAAGGAGTTGCTTTCTTCAGAAAGGTTACATTTTTCCTTTTGTTCTATACTCTTAATTCTCCTTTCATGTATCTCCTTTCTTTTCCCATTTTTCCTTCTTACCAATCCTATTTTGGTTTTAAGATAAACTTTATTTCTTTTATTTCTAAATTTTTTAAATCTCTTCTAGGATTTCTGATTGACCTTGTATCTAAGCTGCATTGTCTTTGAGGCTTCACTTGTATATATTTTGGAGTCCACTCTCTTCTGTACCTTTATATTAAACTTCCCTGTTATCACAATACCTTTTTGTAGCAGGGTTCTTTTTTTGTTTGCTTATTCTTCTAATATACTTCTTAACTTTGGACTTTGTGTTAGAACTATGATCTGTATTTGGAGAATTGTCTGGAATGAGTGTTTGTTTTTATGAATTCTTCTGTTGCTTTCTCAGGGTACTGTGTGTTTTATTCTCTCAGGATCTCAGGAACAGCTTAGGCTGAGGACCTACAAGTTTTCATTGTTCCTAGAGTAATGGGATTGAAGATGAAATCCATTTACTGTCCTTTCAGTTCGAAGGTTTGGTTTGGCTTTGTTGATTTTCTCTGGTTTAGAGGTTCTAATACACAACTTCTAAACTCAGCTACTATCAATTCATTGGGAAGCTTGGCAAATTCAGAGCTTATAGCTTTCCTTTGATCTGGGACGCCTGCCTTAGTTATTCCACTACAAATTTTAGATTAGGGTGTAGGCTAGAATTAAATCCCTGCTCTGCTCTTATTATTTGTCTCTAAACTTATTGCTCACTCAGAACATAGCTAACAACTGTAACCATAACCTGTTTTTCTCTTCTCTCTTCTATCCCTAGTTTCAATTCCTGGAACTGGGTAGCAAATACAAGAATTGCCAAAAAGGCACCTCTCCCTGTAGTTTGCATTAGTTCAGGGACCCATTGAAATCTTTTCTTGCTTTGGTACTTCCTTTCCTAAAACATAATTTTCATCTTTTTTTAGTCCCTATGGGCTAGAATGCTCCATGAAGCATACTTCTGGACAGACCATGGACCTAGTATCTGTAGACTTTTTTGTCATCTCTCCTTTGCTGATCTGGGCTGGAGAATATAACTTATTGTAATCATTCTTAGATTTTATGATCAGAATTTGGTCTGGTGCTTATTCCAGATCTTTGAGAAGAAGATATGGTGGGGAAGTTGGGCTTCCTGCTTCTTTGCCATGTTGGCTCTGCCTCCTTTGTCTTCTGCAACTGAAAATATAAGAAAGTTTTGGAGTGCTAAGATGTTAAGTGACTTTCTAAGTGACTTTCCCAGGATTACAGAATCAGTGTATACATGAAATTAGGGCTACCTGGCTTCAAAGCCATCTCCCTAGCTACTAATCTAGATCCCAACTTATAAAACTGTGGGTCATGACTTCATAAGATGTCTCATAACTGAATATGGGGGGATCATTAAATTATGATTTATTATCAGTAAATGTTAGATTTCTATACCTATTTTATGTACCTGTACACCTGGGGCCATGTAAAAATTCCTCAGGTAAAAAGGGGTCACAAATGGAAAATGTTTAAGAAGCCTGCTCTGGATGGTCCTCTAGAAATGAATGCAAAACAAAAAAATCCAGCCAATTTTGAGCAAAATAGCATCTCTTTTCAGCAGCAGCAATAGATTCATTCAATGTAGACACATTTTGGGACCCTGAATTTAAACCAAACAGATGGATCTAGCTGTCAGAAATGTCTATTCCCAAGTGCAAAAGCATCCCTCTCTTGTTATTGTGAGATTAGATTAAGGTCTGAAATCAAATGGTTAGATGAGTTTCATCATTAAAACATCCCCAACTACAGAAAATAAATTTATCCTTTTTCTCTTTCATATTTTCATCTGCAGTTATTTGACTGGTCCTACAATAGAAAGCCTGTGTGAACCAGGAATTTTCTGGGCAATTGAGAAGCTTAGGAGTAGTGTTATAGGTTTTTTTTTTTTAATTTTGCTTGTTTGTTTTTTAAACACAACAGAACCTCCAGTCATTTGAAAATCCATATGAAATGAGATTTTAAATTTGGTTTCCCAGGCAACTCTTCTCAATGCAGAGTTTAATGTGTGAACATTAGAATTTCCCTGAGCAGTGTATCTCCCCCAAACCTTGCCCTTTTTACTGGAATAAAGCTATAAACTTTGAGAACCCCCAGCCCTACCATTACTTCGAGAAGGGCAAAGAGAATGCAGTCAATATTGAAGGATTCATGTTCATTTCAGAGACATAAAATGAAACATTGCTGAGTGAGGTCTGTATGTAGAGAGAATGTGATAGGCATATTCATTGGAATTCAAAGAGAGAAGGCATAAATGACCAATGTGTTGATGTATTCCAGTGAAAAGAACCAGTTCCCTCATTTGTTATAACCCTTTAACAGCAGTTGGTCTCAATTGATAACTTGGCAGTGAAAAGCAGGCTGTTTCAGATCCATAAAGCAAAGCTTTAGCGGCAGGATGACAATCAAAGAGCCATGAGGGGTGGGAGAGTACAACATAAGCCACAGGTGTCCATTGTCCAAAGCCACCCCCTGGAAAATGGATTGCAAAAGAACCTGAAATGGCCATGGGGACTTTGAAATCATTCAGGCTGTGTCTGCCTTGGCTCTGAAATTTTCAAACAGTTTAAGGGGGTTGAGGAGAAATATAAATAATATGTGAACTATAAAAAAGTCCTCCTGTACTTAGAGTTTGAATTTTAAATTGAACTTTCTCCAGAAAGTAAAAACTTCAACAGGAACCCTGAGTGTATTTCAGAGTCAGTGGTAACTTGCCGAGGACTCGTGTTGGGAGAGCTATTTTCAAACATCTCATATTCATTATTTCAAAGGGAATTTTACCTCTGATGTGGTCCTCTTACTAGTCTTCAGTTACTATCCATATGTAACAGATGCCCAATTTGTTACTTGAAAATAAAAGCCACTTTTGAACTTCCTGGGAATTTCTCAGCAGTTGAAATGTAAAAAATTATTAATTTATAAAATATCCAAACAACTATGTTTTCATAAAATCTTTAAATCTCTCTCTCTCTCTCTCTCTCTCTCTCTCTCTCTCTCTCTCTCGTTTATTCTCTTCTTCTTTCTCCTGTCTCTCTCTCCTCTACCTGTGTCTATATCTATATATATATATATATATATATATATATATATATATATTATGTGATATATATTATATATATCATTTATACTGACACTTTAGTAAATATACATTTGCAAAATCTAAAAAAATTTCAATCCAGAAATATTCGTTTTAGTAATCTTGATGGAAAAGGGACAAAGAAACTCTCACTTGTGACTCCTAATCAGTCTATTTTCACCTAATTGGTTCAGCACTCAAGAAATATTCTCATGTACATCTCCCAAGAAATCTACCTCAGCTTCAGGGAACTTTGTGGATCACCATTCACTCAAAACAATAACTCATAAGCCTCAAGCAATGAGTTTGCTTTTGTTAGGCTAAGTAGAGGGCATATTAGATACATACAAAACATCTATTTTTAATCTAACAGCATAGAAAAATAAGTGACAACAAAGAACTCTCATTCATATTGCAGTGCACTCTTCTACAAACAACTATGCCAAAATTAGGGAGAAGACTCTGTGCTTTCTACAGAGGAACAACTAATACATATATTAGAGCACAAATAAAAGAAATATATGTGGTCCTGGCCACAAGTATAAGGGCATATACACAAGAAATACAAATGGGTAGAATAGGTGATTATTGTTATTGTTTGTCCTTCATTCTCAAAGGGGACCATGACTTCAGGGAAATGATTCCATGACATGCAGGTGAATTGGATTTAAGGGAGGAAGGGCTAGTCGCAGGGGTCCTCAAACTTTTTAAATAGGGGGCCAGTTCACTGTCCCTCAGACTGTTGGAGGGCCGGACTATAGTAAAAACAAAAACTTTGTTTTGTGGGCCTTTAAATAAAGAAACTTCATAGCCCTGGGTGAGGGGATTAACGCCCTCAGCTGCCACATCTGGCCCACGGACCATAGTTTGAGGACCCCTGGTAGTGGATAGAGTACCAGGTCTAGAGACAGGTGGACTTAAATCCAGCCTCAGACACTGACTAGTTGTGTGAGCCTGGGCAAGTCATTTAACCCTGTTTGCTTCAGTTTCCTCTTAGGTAAAATGAGTTGGAGAAGGAAATGGCACAATACTCCAGTATCTTTGCCAAGAAAACCCCAAAGAGAGTCATAAAGAATTGGACATGACTGAAATGACTCAACAAATACAACTGTGACCAAATCCATTAATGTCTCTGATCCTGCAGAGCCAGTGATATCTTTTCTCTGGAGTTGTCAAGCCACTGCCTCCCTTGAGCTGAGATTATTTGCTCTCTTCTTTCTTTTGGGCTGTCCTCAGCTCTGCTTCTGAAGTAGCAGTTCCTGCTACTATCTTCTCCCTTCCTCAAGGACCAGCTATTTAGCTCAATAGTCACAGGAACCACCTTTTTTACCTTTTCTGTGAAACACTCTCTCTAGCTAACAACCTGTCATAGAAACTTTTAGTCATTTTTAGGTTTGTTTTGTGAATTTCTTCTGTCTTATTGTTGTTTGGGATAATTTAGTCTAAATTCTTTTCTGAGTTATGGTCACAAAGTCCCATCTTATCCCTAAATTAGGAAAGTGGGTTAACTTCAAAACATCCTGGGAACTCTGCCTTCAAAGAGTGAGGAAAATCTATGTGGAAATAATGAAACTGTTGTCCTGACATTTCTTATTAGTGTACAATCTTTAGTTCTAGGAAGATTCTGGAAGACCAAGTTATATTCTGATTTGGACAAGAAAGGCTGACTATACTCTGAAGAAACACTTAGCACTTTTTCTATTTAAAAAGAAGGGGACAGAAAGTCTAAAAGTTTAAATTTTATTGATTAATATTTGGATTGCATTTGTAATAAAATTAAATGTCTAGTATCATTAAAAAGAAATTCCCCACTGCTACTTCACCTCTCCAAAAATCACTCATTCTCATGCAAGTAACTCAGGAACCAGACTGAAAAGGGCTGAGTAGAGAACTTTTACCCTATTTCCTGAGAACAATCAAAATCAACATGCTCCCCCCATAGATCTGAGTTGGATTCAATTCAGCAAATATTTATTGACTCCACTATGTGCAAAAAAAAAAAAAAAAAAAAAACACTATACAAGGTGCTGGGAATTAAGCGAAAAAGGAAGTTTTGGGTGCATCTGCAATATGCTCACAGACAAGTTGATACAAAAGCATTTGAGGAGAGAAAAAACACAAAAATCTAGGAAACCTTGGAAGCCTTCATGAAAGAGATGAAAACTGAGCTGAGCCTGAAAGAAAGAGAAGGATTTGGAGCAATGCAAATAAGTAATGCAGGTTTGGGAAGATGATTTCTGCAGTTTAGCACAGGCAGGTGTAACACGGTGTGAGAAAGGGGAGTAACATAAAAATATGGCTTGAAAGGTAAATAGAAACCATTTTATGGAGAACCTTAAATACTAGGCTGAGGAAATTTTAATTTGATCCCAGAGGCATTAAGGAGACATGGAAGTTTTTTAAGCAGGAAAATTACAAGGTCAGACATGTTTTCGAAGAATAATTTTGATAACATGATAAGGATGACTTTTAGAAAGGGATTGAGGGGGTAGAAACAAGAACACAGAGATCCAGGCAAAAGGGGATAATAAGAACTGAGCCTGGGTGTTAACCATGTGAGGAAAAAGAGGCTATGGGTATTGAATTCACAAGACTTGGTAATAGACTATTTGGGGAATGAAGGAGGTGGTAAAGTTTGGATTGATGCCATGGTTATAAACCAGGATGTGATTAGAATGATAATCACTCAAATTTGAAGTGTGTGTGTGTGTGTGTGTGTGTGTGTGTGTGTGTGTGTGTGTAACAGAGAGACAGAAACAGAGACAGATTTAGAGACAGACAGACAAGACAGAGACAGACATACAAAACAGAGAGAGAGAGAAGTGAATTAGAATGTTCATTTCTTCCCATTGTCACTTCTAGACTTTCCTTTTGTTTCCATCACTCAGAAACTTCACATTCTTTGAAGTTCACTCTATTAAAATCTTTATATTAAGATCATGGTGGTTATTATTTACTAACCCCAAGGTCAGGCTTCCTTTCTACAGATGTCTAGCATATGGTTCAATATCTTCCTATATGAAGCAACTGCAACATTCGTGAGGATGCTATCTCAAATAATTTCTCATCTCTTCTAAAATCCTATAACCATACATTCTTCTGCTCAAACTAAACCCTAAACAGGATGGACAATGTACACACTCTGGCTCTCACCATTACACACAAGTGTTACGCTTCCTTAATTGAAGACTCTGACATTCCTCTATCTGACCATAACTTATCATTCTATGTCTTTATGCCTTAACCCTTCTAAATATCTTCTTTGTCTTTATCACAACCTTCAATTCTCAGTTCTTTATTAGCCAGTTATTG
The DNA here is from genome assembly GCF_902635505.1 of Sarcophilus harrisii. Classification (NCBI taxonomy): domain Eukaryota; kingdom Metazoa; phylum Chordata; class Mammalia; order Dasyuromorphia; family Dasyuridae; genus Sarcophilus; species Sarcophilus harrisii. The sequence continues at coordinate 122,993,171 of NC_045430.1, read as the reverse complement.
CTACACTGATTTTATATATACATATATATATATGTATATATACACATATATATATATATATATATATTGCTTTAAGGTGGCACATTTTGGAAATCTGCAAACTATGTCAAAAATTTTAAAAAATCTTTTCTTATCTTTTTCTCTATACATATAGTTTTTTTGAGGAGGTTGAGGGGGACATCTGTATGAGTGCCAGGCCTGAAACTAGGAAGAGTTATCTTCTAAGCTCAAATTTAGTCTTAGATACTTAGACATTTAACTCTGGGCAAGTCATTTAATCCTGTTTAACCTTAGATCAATTAGCTGTAAAATGAGATAGACAAGGAAACAACAAACTACTTCAATATCTTTGCCAAAAAAAAAATTCCAAATGGGGTCTTAGAGAGCTGTACATGACTGGAAGATGACTGAGCAAGATATAGCATAGTTTTTAGGCCAAGTTTGTGAGGAGATATTTCAGCGAAATGGGAGGCAGTATGGTGAGCAGATGGGGGCAGCTAGGTGGCACAGTGAATAGAGTGCTGGACTTGGAATCACAAAGACTCCTCTTCCTGAATTTAAGCCTCAGATACTTACTAATTCTGTGAACCTGGACAAGTCACTTAACCTTGTTTACATCAGTTTCCTTCTCTGTAAAATAAGTTGGAAAGGGAAATGGCAAATTACTTCAGTACCTTTGCCAAGAAAACCTCAAATTGGATCATGAAGAGTCTGACATAACTAAATAACGTTAGTAATAACTAAATAACATTAGTAAAGAAATTTCTTTGAATTTTAAGAAATTCAATTTAAGTAATTAAGAAATTACTAATGTTATTTAGTTATGTCAGACTCTTCATGATCCAGAGTAAGATGATCTGAGTTCAAACCTTATTTTTTGTGATTTGTTAAATCCTGTGTTCTGAAATATTGAGAAGAGGCTGTCATCTTCCCATCGTTCTGTGTTTGACTAAAATACTCAGATTGTAAAGGTAAAAACTAGAATTGATAGTTTTGAAATATCAAGGTCTTTGACTGAATTTTCTAGTTCTTTTTTATGTTTAATAATAGGTTGCTTTTTAATGTGAGCACTAAGACTAAAGTATGAACTTTTGTAAAGCATTTTTGTTCTTTTGACACTTTTTGTCTCAATCTTCATTAACTAAAAAGATATTAACAGTTCTTAAAGCACTCCTACTTTTTTATCTTCTACTTGTATTCTTGAATATTAGATCCAAGATCACTGAGCTAACTTTACAGAGAATTGCTGGGGAAGTATATTTTTGGCAGATTCCCTCAAGGACAACCAAATTAACTGGAGTAGAAATGGACTTGAAGAGGAACAAGAAGAAAGGAATAAGTTAATTTAGAATTAAATGTCCAAGAAGCACAGATCAATTAATAAAGCATTTCCCTGCTGAAAAGTTCTTAGGAAAAAGTATATTAGTTGCAATTAAAAAGATGTCAATTAGGTTAAATCCAACCAATACATTTAACAAAAATTTTAAATGCTCTCAAAGGGGACTTTTTTGTATGTAGATTGTATCTGGAACACTGTTCAATTCTGGGATCCATATTTTAAAATGGACATTGACAGTCTAGCAGGGGAAGACAATCAGCATGGCTAAAAAGCAACTGCTTCAAGATAAGTAAGAAGATAATAATGAGAGCACTTAGATGAGGTCAAGTCACCAGACACAGGTGAACTACACCCAGAAAAAATTGGAACATGAGATTGCTGAAACACTGTCAGTGAAATCTCAAAGAGCATAGAGAGTGTCCTAACATTGGAGAAGGAGAAAGGAGAACCAAGTCTTCAACCTGAGAACAGTGTGCTCAACTTTAATTCCTAGCAAAATTCTGGAGAATATTTTTAAAAGAGTGGTCTGTGAACATTTAGACAGAGAAGCAATGGTAACTAAGAATCAGCTTGGCTCCATCAGGACCAACTACATTTCATCTTCTAATAGGGTAACTAGAACTAGAAGGTAGGGGATAGGGGATAATAAGATTGATATGAAAAGAACATTGATATTAAAGCCAAAAACACTCAGATTTTAGCAGGTTCAATACTTGTGACTGTGGGAAAGTTGCTTTTCATGTCTGATTCTGAGTTTCTTCATCAGTAAACTGAAGATAATAATACATACATTATTCAACTCACAGGATTTTTGTGATCAAAAGGCATTCAAAATAGTTGAATTAATTTTAAACAAACATGAACTAGTATTAAATTACATGAAAGCTGGTTTTTGATCCATTGTGTTTATTGGCTTAGTAGCTATAACCCTTGGATTTCCAACAGGAATTTGAATTCTTTTTTCACTTAAATGCAATATGAAAAAAATAAATTTATCATTAATTAAACTGAATTTTTTTAAAAAGCTGAACAATTAACACACATGATTATCTACCACAGATATGGCTAGAGGAAAATTCTTAACCAATCACAAAAGTTAAAATAGATGAGTTCAACTATATAAAATTGAAGAGCTTTTTTTACAAACAAAATCAATGCATCCATGCATGATAAGAAGAAAAATGATCAATTAACAAAAATTATTTATATCAATTATCTCTGATAAGAATCATAATACAGAGATATAAGGGTACCGAGCACAAAAACAAGATTAAAAACCAAACCCTGTAGCAAAGTGGTCAAAGAATATGAACAAACAATTTTCAAAAGAATTATAATCAATTAACAATCACACAAAAGATTACTCTAAATCAATAAACATGAAGAAATACAAATCAAAACAACTGTAAAATTTCACCTTGCACTCAGAAAATTTGTAGAAATGACAAAAGGTAGGAATAAATAACGGAGGAGCAAAAATACAGGGCAATAATTTATAGATGGAGTTATGAATCAGTCTAACCTTTCTAGAAAGCAATAGTTTGGGATATACCCAAAGGTGGGTCAAAGATCAAAAGGAAATTATATATACAAAACTGTTTATTACAGCATTTTTGTAGCATCAAAGAAATGTAAAAAAAGTGATGCCCATGAATTTGAGAATAGCTAAACAAATTGTGGTACATGGATACAATGGAATATTCTGCTCTATGAAAAAATGACTATGGAGAATACAGCTAATAATAGTAATAATCAACTATATGAACTATATGAAAGTGAATTAAGCTAAACTCAAGGAAACATCATGCACAATGGCTACAATTATGTAAATGGAAATAACAACAAATAAAAATGCTATGCAATTATAATAAACAATTTTGTCCAAAAATAAGAGGTATGAAAATGTACATCTCCCTTTCATCTTTATAGAGGTGGGGGTACTATCTACAACAAAAGGTTCATTAGATGTTTTAATTAATTTTGCTTAACACATTTTCTCTTTTTTTCTCAGTTATACCAGTTGCTGTCTGAGAAGAAAAGAAAGATATACATCTTAAAGTTCAAAACAAAGAAGTCAATATAGAATTTTAAAAAGCATGACAGGAGCAAAGAAGGATCAGAAATGTCACTAGGAAAGATAAATGCTTTCCTTGCCTTTTAAAGGCCAGACTTTCTTTCACTAAGTAACTTCTTCCCTTAGTCAAGTAACAAGTCCATTCATATCCCCAATTTATTTATATCTACATTTTTTCCTCTTCTTCCCTCCATTGTTTCTTATTAAACCTGCCTTAATTTCAAAGAAATTTTACCCTTTAAATTAATTATCCCTTATATGATATGGACTATTCATGCTTAAGCCATGGTAGAAAGTTATGAGCTCATATTGATCTGAGCAACCAATCAGATACACTACCTTAATCCCAACATAGTGATATCATCTTGTTCTTCAAGAAAAAAGGTTTTCCTAGCTGTGTAACCCTGGGCAAGTCACTTAACCCCAATTACCTCAGCAAAAAGAAAAAAGAAAGAAACAAAGAAAGAAAGAAAGAAAGGCAACAACCAATTCATCCTTTCAGTCCTGCATCTTTCCCAAATCAAAGGATGTTAGAGCTGTAAGGAAACTTAGAGATCAGATAAACCAAACCAATCACTTTTATAAATGATAGCAGAGAATTACACCATATAAAGTCATACACTTCATCACTGGCAGGACCATGAACCTAGACACCTGTTCTCTGGACCATGAGGAGAGTTCTCCTTCTGTTATATCTGCTAGCTATGTATATCTTGGAACAAAATATGTCTATAGTGTAATGCATACCAATAGTATATACCAATAATTTTTTTCTGTTAAAATGATTTTTACTCTCAACTACTGACTTTAAATTTGTGTAATAATTTAAACACAAGGATAAGCAGAACTTTGCTTGACCTCTTCCTGGCTTCCCTCAGAATCAAGATCAAGCCTCTGAATGGATTTTGGAGTGACAGGACCCACAAATATTTGGAATATAACAAATTTCTAACAGAAGGTATCTTGGAAGGACTTCAGGAAAGGTCTGTCTCAATCAAACGGGAGGACACAACCCAAATGCAGGTGCAATGCAGGGAGCCCCAGGGCAGAGACGCCCTATGTGTGGGGAATCTAGTGGGACACTTTTAGCCAAAATACAGCAGCATTGACTATTCTGTCCTGGTTCAAAAAAAAATGGATCTGCAAAGCAGTAGTGGACCCCCATCCCCAGCTTTACAAATGGGACTTGGTGAGACTCACCTAGCACAGGGAGGAAACCTGCAGCACCTCTGGCTCCAAGGCAGCATAAAATCTCTGTCATTCTATAGAGGAAGCTTTGAACAATCTAACCTCAACCTTAAAAATGAATAAAACATATTAGGGGGACAGGGAAGAACCAACCTCAAGCCTTGAAGACACTAAAGGCAAAATGCCTCCAGAGGAAGCCTCAAAGGGAAATATAAACTCGTCTCCAACTCAAAAGGCTCTCTTGGAAGAATTCAAAAATGATCTTAAAAGAGAGTTAGAAGAAAATGGGGAAAGGAAATGAAAGTTTTGGAAGAGAAAAATGGAAATTGTCTGAAGAAAACAACTCCTTAAAAAAATACAAATGATGAAATGGAAAAAATATATACTGCAGAAAACCACTTCTTTAAAAATAGATTGGGTGAAATGGAAAAAGAAAACAATTCCTCAAAAAATAGAATTGATTAAATGGAAAAAGAAAACAACTCCTTAAAAATAGAATTGGTGAAATATAAAAAAGAAGCCAATGAACAAAAAAACTCCTTTGAAAGTTTATTTGGCCAAATGCAAAAAGAGGTTTAAAAAACTAACTAAAGAAAATAATTCTCTAAAAATTAGAATTGAACAAATGGAAGTGAATGATTCAATGAGACATCAGGAATCAGTCAAACAAAATCAAAAAAAAAATAAAAAGAAAAAATAGAATAAAATGTAAAATACATCTTTGGAAAAAACAACTGCCTTGGAAAATAGATTAAGAGAGACAATCTAAGAATTATTGAACTACCTGAAAACCACAATGGAAAAAAAAGAGCTGGATAACATCTTTCAAGAAATCATCAAAGAAAACTGCCCTGATATCCTACAACCAGAGGGTAAAATAGCCATTGAAGGAATGAACTGATAATCTCCTGAAAGAAATCCCAAAATGAAAACTCCAAGGAATAGTGTAGCTAATTCTAGAATTATCAGATCAAGGAGAAAATACTACAGCAGCCAGAAAGAAACAATTCAAATATTGAGGAACCACAATCAGGATTACCCAGGACCTATTAGCTTCATTTTAAAGGATGGAAGGGCCTGGAATATGATATTGTGGAGGGCAAAGAAACTTGGACTGCAGCCAATAATCAACTACTAAGAAAAACAAAGCATTATCTTTCAGAGGAAAAGATGGACAATTAATGAAATAGGGAATTTTCAATTAATTTTGATGAAAAGACCAGAATTGAGCAGATTTTCTCTTAAAATACAGCATAAAAAGGGAAAAAAGGAACCATTTTTTTAAAAGTTAAAATGCTTACATCCCTATGTGGAAGATGATAGGTAAAATTCTTGAAAACCGTATTTTTGTGTATAAGTTGACTTTAATGTGATGACATAAAAAAGAAATTAGGAGTGGAAAAGGAATTGTACAGAAAGAAAAGGAAAGGGGCAGTAAAATAGGATGAATTACATTACATGAAGAGGCAAAAAAGACCTATTGAATTTGATGGAAAGAAGGGAGGGGGATGAGCATTGTTTGAACTTTAATCCTATCAGATTTGGCTCAAAAAGGGGATATCATCCAACATATTTAGTTTTATGTAGAAATTTGTCTCATTTTACAGGGAAGTAGGAGAGGAAAGGAAAAAAGAAAGGGGGAGGCTAATAAAAGGTTTACAAAACATTTTATACAACTAATAATAGAAGTATTATTATATAATACTTCTTTGATAATAGAAGTACTGCCATCCCCCTTTCATAGATAAGAACAAAGAAATTCATAAAGGGTTAGATAAGGGCCTTGTCCAAGGACAAGATTTGAAGTCAGGTCTTCTGATCTCACTCTTGTGACATCTTGTGGTGTTTCCTGGTCTCCATTTCTATTACCCAATCCCCTTCCTTTAATATTACCTCCCATTTACACTATGTGTATCTTGAATGCACAAAATCATTTTCATGTTATTTCCCTCTTTAGAATGTGAGCTTCCTAAAGGCAGGGCCCATCATATGTTTGTCTTTTTTTGATCTTCACCACTTAACAGAATTACTGGCATATACAGTTATTTCTTCCACAAGCAAGGCAAGCAGGACCTCAATGATCTGGAAAATCTGTGTAAAATTTTCTGATCCTTCCTTCAAAGTGGTCTAAATTATTATAGTATTAAAAAATAAAAATTTTGATATTGTATAGTAATACTATTCACATATTTTATGCATTTCTGAGTTTCCAAACTTTTCCTGTGTCTCCTGTTGACCTTTTCATGTCATATGAAACTTCTGAAAATTACCATTTAATTTCTTATGCTTATGCAAAATATATCTAAAGTGCAATGGGGAAATGTGCAAACTGAAATAGGGAAGGGATAACTGTAGTTTCTATTTAACAAATATTTGTTGACTTGACTCCACTTTCAATTTCTGAGTAGCTAAATTTGGAATTCTTGTGATTCTGATAGTATACAGAGAGAAGAATTTCTCAGGGCATGTATCCTAATAATAATAATGATAATCACTAACATTTATATATTGCTAAATATATGTAAGACACTGTATTAATAATTTTATAATTTTCATCCCATTTTTTTCATCACACCAACCCTAGGAAGAAGCTATTGTTACCCTCATTTTATAAAGGAAGAAACTGAGGGAAACAAAGGGGAAATGATCTACCCAGGATCACATTTCAACTACATTTCAACCCACCTTTTCTTGACTCCCAGCCCAATGCTCTATCAACTTCACCATGTATCTGTCCCCCATTTGTTTAGAAGATGAACAATAAATATGAAAATATGCATGTTGGGGGCCTCCTCAAACATTTAGGCTTATGGTTATTTGAATATGAATCTAGTATTATTATATAAACTCAATTTTGGCTCCTTTGCATGCTGAAATCATATTTTTGCATAAACAGTGAAGAGCTACATTTGGAGATGCAGGAAATGGACCTTTGTTTATACCAATACTGGAAATGTTTCTAAGAAAAGAAAGAAAGAACAAAAAATAACTGCACTTTCTGGAGGAAATTGCTTATCACTAGATAAGCAATGAACCACTAGTTGGTAAAAACTAATGATTATTTTAGGAGTGGTTTGGAAAACCAATTACAGTTTCCAGAAGATCTTTTCTGTCCCCTTCCTGATTCACCAAGGATACAAACATCAGTAAAAGGTAATTGGCTCCATCTGCACAGCTAAAACAACTTCTGCAATAGGAGAGGTATTGCTTTTGGAGATAGTGGACAGAGTCCCAAAGTCACTAAATTCCATTAGGATAAGAATAGAATCCCCTCTGTGCCCTGGTTTGACTTTTAGATTGTCACCAAGCCCTGCATCTTTTAAGATCCCATTTATGCTGGCTGCCATTGTGTAGGGAACTCAGAACAAAACAAATCTACTAGGGTCATAGATGTAAAAAGGAGCCTTAAAAATAATTTAATCTGATAGTTGACTTTGTGAATAGAAAACTGAGACCTGGAGAGGAGATGACAAAGTCATCCTATCTAGTTCAAAGCAGAAGTCAAACTAGAATCCAGGGCTTCTACCTCTCAATCCAATCTTCTTTCCATGGCCACCTGTATGAGTTGGTTGCTCCATCTCCATTCTATCAGCAAGACTTAGATAGAAGTGAATTCCAAAAGTGACCATGGTTGAAAAGATTAGGTCAGAGGGACAGTTTTGAATTTTTACAGTATTTTCCTGGTCATTTTTCCAAGTCCTTTGAATATTGAGTATTCCTCCATAGTTTGAAATATATATAATCCATATTTTGTATTCATTTTATACACATGTAAATTAAGTGCTTGAGATGTGAGTATAACTTTTTAATTCATGACTATTCACTGACCAGGGAATTTTGTGTGAGGGTCATGGTCTCTGAAGACTATTTCATAGACTCACAGACTCTCAGAATAAAAAGGAATCTCAAAAGTCAGTTAGTCCAATGTGTAACTCACTAAAAATTCCCTCTACAACATTCCCTTTCAAGTAGTCATCTAGTATCATCATAGAGAATGCAGTGACAGTGAGTGAACCCACTACCTCTGAAACAACCCATAGACTTTTGAGACAGTTCTATAAGGAAGATTTTTCTTTTCTCGTCTCAATATTTGCCTCCTTGCTATCTTCATCCATTGCTCTATTGCCTACAGGCAATCCTCTGCTTCTCCCATACTTAAAAATAAACTCTCTTGATCCTATCATCTGCACTAATTGTTATTAATTAGAAGACTATGTGATTCCATTCATTCCCAGGTAAACTCCTTGGAAACTCCTTAGGAGTCTATACTTCCTCCTCTTTTGATCTCTTCTGAACCCCGTGACAAATTGGTTTCCAACCTAATTGTTACTCATTGAAACTAAACTTACCAAAAGTCTAGTCTCTTAACCACCAAATCTAATAGTGTTTTCTTAATTCCCTTCCTTCTCTCTTGATATCTTTCTTTCACTTGACACTATTGATAGTGCTCTTCTATTGGCAACTTTTTCCTAGGTTTTTGCCTTCCATTCTTTCCAACAGAACTTATTTTTTTAAGTAATTTATGGAAATGATCAGCAGAATGATTTCAGAGAAGCCTGGAGAGATTTACGTGAACTGATGCCAAGTGAAGTGAGCAGAACCAGGAGATCATTATATACACAACAGCTACATTATACGATGATCAATTCTGATGGACATGGCTCTCATCAACAATGAGATGATTCAAACCAGTTCCAATGGGTCAGTGATGAAGAAAGCCATCTGCAACCAGAGAGAGGACTGTGGGAACTAAGTGTGGAAAACAACATAACATTTTCATTTCTTTTGTTGTTGTTTGCTTGAATTTTATTTTCTTTTTCATCTTTTTTTTTCATTTTGGATTATTTTTCTTGTATAGCATGATACTTGTAGAAATACATATAGAGAAATTGCACATGTTTAACATATACTGGATCATTTCCCACCTGGTGCGGGGGTGGGGGGAAAGAAGGAAAGGGAAGAAAATAATTAGAATATAGGGTTTTATAGGGGTGAATGTTGAAAATTATCCATGTATATAGTTTGAAAATAAAAAGCTATAATTTTAAAAAGTAATTTATGTTCTTGGATTTATCAAGTGCAGAGCTACTATTTTCAAGAATTTTGTTTTCTTACTCATTTAGTCTATTTGAATGGACTAGTTCCTTGTATGTTAAAAAGTACCAAATAGCTTTGATGATGGCTACTAGAGTTATAATACGTTTTGAAATCTAGTGAGGCTATGCTCCTTTCATTTTATTCACTTTCTTATTATTTCCCTTGAGTCTCTAAAACTTCTATTTTTCCAAATGATTTCATCATTCTATATCATTTTTACAAAGTACCCCCTAAATAGTTTGAATGGTATAGCAACAATTTTTAAGTTAATTTAGGTAATTTTGTCATTTTTATTACATCGGCATGATCCAATCATAAGCAGTGAATAGTTCTCAAATTATCTAGATCTGTATTCCTGTAAATAATATTTTGTATTTACATTTTTATACATCTTCCAAGCCTCTTGGTAGATATTTTGTGAATTTTATAGGGCTTTTTTTTTTCTTATTACCATTTTCCTCCTAGTATGTGCTAATGATTCTTTCAGATTTGTTCGTATTTTACTACCTTGCTGAAGTTATTATCTCACTTAGTTTTTCACTGATCCTATCAGTAAACCATCATGTCATCTACAAGTAAGAATAATTTTATCCTCCTTTGCCAATGATTACACCTTTATATTTTTTCCTCTTATATAACTGCTATAGCTAATATTTTCAGAACTATATCAAATATAAGTAGGGAAAGATGGCATCCTCATTATATCCCTTTTTGTGCTGCATTTTTATACTGCAAAATATTCTAAATCTTGGTTTAAATATATACTTTAATTCATATTAATGAAGAGCAGAGTGGACTAAGTGCTAACTCTAAAGTCAGCAGCCTAAAATTTAATACCTATCTCTAATGCTTCCTACTTGTACAGTGAAAGGCAAATGATATAACCTCCTTTGGCCAATTAATTCATATATAAAATGAAGGGGATTGGAATAGATATCCTCTGATGTTACTTCTAGCTTTAGATCTGTGATGGCATGATTCTTTCATACCCAGGGTTTTTTGGATCTTTAACAATAAATGTGTCATATTTTCTGCTTTTTCAGCATCTATTAAAATAATTAGCTGGTTTTCATTATGTTTGTTGTTCAAATGATTAATTATGCTAAATATCTTTTGCTAAATATCTTTCTGATGTTGAGCTAACTATCCTTATATACCAGATAGTGTCCTTAAGAGGATTATATTGTAAAAGGTTGTAATAATATTAACTGGAACAATTTGCTTAATAGTTCTCTTTCTCTCTTTATCTCTTCCTATTTTGGTTGTCCAACTCATATTTGTATCAATCATTGGATTTGTTTGAGTCATTTTTATCTATTCTATCTATTTGTAGGAGACTTTCATAGTATAGGTACAATTTGCTTTTTTTAATGTTCAATAGATTTCATATATAAAGCCATCTAGCTTTATATTTTATTGTTTTATTTTCTTTGTTCTTCTAAGGCGTGTTGATTTTTTTTTGAATTCACAAATTTATTGGTAGATAATTCTATGTAATTTTGCCTAATAATTATTTTCATTTCTTTTCTGTTAGCAATTGAATTGATAATTAATTTATTATATTATGAAATGGTCACAGGCACACACAGTTTTTTAGGTACTTTCTGGGAAAGACCACTATGACAATGAGAAATGAGGTAGCAGTCACCCTTTAGTTAAATAAAGAAGGTATGGGAGCAAAAAGCACAGAAAGGCAGAGATAAGCAGGGAAAATGTTACAAGGCAGACAGTGCTATGGGAATAGGCAATGGAGGTGATTAAGGAAGGCAGCAAAGGGAACATATGTGGAGAGGGAGATTATTCATATAACCATAGAATAAAGTTGAGAGTACCAGGCATTATGAACCCTATGGAAATGGAAGACACCTTGGTTGGGGTCAGATATCTTTAGGACAAGAGTCCTGTCCGACTGACTAGCCCAAATTCTCCACTATTAAAATATTGAAAACGAATCTCTCTCTTCCCTTAGTTTCTCTGGCATTACAAGTTCTTACTTTTGTTTATCAGTTCTATAGTGATTTCATCTTCATGTTTCTCTATTTCTTTACCATTATATTTTAGTTTAAAATGATTTTGTGTATTTCTCCCTTTGGCCATGAATGAAAAGTAGCAAAAAATGTTTAAAACTTCCATAGAATTGTTAGAAATGGAAGGTACCTTTGAGAGCACTTAATCCAAACTCCATTATATTGTGGGTGAGGAAATGGAGGACCACTGAGATTAGGTGAATTGCCTAAGGTCACATGAGTAGTTTTAAGCAGAGCTAAAACTACAACAGGTCTCTTGGCTCCTAATCTAGTGCTCTCTTCTCTCCAACTCACTACCTTTTCATTGCAGCTAGAAAATAAGGGTTTCTTTTATTATTCTGCAGGTAAGAAAACTAATAATTCAATAAAAATAACTATTAGACCATGATGACCTCCAAGGTAATCTGATGAAATACCCTTTTGAAATACTCAATTGCATTCATATCATGTTATTTAAGGGAATCAGCACTGAACAATCCAACTATGTTTGTTTTTTCATTTTCTTTCCTCTTCTCTTCTGGCCATATGGATTTCTCCAGGGTTTCTGATCAGAGTAGTAATTTCTAGTGTCAATGAAAGGAAAATCAGAAATTTATATTCTTAGATCTATACATGTATTAGAGACTGTTTCCCCCCATCATAGAATGTGTGAATGTAATAGTGAGATAAATAAATGAAAAAGCATATTATATTAAGTACTTATTAATTACCAAACAGATTGAAACTATACCCAGAAAAGTTATTAAACTGTGCATATCATTTGACCTAGCAACACTGTTCTCCAAAGAGAGAGAGACACAGAGAGAAGGGTGGAGAGGGGAAATGATTCAAATATACAAAAATATTTATATCTCTGTTTGCTACGGTAAAGAATTGAAAACTGAAGGGATGTTCATTACCTGGGGAATGCTGAACAAGTTATAATATATGAATGTAATAGGATATTATTGTGCTGTGAAAAATTGTGAAGGTGGTGATTTTAGGGAAAATGAAATCAAAAACAATTTACATAGTAACAAAAATATTATTGTAATAATCAACTTTAAAAGTCTTAGAAAAGAAGATCAGACAAATGGGCAGAAGGGGTTGAATAACTAGTCAAAAAATGATTGCTGGAGACCCTGAGGTAATATCAGATGCAGAACCTTATTATATTATCTATACAGCTCTGGGTTGCAGTTCTGAGATGGGGAGGAGGACTTAATGGTGGCTCATAAAAGAACTGGAATCCTGGTCCCTGTTTAAGCGTCTTAAAGAATATGACAGCTTGGAACTTCAAGAAAGTGGGGGCTCTTTCTAGGTAAAAACCAGAGTACAGGCCAGAAGAACAGTGACCACATCTCTTCCCAGATCATATAATTTTCAAAGACTAAACACTTGAATACACACACCCCTCCCCGAAATAATTCTGAAAATAGAGTAAAAAGCCTGAAAAACAGTGCTTTCTCACCCCAAAATAAGCAAAGCTCAACTTTAATGCAAGGTCGAAAATCAAGAAATAAGTTAGAAAATGAGAAAACACCAAAACGAGAACTTGACTTATCAAATTCTTTTTGTTGTTTTTTTTGTCTTTCTTGAAGAGGACCATGACATCAGGGAGGTGATGCCATGACATGCAAGTGAATTGGATTTTAGTGAGGAAGGGCTATGCAAAGTCACTAGCTTCACTTTCTCCTCTGGAGCCATCTAGATCCAATATCAAGATATAGATCAGGATGACAGGATGATGGCCATTGATTCAGTGGGAGACCTTGGTCTATTTAAGCGAAAATCTTTAACAGATGTCAGTTTGACTGATACAATGCCCAATCTGTGATTAAGGATAGTGATAAGAAAGACTAGGACACAAACCCAGAAGTAGACAATAACATAAAAACAGCTAGGGGCAAAGCGGTGAAGAAAGATACTAATTGACCAGGAGACCAAAAAAGAGATCCTGAAAGACTTAAAGAGTTAAAAGCGGTAGAGCACATAGGAAAACAAATGAGAGTGACTTAAGAAAATTATAAAAAAAGAACTGATAGTTTGGTAAAAGGGTCACCAAAAATACTAAAGAAAAAATTACCTTAAAAATAGAATTGACCAAATAGAAAAAAGAAGCACAAAAATTCACAGAAGAAAAGAACTCCTTTAAAAACAATATTGGCCAAATGGGAGGATGGAGGGGGAGGAATGCAAAAGCTCATTGAGGAAAATAATTAAATTAAAATTTACAATTAGAATTAAATTAAAGTAAAAAATTAGGATTGGATAAGTGAAGTGAATGACTCTGAGTAATGAAGAAATTTTAAAAAAAACACAGTCAAAAAATGAAAAAAATAAAAGAAAATGTGAAATATCTGTTTGAGGGGGAAAAAACTGACCAGGAAAATCAATCAAATAGAGATATTTAATGTTTTGTTTATTTAATTTTTAATTCATGGAATAAAAAAGACATTTCCAAAACAAAGTATACTTTTTTAAAAAGATGATTGCACATGAAACTGCAAATTTATTTTGTACAACTTGCTATTTCTTTTAAATATATAAAAAACTTATCATATAAATTTCTTTTTTTTGGTCACCCTATGCTAGAGATGGCTACCAGTACACACAAATGTGTGTGTGTGTGTGTGTGTGTGTGTGTGTGTGTGTGTTTAGCATTAGCATTATATAGCATTATGGTATTCCAACACAATCACATACCACAAATTGTTTAACCACTGTCCAATTCACAGGCATCCCCACAATTTCTATATCTTTATCATCACAAAGAAGGCTGCTATAAATATTTTAGAACATATAGATTCTTTTGTTTTTTTCCTACTTATCTTTGGTCATAGACCTTGTAGGAGTTCTGGGGATGTAGCCAAGTTGGTGGCACAAAGCCAAGAAGTTGATCGAGCTTCTGCAGTTCCCCTCAAAAATGTTATGAAACCAAGCCTCTGAACAGAGACAGAATGAAACCATCCTCCAGTTCAAGATAGATTAGAAGCACTTCAAGAAATAGTGAGTCACACAGGCGTGAAAGAGATGTTCAGCCCAACTCAGGTGATGTCTGGGAAAGCAAATGAGATCACATGAAGAGTTAAAGAAGACCTATTACAGTAGAGGAAAAGAAAGATGGGGAAAATATACCTTGTAATGGCCAATGGCATCTCTTTAATGAATCAAAGGGCACAGGCAGTTTGATAATTCTTGGAATATAATTCCAGATTGCTCTCAAAAATGATTAATCAATTTACAATCCCACTCTCAATGAATTCATGTCTCAGTTTTTCCATATCACCTCCAATATTTGTCACTTTCACCTTCAATCATTTTAGCCAATCTGAAAAATATAAAATATTATCTCAAGGTTGTTTTATTTTGTATTTTTTCTAATCAGTAATAAGTTAGAGTATTTTTTCATGTGAGTATAGATTATTTTGATTGCTTTATTGGAAAATTACCTGTTCATATTCTTTGATAATTTATCAATTAGAAAGTGACTTGCATTCCTATAGATTTTACAAAGCTCTTAATATATTAAAGATATGACTTTTATCTGAGAAATTAGCCATAAAAATTATTCTTAATTTGTTGCTATACTTCTGAACTTGACAATATTTATTTGTATAAAAACCTTTTGATTTAATGTGATTAAAATTATATATTTTATAGCTTGCTCCATTCTCTGTTGTTTATACATAAAATGTTCACCTAAACATAAGCCTGATAATTAATATATTCCATGTTCTTCAAATTTTCTTCTAATGTCTCTTGTTATATTTAGATCATATTTTCATTTTGGTAAATACTGTCTGTTTTGGTCTATGCCCAGTTTCTGCCATAATGCTTTCTAGTTTTTTCCCAACTTTTTTTTTAACTAAACAATGAATTCTAATTCCCAAATCTTAAGCTTTTATACTTGTCAAATATAAGGTTACAATGTTTATTTGCTTTTGTAAATTTTATGTCTATTTTGTTCCATTAATATTTCTATTTCTTACTAGTACCTGATAGCTTTAATTATTGCCTTATAATATAATTTAAAATCTGATACTTCCTTTACATTTTTTTCATTATTTTGTTGGATATTCTTGAATTTTTCTTCTTTCAAATTAAGTTTTTTTAATTTTTTTTCTAATTCAGTGAAATAATTTTTGGTAATTTAATTGGGGTGGCATTGAATACATAAATTAATTTGGGTAAAATTGTCACTTTTGTTATATTGGCCCCACCTACCCATGAGCAATTAATATTTCTCCAATTATTTAAATCTGATTTTATTTGTACAAAAAAAAAATTTAAATGATTTTATTTATATGGTTCTGGCTTTATTTTGGAATGTGTACTCCCAGACATTTTGTACCATCAAGTTATTTTAAATGGAATATTTTTTACTATCTCTTCTTGCAATGTTTTGTTTGTGATATATAAGAATGTTGATTATGCAGATTTACTTCATATCATGTTACTTTGTCAGAATTTATTAACTGTTTCAACCAACTTTTTTTAATTGAGTCTGGGATTTTCCAAGTATATCATCATATCACATACAAAAACAGATGATTTTTTAAAATCATGTTTCCTATTCTGATTCTTCCTGTTTTTCTCTTATTGTTATTGCTAGAATTTCCGAGACAATATTAAATAATATCAGTGATAGTATGCATTCTTTTGTCACACCACATTTTACAGGGAAATCTGTCTTATCCCCATTAAGAAAAATGCTTGCTGGACTTCTGGGGTCGGAGCCAAGAAAATGAAGATGACATATGCTTTTCTCTGACCTTCTCTACAACCCTCAGATTAATTAACAAATCCAGCCTCTGGATTAGTTCTGGACCAGCAAACCTACAAATATTGGGAGTGCAACAAATTATTAGCAAAAGATAATTTTGAAGATTGCCAGAAAAGGTCTGTTTCAATTGGAAATGGGAGAAAGGCAGCCAAGCACAAGGCTGAGCACAATCACCAGTGCAGAGTCCCAGGGCAGAGCAGCCTCTGTGTGGTGGTGCAGACTCAATGTGGCAGAGAATCTACAGGGAGGAAACAGACCACAAAAGGTCTATTTCAATCAGAAATTGGAGGGAAACAACCTAACACAAACAGCTGACCACAAACACCAGCACAGACAGCTCAGAGTGCCAGGGAGGTGTGGACTCTATAGGTGGTTCACACTCTGCGGGACAGAGAATCTATGGGGAGGAATCTACAGGAATCTACAGTAGTGTTGGCCACTCTACCCTGGTTGTAAGTCAGTATATCAGCAGAGATGTTATAAGACATCCAACACAAACACAAAAGATCAATAATGAACCCTGAAACGCCAGAATCTCAAGAGAGCACCACTCAGCACCAGGAGTGAATCAGCACTGACCCAGTGCAGCAGCAGCCACTTGAAAACCCTTCCCCATCCTAAAAGCAGACCTTAACTTTTTTTTTAAAATAAGTAAAAAGGTAAAGAGGACTCTGACAATAGACAGCTTCTATGGTTAAAGAGAAGAACAAATTTCAAATCCTAAAGAGACTTAAGGCAGATTATACCCAAATTAAGCCTCAAAAGGTGATATAATCTGTTTCCCATCACACAAGGCTGTCCTAGAAGAAATTAAAAGGGATCTTAAAAGAGAGCTAGAAGAAAAATCGGGAAAGGAAATGAAAACTTTGCAAGAGAGTTTGGAAAAGGCATAAAACTCATTAAAAGTTTTGATAAAATGGAAAAAGAAAGCAATCCCCAGAAAAAAAGAATTTGTGAAACAGAAAAAGAAAATAACTCCTTAAAAAACAGAATTTGTGAAATGGAGAAAGAAAATAGATCCCTAAAAAACAGAATTTGTGAAATAGAAAAAAATTCCATAGAACAAAACAACTCATTTAAAAATTCAATTGGACAAAATACAAAAAGGAAAAAAAAAATAAATGAAGAAAATAATTCACTACAATTTAGAACTGAACTAATGGAAATGAATGACTCAATGAAACAACAAGAATCAATCAAGCAAAAACAAAAACAATGGAAAAATAGGAAAAAATGTAAATTGCCTAATTGGGAAAACAATTGACCTGGAAAATAGATGCAGGAGAGAAAAATCTAAGGATTATTGAACTCCCTGAAGTACATGAGGAAAAAGGAGCCTGAACACCATCTTTCAGGAAATCATCAAAGAGAACTGCCTGGATATCATAGAATCAGAAAATGACCATTGAAAGAATTCACTGCACACCTCCTGAAAGAGACCCCAAAATGAAAACCCCAAGGAATATCATGGCTAAATTTCAGAACTCTCAGACCAAGGAAAAAATATTACAAGCAGCCAGAAAGAAACAATTCAAAAACTGAGGAGCCACATTAAAGATTACTAAGGCCCTAGCAGCTTCCATATTAAAGGATCAAAGGGCCTGGAATCTGATATTCCAAAAGGCAAAAGAACTTGGAATGCAGCCATGAATAAATTACGCTGCTAAATTGAGCATTACCTTTCAGGGAAGAAGATGGAAATTCAATGAAACTCAAGCAAAAGCAAAAATTGATCTAATTAAAAGAGATAAGGAAGGAAATTATATCTTGCCAAAGGGTACCATAGATAATGAAACAATATCAATATTAAATATATATGCATCAAGTGGTGTAGCATCTAAATTCCTAAAGGAGAAGTTAAGAAAGTTGCAAGAAGAAATAGAAAGCAAAACAATAATAGTGGGAGATCTCAACCTTGCTCTCTCAGAACTAGATAAATCAAACCAGAAAATAAATAAGAAAAGAAGTTAAAGAGGTAAATAGAATACTAGAAAAATTAAATACGATAGATCTTTGGAGAAGATTGAATGGAGACAGAAAGGAGTACACTTTCTTCTCTGCAGTTCATGGAACCTATACAAAAATTGATCATATATTAGGACATAAAGACATCAAAATCAAATGTAGAAAGGCAGAAATAATAAATGCATTTTTTTCAGATCATAATGCAATAAAGATTACATCCAATAAAGGGGCAGGGGAAAATAGACCAAAAAGAAATTGGAAACTAAATAATCTCATCCTAAAGGACAGTGAAAGAGCAAATTATAGACCCAATCAATAATTTCATCCAAGAGAATGACAATAATGAGACAACATACCAAAATTTGTGGGATGCAGCCAAATAAATAATAAAGAGAAATTTTATATCTCTAAATGTTTACTTGCTTAAAATAGAGAATATCAATAAATTGAGCTTGCAACTAAAAAGATAGAAAAAAGAACAAATTAAAACCCCCCAATCAAATACAAAACTTGACATTCTAAAAATTAAAGGAGAGATCAGTAAAAATGAAACTAAACAAAAAAAAACTATTGAATTAATAAATAAAAGTAAGAGTTGGTTTTATGAAAAAACCAACAAAATAGATAAACCTTTAGTTAATTTGATTACAAAAAGGAAAGAGGAAAATCAAATTGTCAATCTCAAAAATTAAAAGGAAGAATTATTCACCAATGAAGAAGAACCTAGAGCAATTATTTAGGAGTTATTTTGCCTGACTTTATGCTAATAAATTTGAAAACCTAAGTGAAATGGAGGAATACCTACAAAAATATATATTGCCCAGATTAACAGAAGAGGAAAGAAATTACTTAAATAGTCCCATTTTAGAAAAAAAAAAATACGACAAGCTATTAATCAATTCCCTAAGAAAAAATCCTCAGGACCAGAAGGATTTAATGAGAATTCTACAAAACATTAAAAGAGCAATTAACTCCAATACTATATAAACTATTTGAAAAAATAGGGAATGAAGAACTCCTACCAAATTTCTTTTATAACACAGACATGGTACTGATACCTAAACCAGGTACTATGAAAACAGAGAAAGAAAATTATAGACCAATCTCCCTAATGAATACTGATGCAAAAATCTTAAATAAAACATTAGCAAAGAGATTACAGAAAATAATCCCCAGGATAATACACCACAATCAAGTAGGATTTATACCAGGAATGCAGGGCTGGTTCAATATTAAAAAACTATTAGCATAATTGACTATATCAATAACTAAATTAACAAAAACCATATGATTATCTCAATAGATGCAGAAAAAGCAAAAAGATAAAATCCAACATGCATTCCTAATAAAAATACTAGAGAATATAGGAATAAATGGACTTTTCTTTAAAATAGTCAGTAGCATCTATTTAAAACCATTAGCAAACATCATATGTATTGGGGATAAACTAGAAATATTCCCAATAAGATCTGGGGGGAAACAAAGTTGCCTACTAGCTCCATTACTATTCAATAATATATTAAAACTGTTAGCTTTGGCAATAAGAGAAGAAAAAGAGATTAAAGGAATTAGAGTAGGTAATGAGGAAACCAAATTATCACTCTTTGCAGATATGATAGTATACTTAAGAGAACCCCAGAAAATCAACTAAAAACCTATTAGAAATAATCCACAACTTTAGCAAAGTTGCAGGATAAAAAATAAATCCACATAAATCATCAGCCAAGGGAAAGTCAGGAACTATATGAGCAAAACTACAAAACACTTTCCACACAAATAAAGTCAAATCTAAGCAATTGGAAAAATATCAAGTGCTCACATGTAGGTTGAGAAAATATAATAAAGGTGACAATACTACCTAAACTAATCTATTTATTTAGTCCTATAGCAATCAAACTCCCAAGAAACTTATTTTACTGACCTAGAAAAAATAACAACAAAATTCATCTGGAAGACCAAAAGATCAAGAATTTCAAAGGAATTAATGAAGAGAAAAGCAAATGAAGGTCATCTTCAGATCTAAAACTATATTATAAAGCATCAGTCATCAAAATCATTTGGTACTAGCTAAGATATAGAGATGTTGATCAATGGACTAGGTTAAGTTCACAGAAAAAAATGGTCAATGATTATAACAATCTAGTATTTAACAAACCCAAATGCCCCAGCTTTTGGAATAAGAATTCACTATTTGACAAAAATTTGGGAAAATTGGAAACTAGTATGGAAGAAAGTAGGCATAGATCCATACCTAACACCATATACCATGATAAGGTCAAAATGGGTTCATGATCTAGACATAAAGAATGATATCATAAATAAATTAGAAGAACATAGGATAGTTTACCTGTCAGATTTGTGGAGGAGGAAGGAATTTGTGACCAAAGAAGAACTAGAGATCATTATTGAACATAAAATAGATAATTTTGATTACATTAAGTTTAAAAGTTGTTGTACAACAAAACTAATGCAGACAATAAACTGGGAAAACATTTTTACATCCAAAGGATTGGATAAAGGCCTCATTTCTAAAATATATAGAGAGTTGACTCAAATTTATAGTAGTTCAAGTCATTCCCCAATTGATAAATGATCAAAGGATATGAACAGACAATTTTCAAATGAAGAAATTGAAACTATTTGTAGCCATATGAACAGGTGCTCCAAGTCACTATCGATCAGAAAAATACACCTTAAGACAATTCTGAGATACCACTAAACATCTGTCCAATTGGCTAAGATGACAGGAAAAGATAATGACGAATGTTGGAGGGGATGTGGGAAAACTGAGACACTGATACATTGTTGGTGGAACTGTGAACAGAACCAACCATTATGGAAAGCAATTTGGAACTATGCTCAAAATCTTATCAAATTGTGCATATCCTTTGATCCAGCAGTGTTTCTACTGGGATTATATCCCAAAGATATCTTAAAGGCGGGAAAGGGATCCACATGTGCAAAAATGTTTGTGGCAGCCCTCTTTGTAGTGGCAAGAAACAGGAAACTGGGTGCATGCCCATCATTTGGAAAATGGCTGAATAAATTATGGTATATGAATGCTATGAAATACTATTGTTCTGTAAGAAATGACCAACAGGATGATTTTAGAGAGGCCTGGAGAGACCTAAATGAACTTATGCTAAGTGAAATGAGCAGAACCAGGAGATCATTGTACAGAGCAACAACAAAACTATACAATGATCAATTCTGATGCATGTGGCTATCTTCAACAATGAGATGATTCAAACCAGTTCTACTTGTTCAGTGATGAAGAGAGCCATCTACATTCAGAGAGAGGACTGTGGGAACTGAGTGTGGAACACAACATAACATTCTTACTCTTTCTGTTGTTATTTATTTGCATTTTGTTTTCTTAGTTTTTCTTTTTCTTCTTTCTTGATCTGCTTTTTCTTATGCAACAAGATAACTGTATAAATATGTATACATATATTGGATCTAACATGTATTTTAACATATTTAACATGTATTAGACTACCTGCCAGCTAGGGGAGGGGGGAGAGAGAAGGAGGGGAAAATTTGAACAAAAGGTTTTGCAAGGAACAATGTTGGAAAAATTACCCATGTATATGCTTTGTAAATAAAAAGCTTTAATTAAAATATAATAATAATAATAATAAATTTTTAAAAGAATAATGCTGGTGGTTTTAAAGAAAGATTTTTTATCAATTTAAGAAAAAAATCCATTAATACTTATATTTTCTTTTTCGTTTTTGCTGAGGCAATTGGGGTTAAGTGATTTGCCTAGGGTCACACAGCTAGGAAGTGTTAAATATTTGAGACCAGATTTTAACTCAGGTCCTCCTGATTTCAGGGCTGGTACTCTATCAACTGTGCCACCTACCTGCTCCAATACTTACATTTTCAGAGTTTTTAATAGAAATGTGTATTGTGCCTTACCAAAAGCATTTGGGGCATCTATTGATATAATCATATCATTTTTTTCACTTTTATTTTTGATAAAATTAACTATGATAATCAGAAAAATCAGAGCTGAATAGAAAATATGACATTCAAAAGCAAGACTCAAGAGAAACATAAAATGGTAAACATGAAAGAGAAATCATAAGATTAATATATTTATATTTCTATATAGGGAAGATGATAATGTAAATCCTATTAACTTCATCATTACTATAACAGTTAGAAAGCATCTACAAAGAGACTATGGGTATGAATCAATTATATTGAGATGATCTCAAAAAAATAAAGGAGTGAAAAAGAAAGGATGCAGTGAGAAAGGGGGGAAGAAAAAGAAAAGGGAAATTATCTCACATAAAAGGATATATGTATATGTATGTGTGTGTGTGTATATATATATATATATATATATATATAGAGAGAGAGAGAGAGAGAGAGAGAGAGAGAGAGAGAGAAGAAATGGGAGGAAAATACTTGAACCTCACTTTCATCTAAACTGTTTGAAAGAACAAAGTACATAAATGTATATATGTATAGTATACATACACACACACACACACTCACATATATACATACCTAGTTAGATATAGAATCTAACTTATCTAAAAGGAAAGTAGGAAGGGAAAAGGATAAGGA
The DNA here is from genome assembly GCF_902635505.1 of Sarcophilus harrisii. Lineage (NCBI taxonomy): Eukaryota > Metazoa > Chordata > Mammalia > Dasyuromorphia > Dasyuridae > Sarcophilus > Sarcophilus harrisii. Next base: position 122,970,138 of record NC_045430.1, on the reverse strand, counting down.
AGGCAGGGGTGAATAAAAAGGGAGGGAGGATTAAGGGAGGAGGATTAAGGGAGGCAGTGGAACAAAAACAAAATAAATTTTTAAGGAGAAATGGGGTAAAGAGAGAGGAGGATAAACAAAAGAAAATAAGGTGGTGGAAAAATAGTCATTCTAATTATGAATGTGATTAAATAAATAAATGGTTAGGGAATAGATTAAAAATCAGAATCCATCAATATGTTCTTTACAAGAGATACACTTGAAACAGAAAAAACACACACAAATAATTTTTAAAGGAACCAGAGCAGAATTTATATGCTTCGGTTAAAGTTAAAAAGCCAGGGGCAGCAAAGCAAAAAGCAAAAAAAAAAAAAAAAATTAGACAAAGCAAAAGACCCCAGTTAAAAGAGAAGATAAATAAGCCATAAATGAGTTCCCTAAGAATAAAATAACCAGGACCAGCTGGATTTACAAGTGAGCTCTACAAAACATTGCGAATACAGCTGATTCCAATACTATATAAATCAATGGGAAAAATTAGGAAAGAATCCTACCAAATTCCTTTCTCGACATAAATACTATGTTGATGCCCAAAACAGAAAGTGTAAAAATAGAGAAAGATAGTTATAGACTGAATTCCTTAATGTATATTGATGTAACCATTTAAAATAAAATATTAGCAAAGATATTACAACAATATATGACAAATATGATTACTATGATCAAATAGAATTGATACCAAGATGCAGTGGTGATTCAATATTTTAAAAATTATCAGTATAATCGACCATATAAGAAAACTGACAGAAATGATAACTATTTTCAATATATACAGAAAAAGCTTTTGACAAGTATATACTCCATTCTATTAAAAATTAGAAAGCATAAAATAAATGGAATTTTCCTTAAAATGATAAATCTTATCTATTTAAAATCAATAGCAACCATCTGTAATAGGGATAAGCTAGAAACCTTTTTAATAAGATCAGGTGTGAAGCAATGATGCCCATTACCACTGTCATTCAATACTAGATGTACTAACTATAGCAATAAGAAAAAAAACATGAGGTTGAAGAAATTAGAATAGTCAATAAAAAGAAAACTGTCACTCTTTCGTGATGATATGATATTATAGTTAGACAATCCTAAAGAATCAACTGGAGAAAACTAGTTGAAATAATTAACAACCGTAGTAAAGTTGCAGAATATAAAATAAATGTTCATAAATCATCAGCATTTCTACATATTATAAACAGAGTCTAACAGCAACATGGAGGAATATAAATTCCTTTGAAAAATAACTATAGACAATTTAAACTACTGCCAAGAAAACCCAGGAACTATATGAACATAATTATAAAGCAGTTCATACAATTAAAGTTAGATTTGAACAACTGAAATGGGCAGCTAGATGGCACAATGAATAGAGAACCAGCCAAGGAGTCAAGAGGACCTGAATTAGAATGGGGCCTCAAACACTTGACACTTAGTATCTGTGTGATGATGGGCAAGTCACGTAATCCCAATTGCCTCTCAAAACAAACAAGCAAAAAGTAATAATAAACAACATAATAAATAATAAACAACCAGAAAACTATAAATTGCCAATAAGTAGATTGAACCAAAATAATAGAAATGGCAAGTCTACCTAAATTCATTTACTTATTCAATGCCATACCAATCAAACTGCCAAAAACTTATTTTATAAGCCACAAATAATAACAAAATTCACCTAGAAAAAGAAATGGTCAAGATTTCTAAAGGAATTAGTGGGGAGAAAATGTAAAGGAACCTGTGACTTAGCCATACTAGATCTCAAACTCTTTTATAAAGCAGTAATCATGAAAACAATCTAGCACTGGCTAAGAAATAGAGTGGTGGATAATTGGAATAGAATAAATACACAATACACAATAGTAAATGACCAGAATAAACTTTGATAAATTCAAAGAATTTTTTTGGAAACTTTTGGAAGAAGATTTCTCTGTTTGACAAAACTGACAGGAAAACTAGAAAGCAGTTTGGTAAAAACTAGGTAAAGATCAACATCTCATACTGTATACTAAGATAAGAACTTGAATATATAATAATTTAGACATAAAAGGTTATACCATAAGCAAATTAGGGGAATAGGGAATAGTTCATCTATCAGATCTAAGGATAAGAGAAGAATTTAAGACCAAACAAGATATAGAGAGCATTATGCAATGTAAAATGGATAATTTTGATTATATAAAATTAATTTGTAAGTATTCTTACAAATGAAAAGAATGCAGGTAATATTGGAAGGAAAGCAACAAACTGGGGAAGGGGAGAGAATTTATAGCAAATTCCTCAAATAAAGTCCTCATTTCTCAAATGTATAGAGAACTGAGTCAAATTTTATAACATAAGTCATTCTCCAGTTTATAAATGGTGAAAAGATATGAAGGGGCAATTTTCAAATGAAGAGATCAGAACTATCTATAGATGTGTAAAAATGTTCTAAATTATTAATTAGAGAAATGTAAATTTGAAACAATTTTGAGATATGACAGAATATGCGAGAAAAGGAAAATGACAAATGTTGATGGGGATGTAGTAAAACGGCAACACTATTGTTGGAGTTGTGAATTGACCCACTCATTCTGTAGAGCAATTTGAAACTGTGCCCACAGTGCTGTAAAACTGACTCATTGATGAGTCAAAACTCATTAATACAATTATTAGATCTGGATCCCAAAGAAAGAGACTGAAAAAAAAAGAAAGAAATCTATCTATACATACAAAAAATGTTTATAGCAGCTTTGTGCTTACAAAGGAATGAAAATTGTGGAGATACCTGTATTTGGGCAGTGGTTGAACAATTTGTTATTATGTTATTGTGCTGGATATAAGAAATGATGAGCCTTGAAGTCAGGAATACCTGAGTCCAAATCTGGCCTTAGTCACTTAACACTTCCTAGTTGTGTGACCTTGGGCAAGTCACTTAACCCCAATTGCCTCCACAAAAAAAAAAAAAAAAAAAGAAAGAAAAGAAAGAAAGAAAAGAAAAGAAAAGAAAAGAAAAAAGAAAAAGAAAAAAACCATGAATGGACTTACATGAAATAATGAAGAATAAAATGAGCCAAATCAAGAGAATATTGTATACAATAACAGAAATATTGCTTTAAGAACAGCTTTGAGCATCTAAATCATTTTGTTTATTTAAATACCAAAATTTACTACAAAGGACCTATGAAGGAATCTGCTATCATCATCCAGGATAAAAAACTGTGATAAATAGATAAATAGACGTATGTATAGAATGATTGTTTTAAATTTTAATGTTTCAATTTTCTCTTTGTCCTATTCATGAGGTCTATTCATTTATAGAAAAGAATGATTTGAAAATTATATTATTTTAATATATACAATACTTCTAAAATATTGAAGTAGGTAGCATTTGAAAGTAGCGTTCCTAGGGGGCAGCTAGGTGGCAGCTAGGTGTGCAGTGGATAGAGTGACAGCCATGAAGTCAGTAGGACCTGAGTTCAAATGCGCTCTCAGACACTCAACATTTCCCAGCTGTGTGACCCTGAGCAAGTCACTTAACCCCAATTGCCTGAGCAAAAAAAAAGAAAGTAGTATTCCTAAATATTTCAAGTCTTGACTCTTAAATGTTTTAGTTGTTATTCAATTTCACTGTCTGTGAAAAAGAGGTTTTCCGAAATAAATGTAAACTTTCATGCACATTGTCAGATTCCAACTTATTCTAACCTGAATTAATAAAGCTTTGCTGCCACTAATGTGTGTTTTTGTATCCTTCATCATATATGTAACCTGTAGAATTTTGAAGGTATTGCTTGTCTGAAAGGGGGGAAAAAGGTGAGGTAATTTAAAAATAAACATTTTCAAATAATATCGAGGTCAATGATATACACATTAATTGCCTTCCATTTACACATAACAGTCAAATTTAGTGAAAATACATTTTTAAATTTTTCTTCACTCTTCTTTTTGAATCTAAAATATGATCTTTATATCTGAAGATTCACATTTCACTTTCTTCTGACCAAAAAATACAAAAAGGTATATAAACAATAGAACCGGAAAAAGTTTGATGCTTGAAAAAACATTCCACTTGATGTAAAGAAGAGAGATTGGGAGCATGGATGACCACAGTTCAATGAAGAAGACAAAAGTATAATTTCCCTAGGAATAGGAAAGATTAGGAAATCTTGAGTTACTGGGGTTTTAAGTCTACCAACATATTTGAAAGCTTTTTTTTTTTTTTTACAACCATGTTCCCAGTTCCTTTAGTCAAGAGAACAATGTCAAATTCACAAGATCTTTTGTCAAGAATTTACAAAAAAAAAAAAATAAAGAATAGTGAGAGTTCCTTGAATTCTTTGAAAATGTGCTGCTAGATTAAAAAAAAAACAAAAAACACCATAATAGTAGTCCTCAGTATGGTTTAAGGTCCTTTTTTCTATATTGAAATGTTTATTGATGGTTACTTTTGTAATTAAACAAAGAAAACTGTATTTTTAAAAATGTTGATCACCCAAATTATAATTTTATTGAATACCGTTACTTTAAATAGTTGTTTATTTATTTGAATACTCTACTTAATGAATTCCACTAAGTAGCAAACCCAAAAGAAAGTGAGTTAATTTTTGCTGCCCCCCTGTGTTATGAAAAGGTAATAACCTGCTAATAGCTGCTTCCTAGTCTCAATTTGAACCTCATTTATTCCTTTTTTCCATATTTATAATAGAAACAATCAATTTCCTTTCCATAGTACAAAAGATGAGTCTGAATTTGGTGTTCAGTTGGTTTTTTGTTTATTTGGTTTTTGTTTTGTTTATGCGTATTTCAAAGTTAAATTTGTCTATTACAAATTTTTTTGTGAAAATATTTTTGTTATGTTGAAGAGATGATTTCAGCACTTCAAAGAATGAGATCAAATCAAAACAATACAATAAAACCTATTTTTTTTGGCTTATGTTATTCACATAAACTCTGATCACAATATTCAGACTTAATTAATACTGTTACCACATTAAGATCTGTTCCCTTAAGAAACAGAACTGCCATAACTTCCAGTGAATTTTTATATATGCTTTCAGTACATTGCTTATTATGTTGCCAAAACAATTACAGTTACAAAATACAAAGTTATCCTTCTTTATATAAAGTGATGTGTAAATGGAACTATATTTTAAGTACACTAAGGATGTTTTTATTTAAAGAAAACCTAAGGTAAATTTTTAAAGCATATAATTACTACTAATTATATCAATTTATATAGATATAGAAATAGATAGCTATGGTTATATATATATATATATATATATATATTTCAGTTTAGATGCTATGGTCACACTGAAATACTTAGAGACAGGATTAACGCTGGGAATTGAAAAGGATATTTTTAGTTCATATTGCTATTATGAATACTTTCAAGTATACTAGTAATATGTAACATCTTATTTTTTGCATAAGCATCTTTTCATCGTATTTCTTTCTGATAGAGAAGAGGGGAAGTGTCATTCCATCAGGAATATTCTTCTGCCTTAGGGGAAGGGTAACAAGAAAAACTCTAAGGTGTATGGGATTGACTTTTTATGGAGGGCAGTGGTCTCTATAAACATTTCACTTTTAAAATGCATCCTAACATTCATAAGCTCAGGAGAGGCATATTGATTTTAAAATGTTAGAAATTCATGATCCCATCCATATAAGATATACTGATTTATTGATAGATTTAGAATAATAAATAGAGAAATGATACTCATCAAATTTGCTTACTATCCAATCAGTATAATTAAAGAATCCTTTGTAATGTTCAGGAGGGATAGATGGGGCTTTAAGCCACTTGGTAGGAGCACAAATTATTCTCAATAGTGTGAGAGGTACAATTGACTTTTGCTTGATAGTTATCCTATGATTGGTATCACAGGTATTCAAGTCTAAAAAGGATTCAGGCAGAATGTACAAGGACTCCCTAATGCTCTTATATCCCAAAAGAAAGGAGAGAAGATGGACAATTGTAGAATCCATCAGTTTAGACTTTGTATGCAGCTATTGAGAATATCTCCTAAAATTCAAGCCAAAAGTCGCCAAGGAAGCCAGGACAGTAAAGTCTTCTTCTCTCAAACAACCCATAGACCCTGATTTCCAGGCTACAATCAACAGCATGGTTAGTTGAAAGATCTAGAAGTCAGTATAATTTCTTAGTCTCCTGAAGAATGGGAGGGTAGTTATGAGTAACTACTAGCCAGGGTCTGATTTGTTTTATATCAGTATCTTTAAGGTAAGAAACTGTGCTAAAGAGTCAGATTATGATGTCCAAGATCCTGAAGGTCAGAATTAGAGTATCCCATTAGTAGTTGGATGGTTTTCCCAATCATCAATAGAATGGGAATGGGACTTGGAAGGAAATTGTTGGATTGCCCATTTTGTACTTGGAAGGATATGGAAGGCTCTTAGAGTCACTATCAGTGGGTAGGTATCATAGTACTATGGAGAAGGTACATTAATTCTCTGAAAGGGTATGCAGGACTTCAAGGTCCTCCGAGGATCCCCAGTTTGTCTCTCCAGATATTTCCATCCACTTCCTTTCTCCTCACTCTCTTCCTAATTGTCAATAGTTTTACTCTGACCTAATCAATTCAAATGCTCTCTCCCAAGTTATCAGGGATATCTTAAATGCCAAATCTAATGACATTTTTTCTGGATGCTTAACCTTCTTGATATCTCTATAACCATGATACTGTTGATCATGATCTCTTCCTTTATTCTCTTCTCTCTGGATTCGTAGGACCTTATCTGCTGTTATACATTTAATTATCATCTCTGCTGATGTCTCCCTATTTATCTAGCCCTAACCCCGGACTTGTATTTCCAAATGCCTATAAAATATCTCAAATTGGATGTTTCATAGACATTAAACTAAACTTAAACACATCCAAAACTTTAGTCCAAATTTTACCCCACTCTGAACTTCCCTATTACTTTTGAGATCATTACTATCTTCCCAGTTAACCAGGCTTACAACCTAACAATTTTCTCTGACTTCAAAACTTTAGAACTCAGAAAGCCAACAAATAAATCCCAAATTAGTATAATATAGGAAATCTCAAAAATAAGAGGAGAAAAAGAAAATTTAATTGGAAAACAAAAATGTATAAAACTCAAACAAAACAGAAAGTTGATTCTTTGAAAAGAGTGATATAATTTGTATACTATTAGCCCAACCTGATTAAAAATAAAAAGGAAAAAATAAAATTAACAAACTAAAAAGTAAGGTGAATTCACAACAAAGAAATAAAAATAATTATCACAGCTCCTTGTGAGCAAAATTAAGCATTCAAAAGAAAGGATTAGCTAAAAAATAATGAACAATTTAAATTAATGAAACCAAGGGAAATTTAACCTGCTGTAAAAGTACTTCCAAAAAATTTTTTTAAACCCTTCTCTTCACCTCCTGACACATGTAGACATACAGAACAATTCTATCAAACTTGAAAGCATAATTAATACTTTCACTACACAAATTACTCTACAAAATTGAGAGAGACAGATAGTTATTCTTAGACTCTTCCAAGTCTGAAACTGATCCATCTGCTTCCATGGATCCACAACTAAAAGAATCTGTTAATGAAAAGAAAGAAGGTACAGTCCCCCAGTCTCTTGGGACCTGCAATGCAATGAAAAAAATCCCAATTTCATAAGAATTGATGGGAAAATTTGAAAGTAGTTTGAATAAAATTAGGTTTAACTCAACATCTAATATCATAAACTATAATAAACTCAGAATGGGTAAGTGAGCTAAATGTTGAAGGTTATGTCATTTAAAAATGAGAGAAGAAACAGATCCATCTCTCAACCTTTTCACTGACTTTATCCCATGCCTTCTCACTTCTCCATTACAGAATCCCTCTTTCTTAAAGACAGCTAATGTACTGCCCTCTTGATGAAGGCTTTCTTGTTCCTCTTAATCTCTGGTATCTTCCTCCTCAAACTAACAAGTGCGGGTGAGTATTAAGGCTATTTAGACTGGAAAAGAGATAACTTAAGGGGAATATAAATAACCTTAATAATAGCTAATATTTATATTTAAGGTTTGTAAAGCATTTTATACAATTTATATATAAATGTATAAATATTTACTGTGAGCATATAAGCTTATATTATAAATGTTATATCCCTAATATATATATTTTTCTTTATAGTTTTACAACAACTCTGTGAAGCAGGCAATATAGGTATTATTACCTCCATTTCACAGTTGAAGAAACAGAGGTTCAGAGAGATTAAATGGATTATCCATGGTTACATGGATTTTGATACAGGTTCAAAAACAGAATTCAAAGAAAGGCTTCTGCTTGTCATAGATAGATGGGTAGACAGACAGATACATACATACATACATAGACACATAGAAAGACACATCCATAGATAGACACATGCATTGATACATACACTGGTTTAATAGCATACATATACATACATAAATAGATACATACATAGAAAAACATACTTAGGTAAATATATATACACATAGCTATATAGACATTCATAGACAGATGATACATAGATAGAGAAAGAGAGAGAGATAAATAGATAGACATTTCTACATATAGGTAGACATATATGTGCATATATGTATTATCATTTCTCAAGAATTTGAAAGGGTATAGCATGGAGGAATCTTTCAATTTGCTCTGCTGAACTAGTAAAAACCAGAAGAAAATGGTGAATGCTACAAATTTTAGCTCTACTAAAAAAGAAAAGCTTCCTTTCAAACAGAGCTGGCTAATGTAGAATGAACTGACTAGTCTATTCTACTTTTCAAGGTAGGTGATTACTTATCATACATATTATACAGGTGATCCTTGGTCAGTTGTCAATGATGATATGTGTGTATGCACATGCATATTGTTCTAGTTGTCTGTTTCAGCCCTGATGGTCTGGTGATCCACCTCATACAAACAAAATACCTCTAAAAGAGTGATTTCCAAAATTTATTCAGAAATGCTACTAATTTTAATAACACACACACACTCACAATCTCCCACTGTATACTTTTTATAGAATAATATATATAAATGATTTTAAATATACAATAACATTGTGACATTCAAATAGTTCATCTTTGACACTTATTTTCATTTTTATCACATATGAAATAATAATAGTGATTGAATTTTTCAATGCAAAATTTCTCAAAATGTAACATCATTAATAAAAAATAGTTTTCCTCATAACAACTAGAGTAAAAAAATAAATAAAAGCCCTATTTCACAAAATAAGATGTAACAAAGAGTATTTAAGATCTAAATCACTCATCATTCACACTTAGCCAAAACATAATACATTTTCTGCTTAAGTGCATGTTTTAATATTGATTACAGGAAAAACCAATTAACAATTATTTCTAAGATAAAGATGGATAAAGTATATATTTTGTCCATGGCAGACTGGTTCCTTATCCATTTATATTTAGAAATATCTAAGTCTTTAAAATAAAATGAAAATTGCTTCTCTGTATTGTTCAAATGCCTAATTTGATTTCATTTATAAAACAGGTTATTTTTAAATAGGAAAAATATTAAAATATTTTTGTACATTTTTTGTAAATGGATCTAACTTTTCCATAAAACTAATAATTTTGTCCTTTTGTATCAGAGTTTAATTTAAAGACTTTTTACTACAGACTTTAAAGATAATATATTTAACATTAGTTTTTTTTTTTAAAAAAACACAATAAGTATACAAGTTTGGGGAGGGGATTTGTTATAAAAGAATTTTCTTAACCATTGTTACTATCACAAAGGAAAAACACACAATTTCTTTTTTATTTCAAGTACTATTACAACAGAAGGGAAAAGGACCTGTGTGTGCAAAAATGTTTGTGGCAGACCTTTTTGTAGTGGCTAGAAACTGGAAATTGAATGGATGCCCATCAGTTGGAGAATGGTTGAATAAACTGTGGTATATGAATGTTATGGAATATTATTGTTCTGTACGAAATGACCAGCAGGATAAATACTGAGAGGCTTGGAGAGACTTACATTAACTGATGCTAAGTGAAATGAGCAGAACCAGAAGATCATTATACACTTCAACAACAATACTATATGAGAATCAATTCTGATGGCTGTGGCTCTCTTCAACAATGAGATGATCCAAATAAGTTCCAATTGTTCAGTAATGAAGAGAATCAGCTACACCCAGTGAAAGAACACTGGGAAATGAGTGTGGACCACAACATAGCATTTGCACTCCTTCTGTTATTGTCTGCTTGCATTTTTGTTTTCCTTCTCAGGTTATTTTTACCTTCTTTCTAAATCCGATTTTTCTTATGCAGCCAGATAACTGTATAAATATGGATACATATATTATTTAACATATACTTTAACATATTTAATATGTATTGAACTATCTGCCATCTAGGGAAGAGGGTGGAAGGAAGGAGGGGAAAAGTTGGAACAGAAGGTTTTGCAAAGGTCAATGTTGAAAACTTACCCATGCATATGTTTTGTAGATAAAAAGCTATAATATTTTTTATTATCAAATAAAAATAAAGTATTTTGCCCCAAGAAAACAAGCATATTTTGCCATAAAATATAATCACCTTGTCTTCCCCTTCTCATAGAATTATCATAGAATTTGTTAAGCTCATTCTTTCTAATGATATGTTAAAAAAAAAAAAAACAACATCTTTTCAATTACTCACTTGGAAAGGTTTTCAGATATGTGGGGGATGTTGCTTCCTATTCTACTATCTATTAGGTGAATCATTCAAAAGCTTTACATATGATTTAACAAGCATCATTTTGACCATATCAATAGCTATACCTTGATTCAACATTTATCCTTTCTAATGAAGCTTTTTAATACTCAATATTCTGTAAACAACTCTATCCATGCAATAAAAGGAACACATATAATTTTAATATCATAACCATGTTTTATGTCATATATATGAAGTTTATTTTTCTCATCAAAAGAATCCATTTTCTTCTGGATAAATTTTCATATTCTGAATGTATAACTTAAAAGATTTTTTGGCCTAGTTGGATATATAATATCTTTAAAACATTTGTACAAAGTAAAAGCAGAAATAATTTCTATTAATAACAATGCTTGTGAATCCTAACAGGATGTTGTAAGGTATTATTCTCTAGACTGAGACTTTTTATTTTATATTGTTATATTTCCATGACTTTTAAACTGTCTCTCTTATCTTCATTTGTATTACTTTCAACTGCTCTAAGCTGATTTTTTCTTCAAACTAATTATTTATCCCTTCTTTTTTTTATTTTTTAATTATATTCCTCCCTATTTATTCAATACAAGTTATTAATAACTAAACAATAAAATGTTTTTTTAAATTGCACTTAAATTTAATTGTCAAAAAATTTCAAATGATTATAACTTTTCTCTCTTTTTCATTTTAAAGTTTATGAGAGGAAATCACCTTCTTATATTATATTTTAAAAAATAAAAGATTTTGAGAAATATAACAGAGATTACGTTACTCTTAACTTACCTACAAATATTTTTCAACATAAAGTTGGACTAGCCAAAAAAATGTAGCAGGTGATATGGTAATATTAACTTTCTATGTCATGAGCCTACAATGATTGATAGTGATGGTGGCAAAGACAAATCTTTGTTAAGGATTAAAATATGCTAGGTCAAATTTGACTTCATTTGCATATAATAAAATATTTACCATTAATTAGAGCAATTTCAACATGTGAAGTCTTTCGTTAACTATGATTTAAATTATCTTCAATGAAAAAAAAAGTAGATATAGGTATACAGAATTGTGCTTGAAATATCCAATAATTTGTTCCCTCCATCAATATCAGAAAAACTCTTAAGACTACCCCAGAAGAGGGGAATTCCTCACACTTTGGAAATGTCTGCCCCAATATACTTCATGAAGTACTGAATAAAATCCCTCATTCAAAGTTAACTATTCATTCCCCCTATTTAAATAGAATGCTTTAGTGAATATCTTAGTAGAGATGCCAGAAATACTGACCATGAATCAGTTTAATAGCACCTTTGTTTTTCCATTTGTTAATCTTGTATTCCTTTACCCCAAAAGCCTTAAGTCCAAATTCCTTATCTATATGCATAGATAATATTATAATAATATAGATAGATAGATAATATAATAATCCTGAGTTTCTGATTTACTGTACTATATGAGAATGTGTTGGATCAAAGCCATGAATTTTATTATTTTTCAATCATTTCAGTTATGTCCAATCTTCATGACTCCATTTAGGGTTTTCTTGACAAAAATACTGGAGTGATTTGCCATTTCTTTTGCCAGCTCATTTTACAAAGGAGGAACTAGAACAAACTGTGTTAAATTCTAAGTTAAGCCTAGGGTCACACAGCTAATAAATATCTGAGGCCATATTTGAACTCATGAAGAGGAGTCTCCTTGACTCCAGGTCCAGTGTTCTACCCACTGAATCATCTCTTTTCCCCAAACAATGCTTTCAAGTATATAAATGTATAGTACTTAACACAGTGCCATATTGTAGGTACTTAATAAATGCTTGTTGCCTTCTTTTCTTATTTTAAATACATATTTTATTTATTTCATCAAATATTTCCCAATTACATGTAAAAACACCTTTTAATAATATTTTTTTAAATATTAAGTTTCAAATTCTTTCTTTCCCTCCATCCTTCGCTGAGAAGGAAAGCAATATTATATCAATTATGCCTGTGAAATTATTTAAAACCTATTTCCATATTAGGCATGTTGGAAAGGAATATATAAACAAAAAACAAGAAAGATAAGCAAAGTTTTAAAATATGCTTCAGCATGCATTGAGAGTTTGACAGTTTTTATTTTTCTCTCTGAGTATGGATAGCACTTTTCATCTTAGGTCCTCTGAAATAATCTTAGATCATTGTATTTATCAGAATAGTTAAGTCATTCACAATTCTTCATACAATATTACTATTACTGAAGAGATTGGTCCCCTGTTTTTGCTTACTTCACTCTGTACCACTTTATATAAGACTTCTAAGGGTTTTCTTGAACCATCCTGTTCATCATTTCTTAGATCATAATAATATTGCATCATAATCATATGCCACAAAATGTTTGTGGTAGCCCTTTTTCATAGTTGCTAGAAACTGGAAATTGAATGGATTCCCATCAATTGGAGAATGGCTGAGTAAAGTATGGTAATATGAATATTATGGAATTTTATTGTTCTGTAAGAAATAATCAGCAAGATGATTTCAGAAAAGCCTGGAGAGACTTACATCAATTGATGCTGAGTGAAATGAGCAGAACCAGGAGATCATTATACACTTCAACAACAATACTATATGAGGACCAATTCTGATAGACGTGGCCCTCTTCAACAATGTGAGGATCCAATTCAGTTTCAATTGATCAGTGATGAACAGAATAGGCTACACCGAGTGAAAGAACACTAGGAAATGAGTGTGGACCACAACATAGCATTTGCACTTTTTCTGTTGTTTTTTGCTTACATTTTTGTTTTTCTTCCCAGGTTATTTTTACCTTTCTAAATCCAATTTTTCTTGTGCAACAAGAGAACTTTATAAATATGTACACATATATTGTATTTAACATATACTTTAACATGTTTAATATGTATGGTACTACCTGCCATCTATGGAAGGGGGTGGAGGGAAGGAAGGGGAAAGTTGGAACAGAAGTGTTTGCAAGAGTCAATGTTGAAAAATTACTCATGTAAATGTTCTGTCAATAAAAAGCTATAATAAAAAATAATCATATGCCACAACTTGTTCAGCTATTGAATATTTTTTCTCACATCTCCCAACTAAAAAAAGTAGTGTGATCTGTAATCTAGAAGCAAAGATCATTACATTCTTACCCCTCCTATTCCTCAAATTTTCATTTGTCCAGTATCACACTCTCTCAGAAGTATAGCAGTTCTCCATAGTCCCACCTCTCAGGTGTCCACCATTTCTGTAGAAAAAGTAAACTGTATATTATAATTTGAATTTCTTTTTAAATAAAATATTTTACACATAGCCCAATAAATAACATCAACTACTACCTGTTGCATGGAAACACTATTTGCAAATTTATCCATTATGTTCTTGGCAAAACTTCTATGATGAAATATAATACATTGTTAGCAAATGAATATCCAATACCTTGATTATAATGTCATGATATGAAAATATTGATGGAGCCTTAATCTCTGTTGAAATATACTTTTGAAGATTTTATAATGTCTTTTGCTTTTTTATATACCACACCCCATTACCTATTCATGACTCTCTGTTATAACAAAGTAGAACAGAAAATAGATTAAGGAGCAATATGTTGGTTTAGCAAGCATAAACCTTGCAAATGACTTTATTTTTACTCCCTTACCATAAGCTTTCCTTCTGTGGTGCCAACAGTATTTTCCCCTTCCATGTTTTCAGGGATAGAGGGAATAAACACTGGCTTTAATTGATCAGTAGGAACTGGCTTGTGAGACCTAGCTCCTTGAAAACTAATCAGGTCTGAGCTTTGTCCTTAGAAAATTAGAGGAGGTGAGTGGAAGAGGAGGAGGGAGGGTAGCATATTTGATTACTGCTGATACTTTGAATACTGATGATAAAGGAGAAAAACCTCTTGCTGGGCAACTGTTAACCTTTCAGGATTGAATCTTTGTGACTTGGGGGTACATGCAGAGGAAGAGGAATGGAGTAACATAAATGCTGAGATTTAAGCTGGGTACAAGGCTGTTAATTGAATATATTAATGAGTTTTAGCAGCTGTGAGCTATTTTGGTCTGGGAGGAGACTGATTAATATTTACAGGAGAGACCTTAGTAATGTTTTCAAGAATTGGTTCTTGGGGCACTAGGGACCAAGGATTTCCCGGGGCTAGCAGGCCTAGAAGTCTAGATTAGAGATAGACTAAGGGTCAGAGGAAGACAAACAGCTCTGCCAGAAAGCCCAAAAGGCAGTCAGGGAAAGAATGAGAGGTTCAGGAGCAAATGGAGCTAAAAGTCAGCAGGAGGGTCAGATTGCTCAGGCTGCGGGAGTTATCAGACTCAGTGCAGAATCTTTTTCTGTCATGGCAAACCTAATCACATCATCCAGTCCTGAAGTCAAAATCCTCATGGGTGGGCAGAACCAGTGCAAAGCAAAACAAAGTACCAAAGACTCCAGGCAACAGGGAATTAAATTGCCAGTAGGCAGGTTAGAAAATGGGGAGTGGGGAGGAGCAAGGTTATCTCTCCAAATCCCTCCTTACTAGCTGTACAACTCATTTAATCTCTTTATACTTTAGTTTCTTTGCCTGTCAAATGAGAAGGTCAGGTTAAAGACCTCTAAAATCTCTTACTGCTGATGCTAAGACCCATTCTCCCTTCCTGATCTCACAATGAGAGTTTCTTCATCTGGAGTATGAACATTTTCAAAATGTGTCTCCAAGATTCCAACCACTACCCCAACTATTTAGTCATGGAGGAAGAAAGAGGCTCCTTTGAATGTTTTATTCAATAGCTAATTGTTTAAAAACTCAAATCAGTTTTAGATCTGGAAGGAAACCCAAAGGTCATGTAGCTTAATTTGCTCATTTTATAGATAAGAAAATGTTTTTTTTTAGATGTATACCCTGAAGATAATTTGCTAGCTTGCTGCAGATGGGATTTTTGGTGATTTTTCAGTTCCTAGAAGATTTGGAATGAGAATTTTAGTTGATCAGGGGGCAAATTATAGATCAGATATTTGACTCGTGGCATAAATATGAAAGAATGCCCTTGTCTAGTAGACACTAAATACAGACAGAAATGTCTCCGATGCCCTGAGCAGAGTATAATGTAAACCTTCCCAGCTGGCTGTTATGTGGCTTAACTATATAAAGGATATTGTCCTATAAAGTTATATATGATTATAGGTTAAGAAGCCTTGTGAAATTCATGTACAAGTAAGTTGTATATGGATGCAGTTTGAGATAAGAATGGGCCAGTTAGTGTTATAGAGTGTTAGCCTTAGAGTCAGGAAAATCTGAGTTCAGATCCAGCTTCAAACACTTACTAGCTATGTGATGCTAGACAAATCATTTAACTCTGTTTGCCTCAGTTTCCTTATCTGTGAAAAGAGCAGGAGAAAGAAATGGCAAATGAGATAAGAATGGAGCAGCCACTAAGAAAATCCAAAACAATTTGGCCTATATTTTATTCTCTCAATCAATTATGATATTTCAATCCCCCAAAGCAAAGATGTTCCCCCAAAAGGGGAAAGATACCATTTCAGAAGTAGATCTCCAACAAGCATGAAAACAAAGACTGAATCACTAAGAAAGCTGCTATGTTTTTTTTTTGTTTGTTTGTTTGTTTTGTTTTGTTTTGTTTTTGTTTATGTCCTCCCTCCCATCATGGACAAGTGACAGATATTGGTAAAAGGCCTAAATCCACCCACTGGAATCTACCCACTGGGAAACTGAACTGACACATGTATGAGAGTCATGTTTCACTTGAAGGTTTGGCTTAATTTGGAACATGAATCCTTGCAGGTATGGATGGGGGGAAGGAGGAAATTTAAAATAAATGTGTGTGCATTGTGCCTTACACATACTAAGGAGAGTCTAGCATCTCATTATTGTGTATTTCTTAAAGGTAGGAAGGAATGACCTTGGAAAATGTGTCTAATATGCTCACACAAGAGCTTTGGTCTAAAAGCTTCATCCCCCAAAACAGAGGCATATGGAAAGAGCTCCCAGATTTGAATCTCACCGCTGCAAAATACAACCTGTGTCATAACTTAGGCAAATTATATACCTTTGCTCAAGCTCTGTTTCTTTATCTGTAAACTGAATGCATTAGATCAAATGAATTTTAAGGTTTCTTCTGGCTCTAAATCTTAAGCATTCTAAAATATTACAAAGACACTAGAAAAAAAGAAAAAGACTTATGCAAGAACATTCAGAAGGTGTATTATAATTTATTCCCATTTTGTGGGATTCTCCAGTGCCTTTGTTCTCCCAGTTTTAGGGATCTATACTTTAGATTAATTTAATCCTTAATAGTTCAGTTAATTTTTACTCAAATGTATAAGAACAAACATATTCTCCTCAACACTTATGGGAATAATCTCTCTCTCTCTCTCTCTCTCTCTCTCTCTCTCTCTCTCTCTCTCTCTCTCTCACACACACACACACACACACACACACACACACACACACACAGATTAATTTAGTTTTTATATAGTATTAGTCCCACCAAATCCCAATCCCAAAGCCCTCCATGGGCTTGTTTCTTGAAACCCTGGCTTCTCAGGACTTCTCTGCTGGGATAATACCTATATATGACTGGGAACCTTGAACTCCAAGGTTTCTACAAGTCAGACTCTCATATCTAGGACTTCACTTTTCATAATAGAACTGAAGAGGACAAATGAAACAAATCCAAAACCCTAGGTGTGTTTCCCAGGGCCCTAAGATCTAAAGGAAATCCAGATTATCCTTCTTTGCCCTTCTTAGGACATGGTGTCCAGGCTGTGAGTGAACAATACCTTTGCCTCTGGATGCTTCTGAAAAAAAGAGAACAAATGCACTTCTCTCATCTAGATTTTAAAATCCAGGCAGTTGTGGCTACACACCAATGGAAACAGGTGAGCACATAGTAGGTCATCACAGGCTATCTTCTCCTATATTGTTATTTCCATGCTCTGGAAGACTTCCCAAATCCCATTAGAGGAGTTCCTTCAATGGTTACTATTATTCTAGTAATACCCAACTCTCCATGACTTTATTTGGGGTTTTCTTAACAAAAATACTGGAGGGTTTGCCATTCCTTTCACCAGCTCATTTTACAGAAGAAGAAACTGAGGTAAACAGTTTGGCCCAGTGTCACACAGCTAGTGTCTGAGACTAGATCTGAACTTAGGGTGATAAATCCCCCAAATCTAAATCTGACATTCTATTATTTACTGATATCTGCAACTAGTAGTAGCCTCAAAAGTTGTGCAGTGTACTACTTGTTTCAATTATCTAATCTAAAACATCTACTCTAGTTGGCTATATTCATGCCCGTTAAGTTATAAATTACTTACACAAAAGCAGTACATTATATTATTTAATTTGCTTATATATTTGGCATTTGTAATTTTTTGTTCTTTCTCAAGGTCTAGAATGAAATCTGACAGCAGTTTGATTTTCAATAAAGATTTTGTTCATGAGCCAGCCAAGTTGACCTAAGGAATTATAGATGTCATAATTTAATTAAGATTTTAAATAATATAATCTAAAACAAGTTGCATGCCATTTATGCAGTATTCGTATCATTATGATAGATATTAAGATAACAAGTCTCATTTTTATAATATCAATCAATCAATAACATTTAATAAGTATCAATTACATGTCAAGCACTGGGGATATACAAAAGAGGCAAAAGATAGCCCCTGTCTTCAAAGAGCTTACAATCTAGTGAAGCAGATGACATGCACACAAGTGTATACAAAGCAAACTATATACAGGATAAATAGGATATAATTAAGAGGGGAAAGTGCTAGAATTAAGAGCAATTGAGAAGAACTTCCTGTAAAAAAAATGTGAATTTTGTTGTTGTTCAGTCATTTCAGTTGGGTTCAACTCTTTGTCCCCATTTGGAATTGGGTTTTGTTGTTGTTGCTGTTTTTGTTGTTTTTGTTTTTTGGCAAAGATATTGGAGAGGTCTGCTGTTTCCTTCTCCAGCTCATTTTACAGAGAAAACAGGCAAACAGGATTAAATGCCCAGGATCACATTATCTGAAGCCATTCTGAACATGAGTCCTCCTGATTCCAATCCCATTGTTTTATTCAGTGTGTCACCTAACTGAAAGATGATCATTGAGCTGGGACTTAAAGGAAGCCAGTGAAGTTAAATTTAAAGCTTTCCAAACTAATAAACCTGGAAGACAGGTACAGTAGAATTATTTTTGTTTTATCAATGAGCTTCATGGGAAATAAATGACTGACTTGCCGAGAGCCACACAAAATGTCTCAAGCTCAAATTTGAACCCACTTTTGACTCAAAAAGCTGCCGTGCTCTTTCTGCCATGTCTGTTCCTCTTTATAAAAGGAAAAGACATCACTGGTACCTTCAAAGAACTCACAATCTTGTTGGGAATATTGGCAATACACACAGAAAGCATTTAAATATGTATGTTTAATTCTTTAACTACCCAAATGTATTTTAGAAAAGAGAAATCATTATGGGCTCAGGTAGGTGGAGGATGAACTGGGCCTACAGCATTTTGAAAATTGATATGAACAGAGGAAAACAAAAAGCAATTTTTTGTTGTTTTGTTTTGTTTCATGTTAAAAGAATATAAGCCAAGGTCCTTGAAGTCCTAATTCTAGTCATATGTCTCTAATTCACCCAAACACCTGGTTTCTCTATTCAGCTGTGATCCAGGAGCTTTTCTGTGACCTGGATACAAATTAATATATACAAGCACAGCTGCTTATCATAGACACCTAAGAAAATAACATTTCTTTACAAACAATGCCCATTTGATATATTTCCTTAGAACTATTAAATCCTCAGAACGAGGCACATAGGAGGCTCTCAAAAAGTGCTTATCGCCACTGATATTGAAATCAGAATCTTATTTCTTTCCTAGACATGTTTTGGCTTTCTGACAGATTTTGAATTTTGATTTTTCCCTTCAGTCCATCATTCCCAGGCTTTTTTCATTGCTGTCACTTATTCCCACCCACCCATCTCATGGAAGCAAGGGAAGGAGATATTGTTTACTACCTTGTTGTCTTACATACAACCCCCAAATACACAGAATTTTTCCCAATGAAGAATTTTATCAGCTTCCCTCACATCTTTCCTACCAAAAAAAAAAAAGCAGCAACATGTTAATGTGGCTTTGATTTGCAAGAAGGATTGAAAGAGATTACATTTTGATAAGATTCAATTTGTATTCTGAATGGAATTATATACAAGGACATTATTTATAATGAGGCATAACACATACCAGAGAGGCAGCACAGATTGATGAAATGACTAGAGGTTACTAGCTCACATTTCAGGATTGAGAGATTTCAACCTCAAAACGTTCACATATTATAAGTAAATGGAAGGCAGAGGAAGGAAAGAACAAAAAATTTCATCCAAAATTATTTTCGGCTGGATATGACCAAATGAGGGAGAAGCAATATTTCTAGGAGAATATACCCTTTAGTATGTATCATGAGTGTAAAACTGCAATAAGAATTGTGGGTTTCCTTATGGAAAGAAGAAAGTAGGAGGGAAGGGAGAACCCTCTATCACAGATTTAATTGGAAGTTTTTTCTGCTGTTTATTTGATCAACAACCCTTGAAAAAGATTCTTATAAAGGTGTTGTGGTTCTTGGTTATTTCTATAGTCAGGAATAATTTTGTGTGTTTGTAGTTTAAGGGTTATATCAATCACTTAATCAATAAACATTTATTAAACTAAATGCTGAGAATATGAAAAGAGGAAAAGTCTTTGCCCTCAAGGAGCTCATAATCAAATGAGAAAGAAAACCTGCAAACATAAATGAAAACAAGCTATATACAAAATAAATGGGAAATAATTGACAGATAGAAGGCCATAGAATTAAGAGTTAGGTAGGGTCCCTATAGGCAGTGAGATTTTAATTAGGATTTAAAGGATGCCAGTGAGGTCAGTAGTTAGAGAGGAGAAGGGAGAATTATAGCAATGAAGGACAGCCAGAGAAGAGGCCTGGAGCCAAGAGAGAGTGTGTCTTGTTCATGGAATGTCCACTAACTCTTTTCACTAGATCAGAAAGTACCTGTCAGGGGTAAGGTATAAGAAAACTGGAAAGATAAGAGGGAGATATATCTTATATAAGATATATATATTATATTTAAGATATAAAAGGTTTTAAATGCCAAATAGAGCATTTTGTATTTGCTTCTGGAGGCAAAAGGGAGCCATTGGAGTTTATTAACTGAAGGAATGAAATGATCAGATCTGCATTTTAGGAAAAACATTTTAGGGACTGAATGGAGGATGGATTGGCTTGGAGGGAAATTTGAGGCAAGGAAACTCACCAGAACACAACTGCAATAGTCCAGCAAGGTGATAAGGTGATGAAAGGAGTTGTTAAGGGCCTGTACTGGAGCAATGACATCTTCATTCAAGAGAGATTTTTTAAAAGGCCAAATTGATAGGCTTTAGCATCATCTTGAATAATGGAAGCGAGAGATACTGAGGATACCACAATGACTTCTAGGTTTTAATCTTGCCAGACTAGAAGAAGAAAGTTGCCCTCCAGAGTAATAGGAATAGAGTATGGTAGGGAGGAAGGAGTAGGAGGAAAGATATTTATATGCACTTATTTGTAACTTGTATGCTCCAGAACAGGCCCAAGATCACAGTTGAACCGAGTTAGGGAGACCAGGTGAACCTTTATACTTAAAAAATTGTACAGGAGAATTTCACAGCTTCACATACTGTCCTTGATGTCTTTGAAGTATATATGCTTTTTTAAAAATTAAATCTCTCACACTATTCATATAGAAAAGATAAAGAGGTGCAGACTAATATAATTAGCTGGCTTTTTAAAAGGTTGAATAGCCACAAGCAAAGATTATTCATTAATGGTTGGAAGGCAACTTGGAATATGGTCTCCAATGAAGTGCCTATGGATGTAGGCTTGGCTCTGTGCTTTTAACAGTTGTACAAATAATTTGCTTCACCATATATTGAAAAATGCTACCCATACCCAGAGAAAGAACCAATTATGTCTGAATACATATTGAAGTATACTCTTTTTTACATAATTTTTGAGGGTTTTTTTGAGGGAGATTTATGTTTTGTTTTGTAATTTTTATGGAAATATTTTGCATAATTTCACATGTGGCCTTCTTAATAGGAGCTAGAATTGAGGGGGAAGAAAGAGAATCTGGACCTTGAAATTTTAAAAACAAATGTAAAAAAATGTTTTACATGTAACTGGGAAAAATAAAAGTATTAAATAAAAAATAATAATTTGCATCACATTTTCAGATGACACAAATATGAGAGAGCTAGCTAAAATATAGGACAGTAGAACTATTATGCAAAGATAACTTGACAAGTGAGAACCTTGGGATAAATTTTAACCCTTCTTACTTCCAGTACTTTCTCTTTTTTAATTATTTCCTCTTTATTTCTATATAGTTTACTTTCTGTATATTTGTTGACATATTGTCCTCCCCATTCAATTGTAAGTTACTTGAGGGCAGGGACTATTTTTTGCCTATTTTTAATCCCCAGCACTTAACATAGTGCCTGGCATATAGTAGGTGCTTAATAAATGCTTATTGATTGATTGAAATTCAATAAGAGGATATTTAATGAGGATCAATATTAAAGTCTGATACTTGGGGTCAGGAAATTGACTTCACAAATCCTAGAAAGAAAGTCATATGTAGAAGTTTGCCTGAAAAGAATCTGGAAGTTATATCAGAATTCAGAGTCAATATGAATCAGCAGTTTGATATGAGGGTCAAAGAAGCTAACGTGATCTTGTAGCATATTAAGAGAGGAAGAACTGTCAGAAATAAGAAAGCAAAGTTAGTGATATTTTGCCTTGGTCAAACCACATAGGAAGTATTTTATTTTCTCCTAGGTGAAACATGTTTGATTGATAAACTAGAGAGAAGAAAGTTGAGCAGGAGAAGAAAGGACTGTATGTTTTATGAGGGATGTGGATCAGCTGAAGGAACTGGAAATTTTAAATTTAGAGAAAGCTCAAGTTGTTACATAGCCTCTTCCTTTATGAAACTAAAAAGCTTTTGTGTGGAAAATGCATTGTTTGAGCCCAGAGACCAGATGTTGGAGAGAGGTGTGGGAGTTTCCAAGAGTCAACTATAGGTCTAGATAAAAACTTTCAAACAGTGAGAGCTTCTCTATAGTGGCTAAAAGTAGATTCCACCTCCTTGAAAGTTTCTAATAAAAACTGGGTGATCAATCACTTGCCAAGTGGGTCATAGAGAGGAATTTTTCCAGGCACAAATTAGATCCAGAAGTTAATGAGATCTCTACTGACTGTAAAATTCTGGGATTCTATGAATTAGAAGACAATAATCATCCTTCAGCACCAAATGTAAATTGTATGTTTTTCTTCACATTTGTGTCATTTAAATGTTCACTCTTTCCACTGCTAATGTATATGTGCCCTTGGTTTGTGAGTAAAAATAGTTGCTATTTTTTCAATCAATCAACAAGAGTTTACTAAACATCTGCTACTTGTTACATATTAGAAATACAAGTATAAGGAATGAAACAATCCCTTGTTACAACTTTATATTGGCTCAAAGAGTACAAGCAATTTAATAACTATTTGAGTATAATGTATTCTAAAGTTTTAAAGATCTAAAGTTACTACATTATTTCAGCAAATGACTTTTGTCTTGAAGTAATCAGATATTCTGATGAGAAAAGTAAACATCAACAAAGGCTCATGAGCTATGTTTTTCAAAGCATGTAGACTCACAGAATATTTGGGTTGACTTTGCCTGGAGAGAGCCACTGAATAATGACACAGATGAATGTTGTTTTGAAGTCCCACAGCATTAACATCAAGTTAGCTCCTAAAGTCATTCCAAAGATGCATTCCCAGGTGTTACAAGTAGATGTCAGAAATTTTAATTAATTTTCTTGTTTTAATATCTCCTGAACAACTTGCTTTCTTTTAAATTCCTTCTTTTGTCGACACTGTGAAATGGTATGAAATATATGTATAAATATGTTGACATACATCTCTAATATATACGCAATACATACACATACACATACATTAGCATACATCTCTAATGATCTTCATTACTGACTAAAGGTTTTCTTTGTTATTTGGAATTCATATGCCTAACAAAGAGCCAACTTAAAATTATTTTCATCTTAAGTAATTTACCTTTGATTCAGTAGATAGAATGCCAGGTTTGGAGTCATAAACCCTCCTCGGAGAGTTCAAATAAGGCCTCAGACACTTACCGTATGACTCTGGGCAAATTATTTAAGTCTTTTTGCCTCAGTTTCCTCATCTGTAAAATGAGCTGGAGAAAGAAATGGCACTACAACATCTTTGTCAAGAATATCCCAAATGGGCTCACATAGAATTAGACTCAATTGAAAAATGATTAGACAACAATTCACCTTTGAAATTAATCACCTCTCCTTCTATTTAATGATAGATATCTTCTTGAATGATAGCAGATAGATGTTTGTTTAAATTTCAAGCTTTTGCAAAGTACTTCATATGCATTATTCCATTTTGTCCTCACAGCAATCCTCTAACATAGGTTCTATTACTATCTCTAATTTATAGAGGAGAATAATTGTAATGCCTCAGTTTCCCTGAATTATTCTGCCTCAGTTTCCCTGAATTATGATACCCTAAGTGGCTGCCCCTCTTCTTGGCTATTAGAACTGAGAGAATTGGGGTCTTGAAGCTCTGGCCACTCTCACATTCCAAAGACTCATAAAACTCCAGATGATTTATCTCAAATGCCTGGTTATCTGCTACCTCAGACTCCTGTCTCCTGCTCAACCATCTTCTTGACCCCCAACCTGTCAGAATCAAAAATTTATGGTCCTTTCCTGGAATTTCCACTCACCCAGTGCTCTACCTGACCTTGCCTTTGTTTCCCTGATAGCTGGAACCCTATAAAAGTCCCTGGAATTACTGGAGGGGTGCTAGATGCTTTAAGACCAGTCAGCCAGCTAGTATGGTTTGCCCAAATTCTCCACTATTAAAATATTAAAAACCTAATTTCTGTCTTGCCTCAGTTTCTCTAGCATTACATAAGAAGATTGAGAAAGGTTAAGTAATTTGTAGGATTTGTATCCAGGTTGTAATTAATTCCAAGTCTAGTTCTCTCCCAAGTTCCATCCCATGTCACATTTCTTAGTTACCTGAATCAAGTAAAAAATGCAAGGGCATTATTATGCTTTGGATGTGTTTTTTTGTTTTTGTTTTTACTCAAGTCTGCAATCTAGGCCAACATATTCCTTATTTGTTTGGGTTCCCAACATAAAACAACACTTACAATAGGATTTGAAAGAGATTTAGGACTACTTTAATGCCAACAGATGAACCCTGAAATTCCCTCTTCAAATGCACATTAATTATAAATAATAAATCCACAGACCTGAGTGCCCAGACCCTATTTAGTTTGCTTTTATATTATGGGAACTGGGTTTTGTCTGAATTCTTTCTGTGCATGAAGTTTTCCCTTTCTTAGTAAGAAACTGGTTTCTCTAGCCCCTATGAATCCTTTTATAGCACATCCTTCTCAGTAGCATTTCATTCTAATTGTCCATTAGGCAGTGCTAAAGTACACTAACTTTCTTGTAACATGATGGAATTCTGAAGCAGCCAGGAGCTGCAATTCTAACATAGCAGACCAATTCTTTTGGAATGTTCTTTGCATTTGCAATGAATACCAGATGGGTTCTGGGTTATATGACACTCTTAAATAAAGTGTTACCTATTTTACTTTTTTACAATCAGTAGCATTGCTTCTCTCCTTTGATTATCTATCTCAGCATGAACTGATAATAGGAGCCCATTCGAAAGCCTCAAGGTGAAAATTGTTTCAGATAAAATGTATTTTGGTACTGAAATGAATATACATCTCACTAACAATAATGCCACAGATGAGCATTCTTCTTGAAGTTCCACAACATTAACACAGAGCTAGTCCCGAAAGACATCCCAAAGGCATGACATTGTGGGGCAGCAGAAAAGGAAGAAGCTTCATACTTTAGGATAGCACTTACTAACTGAAATACACTAGAGAGTTATGAAATATTTTAATTTTATAATGAGGTTTTTTCTGTGCTTTGCAGACATTGTATATATTAGTGCTTTGGGTGGAGACTGGGAGCCAAGGAAGAAGAAACCAGTGAATAAAAAGTGCAGGATTCACCTTTATTCTGGAAAGAAGTTTGCCAACTATTAATAAAAAAATGAAAGATTGTCTCAATTCACTAATAATGAGAGATGCAAATCAAACAGTCCTGAGATTTCACCTCACAGCTAAAGCTTATATGAGCATGGGGAGTTCATTTAACCTTCCTCCATAAATTAAGATAATATTCCTAGAAAATAAGGTGATTGAGAAATTCAAGTGACATAGTGCATGTACAGCAGAAGATTTTAATAGCTCCTCTTCTCAGAAGGGCTGATGAGAAAGAAATCAGACACCAGGGAAGAAAAGGAAAGCAGTATGGAGATGGGCATACAAAACTTGAATGTTCTTGAGTTTGTTTTTTCCTTCATACTTGATGAGACTTCCAATCAACTATTACAGGTATAAGAACATTTTGCCCCCCTCTTTCAAGAGAACCCCTTTTAAAGTTCTAGGGGTACCCATGAGTGGTTAATGTGACTCTATTCTAATGCTACTAAATTGAACCTTCATTCTAGATTAATTACTGATAACTGACAGTTGCTATGGAACTCATGAATATTGATTAACATTATTTTCTTCAAAAGAAAAACAGAAGTACATGGGAGAAAGCACACTTTCCCCCATAACTTCTGAGTTCCTAGGAAGAGTAAGTTCAAACTTAAGGCTATTTCTGTACAACATTGGTCCCACATCCAAATTCAACATAGTCTCTTGCTGAAATATGTCTCATCTACTATTAAGCTTCATAATGAAGGTCTGGACTTTGATGCTAGACTGGCTGGCTTCTCTGCTGCTGGACCTTTTTGATGAAAAGCTGCCCTGTCCTTTTGAAGTACACAAGGTCACAGCTATTTCCAATCTCCTTTACCTAAAATAGAAAGGAAGAAATGTTGAGGGAAGAATTGAGACCCGGATTCATAGATCACTTATCAGAGCTGGAAGGGGAGAGCCCAAGACCTCTTCCCAAGTGTGTCTCTCTCTTCTTTCACTACAACATAACCAGACAGGAGTTTATCAGATTAAAGGGGTTGAGTTATGTTAACTAGTGACTTTGTTTATTAAAGCTTTTTATTTTTCAAAACATATACATGGACAATTCTTTAACATCAGCCCTTGCAAAACCTTGTGTTTCAATTTTCCCTCGTTTCTCCCAAGACTCTCCTAAATGGCAAGTAGTCCAATATATGTTAAACATGGTAACTAGTGACTTTTGAATGAACCCCAGTAAAAAAGTTCCCATTAATCATCCAGTCTTAGAATGATGACATATGCTTGATATGTAATCATCCTTCTTATAAAATAAGTTCCCCATTATCATCACTTGGGATCTGCTCTTTTTGCTACATGTTTCATGGTGCACCTGCTTCTGAGTCTTGGCCCAGCCGAGAAAAATCTGGGATACATTTTGGATAGCTTCATTTAAAGGGCACAGCAATGACAAAGTTGACCAATATTTTATGCAAAACTGGCAAACTCCTGAAAAACCTTAGCAAAAGATAATTGCTGCTTAGTAGACTGGTCCCACTCCTTCACATCTCCCTGGTATCCTTATTTCATGTGAGGTATTGATCCAGGTATATTATTAATTCTAAGACCCCCATTAGGAGAATACTTAGGAAAGATGATTGGATGAAATAATTTCTTTAAGCTTTGCTATATGTGTGTGTGATGTTATTTATATTCTAATATTGTATTCTAATAAATCATAAAGCCACCAAAAAAGGATCTGAGATAAAGTCTGTTACTTGAGAACAACTGATTCTCCAAATGTAATAAGGTAATGGATTTTCACAATTCTCATATTTCAGAGCAATATTACTTTTTTTAATGAAGTAGTTTCTTTAAATTTTGCCATATATGTGTGTGTGTGTTATTTATGTGCTTATACTGTGTTCTAATAAACCATAAAACCACCAAAAAGGGATCTGAGATAAAGTCTGTTACTTGAGAACAACAGATTCTCCAAATGTAATAAGGTGATGGATTTTCACAATTCTCATATTTCAGAGCAATATTCCTTTTTCAATTAGCCAGCACTTGTACTTGTAAGTCTGGGGTAGTAGAAGAATTAATGTGAAAGACTGGAGGCTGAACACTATTTATTGACCAACATGGCCTTTGGAAAACTTAGAACATGAACATTGAATCCCCTATGACATAGTTCTGAGAGCTTAAGGGTATTAACTACTGGTGGCCCCAATATATATACTACATTTCTTTTTAGAGATAATTAATTGACAACCTTTTTTTCTGTAAATTATAGGAGAACAAAGAAATGAGCTTAATGTGTGCAGTGATGGTTATATCAACACGTACCACAGACAAAATTAGCACACCTCTGTCATTTTGTAAATCACCAGAGGAACTTTAAAGTGCTAAATTAATATCAGTTTTTATTTTTTTAATGGAGAAATTATTTTTAATGGAGATATCACCAAAGGAAGTATGCTACATGAGAGAGTATATAGAAGCTAAAGGAGAACATTGCTTTTCTGTAGGCAGATGGCACTAGCCATGGCCTTCACTGAATCCCATCTGGCTATTTCTTTTTCTGTTCCCCCCCACCCCAGGCTTGGGTTCTGCCCTTCATAATGCAGAGTTGAAAACCTGGTAAGGGAGCTAAGGTAAGCCACCCTTGGGAGCCCCTTCTTGGTAGGAACAACTCTGCCACTAATTAGAACTAATCATTTAAACCCTTTGTGCTTCACTTCCTTCATGCAGAAAATAAGGCTCGTATCACATGGTGAGCAAATGAGATAATTCCTTTGAAATCATTAGGACAAATGATATAATTCCAATGAAAATTCTCCAAGTTCTTCAGCTGAAGCTTGGAAGCTTGATATTATTATTGATGTTCATCCTTTCTTTTCGAAGAGAATCAATAACATCATAACAATGGAGTAAAATAGTGAATGAGAGGGTGATTTCTTGACTTGGGAGTAAAATGGATTTAAATGAGTCAGAGTTTACAAAATTGTCAACCTTATTTTCTTCTCTAATGATAGAAATCCAGTGGCAGGGCAAAAACCAAGACAACTGGCAATGGCTAGTGTTGTAGTGGATGGCATTTTAATGAAAAGGGAGAAGAAGAAAAGATAGCATTTATATACAGTAATTTAAGGTTTACAAAGCACTTTACAAATAATATCTCCTTTTGATGCTCACAACAACTCTGGAAAGTAGGTACTATTATTAATACCATTTAATAGATGTGCAAACTGAGACAGAGAGAGGTTAAGTGACTTGCTCAGAGCCATTTATATAGCTAATAAGTATCTGAGGTAATATGATTTTGAGGTCACCTGATTTTAGAGGGGCTTCTGTTCTAACAATAAATCAGTAATCCTAAATCTTCTGGCTTGGGAGTCCACTTCAGAGACTTCTCACACTCCCAATCTAAGAAGAACAATCTGTCTGATTCTAAATAGACCACTCCTCAATTCATTGCTGATAATCTAGTCAGTGATAATCTATTCTACTTTGGTCAGTGAGAACCAAATTCCAGAGACTACTCCCTGGTCTTCCCAATGGGCCATAGAATTAGCATGTCAATGATAGAAAGGTGGATAAATGTGTCTCCTTACTCCTCTTTCTTTACTAATTCTTTTGGAACTTAGCCTTCTTGTAATGGCATTATAATTACAATACAATTTTGCCCCTTGACTAGGAAACGGGTTCAAACCTGTAAATTCTTTTGAGACACCTCAGGACACCAGTCTGTGACCCCAAACTTTTGGGATCCATTTCCTAATCTCAACATTTGATGGCCTGGTAGGGGGAGAGTCTGGCCCCTACCCTGGCTTGATTCCCTTCTTTTCAAGATAAACCCCCCATTTCTTTTCTCCCACAATTCTATAGCAGAACACCCTAAGTCACTGGAAGACTTGTCTGGGTCATCATGAGCTCCACGCTCAGCAAGTTTTCTTTAACTGGGGACACACAGACTGGGAAATTCTTGCAATTTTTGGCAAAATTCCCAGGGAATTTTTGCCACCTTTTCACCTTCTCTGGGATGCCAGAGAAGATGGAAGTATCACAAGATAGCTTTTGACAAGATTTTATTACTTTTGGCAAAAATGGGACAGTTCTCTTTCATGTCATTTTAACTGTGTCTGTGTCTCTATGCAGAATGTCTGTGTCATGTTTTGTTCTGTTAGCTAGATTTTGTTACTTGGAAAGATTTAAAATGTAACCAGCAAGAAAAATACATCTAAACTGTAGTTAGAATGCTGGGAAAATTTCATTAAAAAACTAACTTTTTTCTGTGGACTTTAGTTCTGGATAAGCTGGGGGCTACACACACACAAAAAAAGTTAGCTAATTAAAATTAAATTAGTATCTTAGCAGATTCTTAAAATTTTGAAAGCAATGGTTAAGAAGTTTGACAATTAATTATTTTAAGATTGCAAGAAAAATTCCTGAAACATTGGGAATAATTCCAGGAATGTATCCCATTCTGGAAGAAAAGAAAGGAAAAAACAAATCAGGTAAATAGCAACTTTTTGCTAACCCTTCCTTAATTCCTATCTTGTCCAGAGTCTCCTTCTGCTCCTTTGGGAAAGGACTCCAGAAGGTATTAAGGGAGTTGTGGAGATTGCTTACAAGATCAATATAGCCCAAGTCCCTCTGTTTGCTAACCCCTCTCATCTCAGATCAGAACTCAAATTCTGCCTTGCCTGTAGAAATAGGGGAAGCAACTATAGGGACCTCACACAACCTTGTCCAAATACCCCCCAACCCAGCTTGGGGAGATTGGGGATAGAGTGGGGGTTTAGACTCCATGGACAGCATTTTCTGAGTGCTGACTCTTGAAACTACCATCAAAGGGAGGACCTAACACCAGTCACCCCAGTTTTCATCAGGCTCTGTTCATCAACTGCCTGGAAAGAATTTGGGCACCCCGGCACCACCCAGCATAGCAATGGAAGGTGAGAAAATCAGGTAAGTCCACCATTTTCTGTTTCAGTTATGGATAAGTATTAGCTATGTAATTTATGGGAAATTATTTTATCTCTGCCCAGTTTTCTGAGTTATAAAGAGAAATAATAGTTGTTGTGAAGATCACATGATTGCAAAAGTGTTTAGCATAAAACGTGCTAGTTGAATGTTAACTGCTTTATTGGATATAATTGCTTCATATTTGATAACTTTATGGGTTGTTTTAGGTGTGACCAACAGATAAATAATTTCTATGCATGTGTGTAAAGTAATTTAGAAATTTGTCTGAGATAAGCAAGTAAAAGCAATTTTAAAGGAGCTCTAATTAAAGCCCACTGAAGGGATATGCAAACTGTAATCTATTTTCACTGAACTTTAGGAAAACAGAAAAGCAGTTTGTCACTACTTTTAAAACTCTAGTTATCTAGAGTCAGACTTCTGAGGGCCCTGTCAGTAGAAACTACCATCTTAATCCTTTTCCTGACTCACAAAAGAGAAACAATTTGCATAAATTGGAAAATAATCAAATGGCAATTCAGTTTGTCTAGGACATTTAATCAGAATTCAAAGTTGTCATTTTTAAAATCTGTTCTATCTCAATTTTAAGAATTGTCTTGTTTTCTCCCTAAAATATAAGGGAAACATTTAAGGCAATAGAAACTATAGCTAAGACTATTTTGCTATTATTTAGGAAAATTCTAAAACTGTTAACTAAGTTATTTGGAGTTATTGTCATCGTGTTAAGCCTTATCAGTTTAACTCCAAATATGAGGTGTACAACACCTTTCCCCTTTCAAATTGAGGGGAGGTATCAAGCACAGCCCATGAAAAACACAAAGAGCAGTTGGGGTAGGCAACAGCAAACACAGCCCCTTCCCTGGGGTCTCTGTCAATTCCCCTTAATTTGTAAGCTTGCCAGTTTTCTTGAAACCATCAGGGTAAGCAAGGTCATCAGCCCTGAGAACTGAGCCTGTTTAGGATTTATAGTTTCTAAACAAGGAATGCATTTACTAAGAATCTATAAGTTTGTTAAATGATTGATCTTTTACACCAGGATAAGGTTAAACATATAAAACATGTTAAATAAAATCTCAATGGGTTTAAGTTCTAGTAAACTTTTAAAATAATGTATCTAGCACTAAGCTGCGATTAGTAGAATTTGGTATTAGAGATAAGATCTATTGGGACTGCAACTGATTAGTAAGAGGCTCACCTGCTGGATACCCCCAACTTGACTCTCCTAGTGTGTTCCATCCTTAACCCTGCCACTCTGCTACCTGACAGCACTCAGTTGGATGACATTATAACCCAGATGGTGGATGGTTTACAAATGGCTCCAGTTTTCTTTAAAATGGGGAAAGGAATGAAAATTAATATCTATACAGATTCCAAACATGCTTTTCATATTTTTCACAGTCATGGAGCTATATAGAAAGAAAGGGGACTTTTGACAGCAAAAAGTTCTATTAAATATGCAATTAAATGTGCTTGCAGATTCAGCTGCCTGTGCTGCTGACCATTTGTCCCTGACCATGGCACCTTTACTTCCCTGGCTCTTACATCCCTTCATATAGCTCTTACAGAGAAAAGGGACGCACCCTTTCTCCTTCTGGATGGTCTCAAACACCCCCAGGACAGCTTCTAATTCCAGAAACACATCAGTGGGAACTTCTTTCTGGCTTGCCCAGATCTTTGCAGGGTGACAATAGCCCAGCCTTCACTTCTCAAGTACTCAAACTGTGGCTAAGGCACTTAAGATTACCTTTCTTTTTTTCTTGTTATTTTCCACTTTTTCTGGGTATACCTTTAACAACACTCCCAGGATAAGAACAGCTTAGTATCCCAGGATACTAAGAAAATACTTCTTGGTATTTTCTCTCTAGCTTTCTCTGTGTCACTCTGTGGTTCCTACCAGTTGGGAGATAATTCCTTAGTCTTTAGTCAGGCTGGGGAACTCCATGGACAGTGGGGGCACTCAGGATTATTGGGGTGCCCTCAGCATCCCCAAGGCAGTCTATAGATGCAACTTGACGCATTGTTTGCAAAGGCCCCATTCCCCAATATCATCATCCCCACTCTGGGCGCCACCCCATTTGTACTAGAACTTTCACCTGACTATCCTCTGTTTCCTTTTCAGAAAGATAAGAAGTATAGGATATCCATTCCAAAAATATTCTGACAAACTTCCTCATAATGCTTCTATGCTACCTTTCTTGAAGCTTCTTCAAAACCCCCTGAAAACTAACATTCAGATTGATATAATGTCATGTAATTGTAATCATCCTTGGGGATAGCTAAGTAGGAAGCTACTACAAACTTGACCTCAGCTACCAGCTGGACACCCAAGGGATATGCTTTTCTTTGTAAAATGGGTTTTTGTGCCCCAGGCCACCTGAGTGCTCCTTTCATTGTGTGTAATGCCATGGTTTCAGACACTGTCCCCACCCCTTCAAAGAGACTAAAGTGGGGATTTGTGTGATGACCATGTTAGCACCCTGGATACCTTAGAATCAGCCGGAGTCAGGATAAGCAAAAGTCCTTAGTCTTTATTCATGGTCTTTAGGGGTAGGATTGAATTGGATGGAAGCAGAATCTCTGTGACCTTCCTTCTTCATCTCCCGCCCAGAGTGTGACCTTGGCTAGTCTTACTCCACCCCATAGTCCCTTCTACAGTCATCTGTATACACCAATTATGGAGCCAGTATAGGATAGTGGGAAGGACCATTCCCCAAGGATATGCCCATAGAATATTGTCCAATCGGTAATTAGCCCTAAGTGCTTGAACTGACCTCAATGCAACAACTCAAGAGTTTCAGCCCTCTACAGATTTAGGGGGAAAACATCCTTTGGTATTTATCCTAGGAAAAGCTGCTTGGATCAGAGGCATTCATGAGAGTCTCATCTTTCCCCCTCCCCAGCCTTCCTCTGGGTGGGGTTCCTGCCTATTGTCCCCACTAACTCCACTTTTAATTATTTATTTTTGCTCATATTTGGCCCCTGCATTTTTAACCTACTTGTGAGATTTGTTTTCTCAAGGCTCCAAGGTATGAAATTCCAACTATTTGTTCACTCTGAATACCACTAGCTAATTGATTCTGAAACCCAGAACCCCCCTGAATCCTGCTCCCATCATCTTCAAGTCACATGTCTCCCCTCCTCATTCTGGACCCCAACTATGTAGGGACAGATCTATGCTCCTTATCAACATGAAGCAGCTTCAGAAAGTGATTCCTCCATGCCTTTGTCTCAAATGAATTTGGGATACAAACTGATTGAGAGGGGGAAATTATGTAACATGATTTTGAGGTCCCCTGATTTTAGGGGAACTTCTGTTCTAACAATAAATCAATAATCCTAGATCTTTTAGCTTTGGAGTCTACCATGGAGAGTTCCCACACTCCTAATCTAAGAATCTGTCGGATTTTGAATAGAATACCCCTCAATTCATTGCTGATAATCTGGTCAGTGATAATCTACTCTACTTTGGTCAGTGAGAACCCAATTCCAGAGCCCACTGCCTGGCCCTCCCCATCGGCCATAGAATTAGCATGCCAGTGATAGAAAGCTGGATAAATGTGTCTCCTTGCTCCTGTTTCTTTGCTAATTTCTTTTGGAACTTAGCCCACTTATAATGGCATTACAATTACAATAAAACTTTGCCCCTTGACTAGGAAATGGGTTCAAGCCTGAAAATTCTTTTGATAAACCTTGTGATACCAGTCTGTGGCCCCAAACTTTTGGGGTTCCCTTCTCAACCTCAACAAGGCTGTACTTGAATTCAAGTCTTCCTGATAGATCCAGTTGCCTCTCCAATGAGCCATCTAGCTGCCTAGAGTGGAGATCTCTACCATTTTGGACAAGTCATTCAACCTTTTTCTCATCTCTTCAGTTTCTTCATTACCAATCTAATGAAAAATATAATATCCTTGAGAGCATGTTTCACTTCTTTTGGATCATATTTTGACCATAATAGACCATAAATGTGTATTGAATCAAATTTTATCTATAAAATGAAAACATTAAATTAGGTCTTTTTCTAAACTCTAAAATTATATAATTCAGGGTAGAATGTCAGTAAAACATGAAATCTTCCTAATGAGATTATTTAGATGTTGTTGTCAAATGTTCAGACTAATAACTATCTTGCTGAAATAGACATAATAGAACCTATTAAACAAAATTTTTTCTAAAATGCATTCCCAACTCTTTATCCATCAGCAGTCAACACAGTAAAGCAAGATACTTATTATGAATATTTTATGTGCAGAACACTATTTTTGAATGCATTGTTAGTCTCAAAAAATTTTTTTCAGTTTGGAACCTTTGATTTTGTGAGAATGCTTTTATTCATGAATTGATTTCATTTATCCCCCAAGGATTGTTCCTAAAAAGAATTATTTTTACACAGGACACTGCTGACTATAGCTTCTATCCTTAGACATAATTCCAGAGAAATTTGTAAAAGAGTCTTAGAATCTCATTTGTGCAACTATATTATAATCCTTGACTCATTATGCTTCTTCACCCCACATATCCATTCAATTGCCAGACTTTGTCATTTATAGCTCCACATATCTTTCATCCATCCCTTTCTCTCCAATCATATGATCACCTTTCTAGTTAAGCCCCATAACTTAGATTATCACACAAACAATCTAAATGGTTGCCTTGCCTCAAGTTATCCCTCCTCCAATCTATCCTCCACATAGCTCCCAAAGTGAATTTTTTAAATATGTTTGCTCATGAAAGTCATCACTAAACAAACTCAAGTGGTTCCTTATTTCTTCTAAAATAATACACACACACACACACACACACACACACACATGTGTTTGGCTTTTAAAAAACTTTACAACTTAGCTCAAACTGACTTTCTAGCTTTACTGCACATCATTCCCCTTACCATGTTTTATGTTTTGAATAAAGTGGCCTTCTATATATTGTTCACACTCAGCTCTCCACCTCCCATCTCATTGCCTTTGTGTTGACTATAAATTGTGCCTGAATTGTACTTTCTCTTCTTTTTCTTGATGATTTTCAAATAGAGGCTGGGCAAATTCTTGTTCTATATGTTATAATATGGATTCATTTACACATAAATTGAATTAGATTGTTGCTGAGGTCCTTTCCAAATCTCAAAATTCTGTGATTCTTAAATTCTTTTGTTAAATTTTTTTCTTATATTGAGAAGAAATCAGTTCCTCTATAGTTGATACCCATTGGGAGATAGCACAAGAGAATAAATGTAAACCTTCTATTAGATCATTGTTAAAATATTGGAAGAGAATTACAATGTACTCTAAAACATTTGAAATTTGAAGTTCATCTGCATTCAGAGAGAGGAGTGTGGGGACTGAGTGTGGATCACAGCATAGTATTTTCACTTTTTGCTGTTGTTTGCTTGCTTTTTGTTTTTTTTCTCACTTTTTTTTCCTTTTAGATCTGACTTTTCTTGTACAGCATAATTGTGGAAATATGTATAGAAAAACTGCACATTTAACATATATTGCATTACTTGCTGTTTTGGGAAGGAAATACAAGGTTTTGCAAGGGTGAATGTTGAAAACTATGCATATATTTTGAAAATAAAAATGTTTAGTAAAAGTTGGCAAGAGATTGGAAGAAGAAAGATTTCTTTTCGTAAATAGGATAAATAAAACTCATTTATTTAAGCTGATAACAAACAGAAGTCAGGACAAATGAGAGAAAAATAAATGTCAGGTCAACTGAGAGTCCCGTCTCATCCCAGGAGAAAATTCCTCAAAGTCTCTATTTAGCAAATTGTAAAAAAGGGACATACTCAAGATTTCTTTACATTTTGACTTTTTCCCAAAGTCTTATTCTCCCTATACCAATCTCTCCCTGAAGAAAGCCTTTTCCCAAAGCTAGTATCCAGGAAAAAAGCTCTCTTTTTCCAAACTTCCACCAAAGAATAATGTCAAAAAGAGGAAAAGTCTTTAAGAAAAGGACATTGTTGTATTTTTACATAATGAACTTGAAATATTGATGAGAAATGTGCAGAAACAATCCCTGTTAAGCAGATGGAAATGTGTGGAATTCGGAACAGAGATGGGTCTGATCCAAGATTCACAAGATCTTATAAGGCTCTAGAGCTGGTCATTTAATCCAGCCCCTTTATTTTACATATAATATAATAATCAAGGCCAGAAAGAGTTAATTGACTTGCCCAAGATCACATCCAGCTAGAATCTGTATTGAACTCAGATCCTTTCATTTCAAAGTCAATGCTCTTCCACTGTACAACAAAGCCATGAAAGAGATTGAAATTGCAGAGGAAGAAAAGAGATACAAGTACAAACTCTCAGGAAATGCTGACTTTCTAGGATTGAAAAGAAAATGCAGAACCAGGAAAGGAGACAAAGAAAAAATAGAGGACCAACAAGATAATATCATATCTTGGTGAGGATATCCAACAGGACTTGGTTGTTAATAGTATAAAATTCTGGAGATCCCAAATTTGTTTCTTTGCCAGCATATTATCCACCCCATAGAGCTTTAGATAATCTACAAATGTGATTAATATATCATCTAAGTCATCATCAAAGTCACAGATAAAAATTGTTTAATAGCACCCAGCTCAATGGAGCCCTTTTGGCATTCCCACTGAGAAATCTCTACAGGTTGACATTTATACATCAATCAACACTCATGGGGGTTGGTGAGTCAGTCAGTTCTGAAACCCCTTACTTCTTCCAGTAGATAGTTCTCTGTCTTAGTCCTAATAATTTTTTGAAACCTTTTGTTAAAAGCCTTATTGAAGTTCAAATATACTAGATCTATGATATTCCTTCAACCTGACAAGCTCATGTCGTTGTCAAAATAGGGGGAAGCTGTGTGAATGCAAAGGCAATTCCTAAACCAAATTAGATTTTTTTGAAAAGACACATGAAAATGGTGGAAGCAAGGGAAAGGGGCTGGGATAACCCTACAAACGAGCAGTACAATGCTGTAAAAAATAGCAATAGGAATGATAAAGAAGTCATTAATGAACAATTACCATCCTGGAGGGAAGTCTCTAATTGAAGTGTTCTAAAAGTCTTTTATTGGGTTTACACCATGCTACCATTTAACATTTGATGTCAATGTATAGATGGCATGTAACTAATCTGAAGCCCTGTGGCTTTTCACCTATTGGAAATCCTGCAATTACATTGGGAAATTCTTTCAGTATCCCCAGGGATATTATTGGGGAGAAGTTAGGCAGGATAGTGTTAGAGTGTTGGACTTACACTCAAGTCAATCTGATTTTAAATCTTGCATCCAATACTTACCTATGTGACACAGGTGAATCACTTGACCTCTTTCAGTCTGAGCTTCCTTATCGCTTCTTGTAAACCCCTTTTATGATTTTTCATCTCACAGGGTAAGATTTTTTTTTTAATTCTCTACTTTCATTGCTTTGAATCTTTCCATAGACCCCTAGACTTCATCTACCAGAAATCTCTAATGTGATATGATATTTCCTGCTGGGAGCCTTATTCTTTGTGTTCAAGACATTTCCACCACAACTAAGACCCAAATACATGTCTCTGTCTTTAAACTCTTATAGCAAACTTTCATGATTTAATCATTTAATTGAATACTATTTATCTATAATTCTTCTTATTTTTAAAATTGTTCCCTAAATATATTTATTTTCTTGAAAAGATTATAAGCTGTTCAAACATAGGCTTCTTTTTTCCCCCCAAGTTTTTCACACAGTGATGTAAATATTTATTGCCATGAAATAGGGAAAGAGTCCTAACAAATTCCTTTTATGACACAGAAATGGTGCTGACACCTAAATCAGGTAGGGCGAAAATAGAGGGAAAAAATTATAGACCAATTTCCCTATTGAATATTGATGCAAAAATTTTAAATAAAATATTACCAAAATTTTACAGAAAGTCATCCTCAGCATAATAAACTATGAACAAATAGGATTTATACCAGGTATGCAGGACTAGTTCAATATTAGGAAAACTATTAGCATAATTGACTATAACAAAACTAACAAAAATCATATGATTATCTCAATAGATGCAGAAAAAGCATTTGACAAAAATCCAACATCCATTATGATTTTAAAAATTCTGAGTATAGGAATTAATGGAGTTTTCCTTAAAATGATCAGTAGCATCTATTTAAAACCATCAGTTAGTATTATATGTAATGGAGATATGCTAGAACCATTCCCAATAAGATCAGAGATGAAACAAGGTTGCCCACTATCACCATTACTATTCAACCTTGTATTAGAAATGTTAGCTTTGGCAATAAGAGAAGAAAAAGAAATGAAAAGGATTTGAGTAAGTAATGAGGAAATCAAATTATCACTCTTTGTAGATGATATGATGTAGAATCAACTAAAAAACTACTAGAAACAGTTCACAACTTTAGCAAAGTTGCAAGATATAAAATAAATCCACATAAATCACCAGTATTTTTATATATTACCAACAAAGTCCAACAGCAAGAAATACAAAGAGAAATTCCATTTAAAATAAGTGTAGATAATATAAAATATTTGGGAGTCTATCTGCCATGGCAAAGTCAGGAACTATATGAACACAACTACAAAACACTTTCTACACAAATAAAGTTAGATCTAATAAACTGGAAAAAATATCAAGTGCTCATGAGTAGGTTGAGTTAACATAATAAAAATGACAATACTACTTAAATTAACTTATTAAGTGCCATACCAAATTCCCAAGAAATTATTTCACAGATCTAGAACAAATAGTAACAAAATTCATATGGAAGAACAAAAGGTCAAGAATTTCAAGGGAATTAATGAAAAAAAAGTGCAAATGAAGGTGGCCTAGCTGTGCCAGACTAAAAACTAGATTGTAAAGCAGCAGTCATCAAAACCATTTGGTACTAGCTAAGAAATAGAATAGTTGATCAGTGGAATAGGTTAGGTTCACAAGACAAAATAGTCAATGACTATAGTAATCTAGTGTCTGGCAAACCCAAAGACCCAAGCTTTTGGGATAAGAACTCAGTATATTTGACAAAAATTGCTGGGAAAATTGGAAACTAGTATGGAAGAAACTAGGCATTGACATGCATGTAACACTACATATCAAAATAAGGTCAAAATGGGTTCATGATATAGACATAAAGAGTGATATTATAAGCAAATTAGAAGAACATAGGATAGTTTATCTCTCAGCTCTATGGAGGAGGAAGGAATTTGTGTCCAAGGAAGAACTGGAGTTCATTACTGAACACAAAATAAATGATTTTGATTATATTAAGTTAAAAAGGTTTTGTACAAAATGAATGCAGACAAGATTAGAAGGGAAACAATAAACTGAGAAAACATTTTTATGTTCAAAATTCTGATAAATGCCTCATTTCCAAATTATGGAGAGAACTGACTCAAATTTATAAGAATTCAAACCATTCTCCAGTTGATAAATGGTCAAAGGATATGAACAAACAATTTTCAGATGAAGAAATTGAAAACATTTTTGGTCATATGAAAAGTTGCTCCAAATCACTATTGATCAGAGAAATGCAAATTAAGACAATCTGAGGTACCCCTACACACCTGTCAGATTGCTAAAATGACAGGAAAAGATAATGACGAATGTTGGAGGGGATGTGGGAAAACTGGGACACTGATACATTGTTGGTGGAACTGTGAATGGATCCAACCATTCTAGAGAGCAATTTGGAACTATATCCAAAGCACTATCAAAATGTACATACCCTTTGATTCAGCAGTGTTTCTACTGGGCTTATATCCCAAAGATATCTTAAAAGAGGGAAAGGGACCTGTATTTACAAAAATATTTGTGGCAGCCCTTTTTGTCGTGGCAAGAAACTGAAAACTGAGTGGATGTCCAACAGTTGGAAAATGGCTGAATAAGTTATGATATATGGATGCTATGGAATATTATTGTTTTGTAAGAAATGATCAATGCAGGATGATTTCAGAGAGGCCTGGAGAGATTTACATGAACTGATGCTGAGTGAAATGAGCAAAACCAGGAGATCATTGTACATGGCAACAACAAGATTATATATTGATCAATTCTGATGGACATGGTTCTTCTCAACAATGAGATGATTCAAGTCAGTTCCAATGATCTTGTGATGAAGAGAGCCATCTGTACCCACAGAGAGGTCTGTGAGAACTGAGTGTGGATCACAACGTAGAATTTTCATTTTTTTGATGTTCTTTGCTTGAATTTTATTTTCTTTCTCTTTTTTTCCTTTTTAATCTGATTTTTCTTGTGCAACAAGATAATTGTTTAAATATGTATGCATATATTGTATTTAACATATATTTTATCATGTTTAACATATATTGGATTACTTGCCATCTAGGGGAGGGAGTGGGAGAAGGGGGGAAATTGGAACACAAAGTTTTGCAAGGGAAAGTGTTAAAAATTATCCATGCATATGTTTTGAAAATAAAAAGCTTTAATAAAAAATTTTTAAAAATGTGTTGCCGTGACTTGACAATGAGTGCTGTCAATGAAAATCACTAGTGAGAGAAAAAACAACTAATGGTTAAGTACACCACTAGTTTCAGAAAAGCAGAAGAGATTGGTTGTGAGGGTACATCTCTCAGATTTTTAGAAAATAGCATCTTTACAGGAAAAGATGATAAATCTTAGTAGGAATGTGGGAAAAAAAACTGGGACACTAATACCTTTCTTGGTGGAGTATATGAATTGATCCAACCATTCTGGAGAGCAATTTGGACCTATGCCCAAAGGGCTATCAAATTGTGCATAACTTTTTATTCAGCTATGTCTCTACTGGGTCTGTATTGCAAAGAGTTCCTAAAAAATGGAAAAGGAGCTACATGTGCAAAAATGTTTGTAGCAGCTTGTTTTGTAGTAGCAAGGAACTAGAAACTGAGTGGAGGCCCATCAGTTGGGGAATGGCTAAATCAGTATGATATATTAATATAATGGAATATTATTGTTCTATTAAAAACCATTTCTTAGGTACAGAATTACATATAGATTATACCATGTCAGAACTGAAGAAGAATTTAAAGATCATCCAGATCCTGATTGAGACCAGGTCATTGATATGCAAGCATGAAAAGAGTAA
Organism: Sarcophilus harrisii; assembly: GCF_902635505.1. Lineage (NCBI taxonomy): Eukaryota > Metazoa > Chordata > Mammalia > Dasyuromorphia > Dasyuridae > Sarcophilus > Sarcophilus harrisii. Next base: position 122,928,256 of record NC_045430.1, on the reverse strand, counting down.
TCGATCAAATCTAAAGTCCTGAAAAATAAACCAAATTGGAATCCAACAGAACTCCCAATACTCTGCCCTAAATTGTATTCTTGGTGCAATTGCTGACAGAAACTTAGCTTTAAATACCCTGCATAGACTTATTAGTCTTGATGGAGTATGTACAATGTAGGACCCACCATTACCATCCCTGCCCTATTATGTTCCATTTTCTCTATCTTTTTTTTTACTTTCTCTTTTGTCCTTCCTTCCCTTGTTCCATTGTTTCTTCCCTTCTTCCTGTCCTTTCTTTCTTCCTACTTTTTTCTTTTCTGAGTCTCCCCATCTATCTCACCTTAGTTGTAAATGGTAGATTTACTCACAATCTGATCCCCTTACTGATCAACAGAACAGTTTTGATCTCCTCTGTTTCCAGCTTGGACCAATTTATCCCTCTTTTGGCAACCTGGTACCCCTCCTTCTTTTACCATGTTAATGCTGAACTTAGTGTGAGTATCCAAATGGCAAAGCCCTCTCTGTAGCTCAGAAAAACAGAGCTCAAAAGATCTACTATCCTCAGCCTCCTGGGCAGTAGGATTATAGTTATATACTACCGTGTCTGAAGTTACATTTTCCAAATTCAGAAAATGAAGCTAAAATGAAAACGGACTAGAAACTGCATTGCAGTGCTCTTTCTATAACACCATACCCTTTGCAATTAACTCTTGATTGACCCCTTGGGAGATATACATTCTTCTGTAACATCTTTCCTCCAGTTTTATTTATGTTAAACTGCCATCTGTAGCTTCTCACAGATATTCCACTGACAAATTGATAAGTAAACGGGCTAACCTGAACCAAACAGGGTAGATTGGAAGAAAGTAAACTAAATCACTCTCTACTTCCCAGAGGCCAATTTTTTTCAGTTGGAAACCTGAGCTGATTCAGCATAAATAAAATTTCTCATCTATAACTTTAGGCAGCATTGTCAAACTCAAATAGCTTGGAGAACAGGTCCTAAAACTAACCAAAGCTAATTCAGGTAGTTCCGATAGGAAAGAACATAGCAACAACCATCAGCCATTTCTGGCAATAGCTATAAGGAAATGAATTCATCAGATTCTATCATCTAAATCGAAACTTACTCTCCTCAACCTTGCTCTCCTACTTCATTTCTTTCCAAGAAAGAAATAGAGAGGCAGAAGGAAAGAACAGTTTGAGGAAAGGAAGGAAGAAAGAAAAAGAAAAGAGAAGAAAGAAGTGTTAATAACACTAGGTGGCAGTGACTTCATCATTTGGATTATTTCAATCCTTAATAGACCTATAGGTTGATTTCAATTTGGATTTGAAAGAAAAGATTTTAGAGACTACTCACATCTCATTGCTGTGTATTATTTATATATTATGTATTATCATATACTATATACTAGTCTGCCTTTCAGTACAATAATCATAATTTATGTTTGTGTTTTAAAATTAATTTTTAAAGTTTGTATGCTTTTTTAAAAAAAAGCAGACATTTTCCAATATGTTAGTGTCCTACCAATGAATCTTTCCTTATAATAAAAAATTAAGTAAAACTAATTGACAAAGTAACCACATTTGTTGTATATACAACACCCTGGCCTCTATCTCTCTAGAAAAAAAAAATGAGTAGCATGTTTCATCATCTCTTCTCTGGGACCAAGATTAGTCATGAATAACAAGGGTTCAGTTTCCTTTGAGTATTTTTTTTTTCCATTGTTGTTGAGACAAATAGATGATGCAGTGTCTGAAGTGTCAGGCTTGAAGTCAGGGAAAACTAAGATGAAATATGGCCTCAGATACTTAGTAGCTGTATGATTGAACATTTAATCTCTATTTGTCTCCATTTCCTCAACTGTAAAATGGGGGTAAACAATAGCACTTATCTCCCAGGATTATTGCAAGGATCAAATGAGAGAATATTTGTAAAGTGCTTAGCACGGTGTCTAGTATATGTATACAATAGACATTTAATAAATGCTTGTTTCCTTCCTTCTTTCATTTACATTATTGTAAATGTTTCTCTTGATCTATATCTGTTCATGAGATTTCAATTTCTCTGAATCTCTAATTTTCTCTATATCACAACAATAACCTGTTACATACAAATATCAAAATTTGTTCAAACAAACATTGTCTATTACCTGTTTCTTCCCAACATAAAAAATGCTGATATTTATACATAAAAAAATTTGAAGTACAATTACTACAATCATGGGACCATCTGAATGCAGTTATATAGTTAGAAGGGAACTTCAAGCTCCCCTTGTCCAAGTCTTTCATTCTATACTCCAGAAAATTGATCCCTACAGGTGGAATTAAAGTGATGTACACGGGTGAAAAATAGCAGAGTCAAATTCAAATCAGGTCTCCTGCCTATTTATCAGAAATCTTTCCACCAAACTACAGTAAGTTGTAATATATGGTTTTCAACTCTGTCTTTAAAGCAAATAGGCAGTATTATTACCCTGGATTGGGGGTGGGAGATTATATTTTGAATAAATCATTAATTCATTTCACATAAAGGATTTAGTGAGATGCTCTGTAACCTGATAGCTTTGAGATGATAACATCTTCAGTCAATCAAATGCCTCAAACAAAATTCAAAAAACCAAATTTGGAGTCCTGTGCTCTCAGCCATTGAATGAATCAAAGGATGCTTATATAGGAAGTCAATTAGAATTAGTTGAAGAGTCAGTTATGTCTCCATAGATAGGACTTGGATAAAAAAAGGAACAACTTTTTTTGGAAATAAGCATTCCAATAGCAGACCTCCTAACTAGTGTAGCAATTCCCTTAGAAGGAATTGCTTGGGGGTAAAGGGCAAGAGAAAGAATTTGTCTCTCAACCACTTGTGAATAGATTGGAAGATTTGAACTCATCAGTATCCAGCATTGTCACAAGATTTAATAACACTTGTTTACATCAGGAGCTGGCTCTAGGCAGCCCAACAGAAAGCTTTGTGAGGACTCAAAAAGACAACAAAAGGACTCGTGGCTAACCAATAGCTTTAAGAAATCGTTTTGCCACATGTGATCTCTAGACTGAGCCCACTCAGGTGGACGGTGATTCTTTCATCTCATTGGGCAGGGAGAATGGTGTGACCTACTGTTCTTATTATACCATCTTAGTAAGTACCTGTCTCTGAAAGCTAACTAAGTCTAATTGACTGACTAATAATTAGTAAAGCACAATACATTACGAGCAATAGCAATAACACTCGCAACACTTCAACTTAGTTGAATGGAAAAAAAATAGCCAGTTTCTTTCTAACCAAACAGCCTAATAGTGTGAATGGAAATGTGAGGTAGTAGCCTGAGTGCCTGTATTCTATCTTTATTTTAGATACAGAGAAACCAAGATTCAAACAACACAGAATCATGAGATCTAAGAGTTATAGGGGATTTCAAAAATACTCAATCTGTGCTTTATACCCTAAATGAGATAATGACTAAGAGCTCAGAGGATTTGTCCAGGAGCTTAGGAGAATGGGATTGGGAGAGGAAGGAGAAGAACACAAACGATATTAAAGAAAAATATTAATATACCCTACATTTTTGGCATAAGTCAGACAGAATGATTTTTTCCCCTGAGGCAATTGGGGTTAAGTGACTTGCCCAGGGTCACACAGCCAAAAAGTGTTAAGTGTCTGAGGCAACATTTGAACTCAGGTCCTCCTGACTTCAGGGCTGGTGCTTAGAATGATTTTTATTTACTTTATTTTTATTCTATATCAAACTATTTTTAAATTATTGAATCTTGGCATTCAACCATAGCTAAGTCAATGCACTTCTTGTTAGAGAGAATGAGGTTGTATTATATACAAAGTAAGCCCTTAAGCAAAAAATATCATTGGGACAAAGTTTTGACTTAAAGCAGGAGAAGGTTAAAACAAAATCTTTATAAAAAAAGAAAAAGAGAAGAAGGAAAGGAGAGAGAAAGAGAGTGAGAGCAAGAGAAAGAGAGACAGATAGAAAGAGAGAAGTACAAAGAGAAAGAGAAGCAGAGAGAAGAACTTTTAGAGATAAAAATGTAGGAAACTGTATACCTAACTTTTATAACTTTAAATGTGACTAAACAATCTAATAAAACAAAATACAGTGGCAGAATGGGTTAAAAAAAGTCAAATCCTATAATACTCATCTAAAAAGGGAAGCCTCATATGGAATCAAAATGAAAGATTAGAAGAAAATTTATTGTGCATTAGATGAACCCCCCAAAAGCAGGAATTTCAATCATGCTATCAGATATAGTAAAAATGAAAGTTGACAATATCAATAGAGTTAAACAAGCAAATTTTATTAGGTTTAAAGTATCCAAGACAACGAACCAATATCAACATTAGACCTAAATGCATTCAACAGTATTGCATTTAAATTAATAAAGGAAACAGAAAGAATATAAAGATATAATATAATACAATCTCAGAAAAGGAAATTGAACTAGCTATAAAAGAACTGTAGGAGGAAAAAATATTTGATCTAGATGGATTTATAGGAGAATTCTATTAGCTTTCAAAGAACAATTTATTCCTATACTACATAAATGAGTCTCAAAAATTGAGAAAGGACTCTACCTCACTTGTTTTATGAAACAAATATACTTCTCATACTTAAACCAAGGAAGGATAAAGCAAAGAAAGAGTATAATAGATCAATATCCTAATTTTCCCAAGCTGCTAATTGCCCACCCCTCTTCAATAATCAGCTTTTACATATATATTGTATATGTATGTGTGTGTGTGTGTGTGTGTGTAGAGAGATGTAGATAGATATACATAGATGTTGGGGGGGGAGAGGAGGATTGTGTGTTTGTATACTTACACAGATAAGCATTGTCTTTCCTATTAGGTTGTAAACTTTTGAGGATAGGAACTATTTCACTTTTGTTTTTCTAACTTCAATGATTAAGAAAATGCCTGGCACATAATAAACATAAGAATGTTTCTTGATTTGTTGAATGATAGGTACTGATCCAAAAATGTTTGAATAAATCTAGGCAAAATAACGATAGTCATTTGTCAAAAATGTGCTTACTGTGATCAATTTGGATTTAAACTAGGAATGCAAGGATGGTTCCTCATTAAAAAAAAATTTAACAAATTTAATCATATTAAAAGAAAAAAAATCCAAAACCATGATTACATCAATAAAGAAAAGGCCTTTGACAAAGTCAGTATTCATTTATGCTTTTAAAAATGTAACAGGATAAAGTATAAGGATTGTTTTATAAACTGACTTCTCAGTTTATAAAGGTTTATCTAAAACCAAAAGCTACATAAACAAGTGAATAGGTGACTCCATGAATAAAGCATTTGGTCTGAAATCAGAAAGCTCATCTTCCTGAGTTCAAACCCTGTCTCAGATATTTACTAGCTTTGTGACCCTGAGTAAGTCACATAACTCTGCCTCAGTGTACTCATCTGTAAAATGAGCTGGAGAAGGATATGGTAGACCATTTTTAGTATCTTTTTCAAGAGTCCCCCTTCTCCCAAATAAACAAGAGTCTGACACAATTGAAAGATAGCTCAATAGCAACAAAAATGCAATGGGGAAACACTATAATGTCTCCCATTAAAAGGAATAATCCTCCCTTGCTCATCTGTTATTTTACATAGTTCTAGAAATTCTTGCAGCACAAGATAAAAAATGAAAGGCATAAAAGAAACAAAATTATCACTATTTTCTCATGAATTGGTGGTTTACTTAGAAATCCTAGGAAATGAGCAAAGATAAAATTTGAGACATTGACTAGCTTGAATAAATTTGTAGGTTACAGCAAAGTCACAAAAATCAGCAACATTTATATAAAGTAATAATAAAAATCCAGGAGGAAATAAGAGAAAGGTAAGTCCTCTTCAAAATAATGACAAAACACATAAACTATCCAGGAGCTAATCTACCAATAATACCCATATAGAAACAATTATAAGAACATATGAACATAGCATCATGTTGTTCAATAAATGCCAAGAGTCATCTGGGTCTTGTTTGACAAGTAAATGGCATGAAGAGTTGGACACAACTGAAAATTAAACAACAACAACAAAAACTGATTTGGAAGAAGTTTCTACCAAATGTTTTTACTTTTCTAGAAATGTTTGCAGAGAATTTTTATTGTTGAGTCATTTCAGTTGTATCTGACCCATTTGGTGTTTTCTTAGCAAAGATACTAGAGTGGCTTGCAATTTCCTTCTTCAGATCATTTTACAGTTGAGAAAACTGAAGCAAATTGAGTGAAGTGATTTACCCGGAGTCACACAGGTAGTGTTTGAGGCCAGATTTGATTTCGGGAAGATGAGATATCCAGACTCCAGATCCAGTGCTCTGTCTACTGAGCCACCTAGTTCCCCTATTTTCAGATAAAGGTTGAACTAGATGATTCCTGAGGTGCCTTCCACCTATAAAATTCTACAGGTGCTCTGTCCAAAGAATGAAAATTTTGATCTCTGAAAGCTCATGTGATATCTTGGGGTTTAATGGTTAGATTTCTTTCTTAAGGACCATACCTTAAAGCCAAATCACTCTGGCTCTCTTTGATTGGCCAACAGTAGATCCCAGTCCAATCCCCACTTATTTGAGCCCTAATTGACTTAGAGTGAATATAAATAGCAATTGTTTTTGTTGAGACTCTTCCCTTCCCAGATTGATTTTTTTCTTGACTAAATAAAAGAGACCATTTTCTGCCTCATTTCTTACCTAGCCTTAACCACAGATTAAGCATTGCCTCAGTTAAACTGAGCCTTCTTAAGAAGGTCTTCCATTGTATACAGGACCATCTCCAGTTGTAATCTATGTCTTACCATTGGACCCAGATGGCTCCAGAAAAGAAAGTGAGGGTTGATGACTTTGCACAGCCCTTCTTCCCTGAAATCCAACTCACAAGTGAGTTGGTCCTGGGTGTGGTTGGCAGAGAAAGAATAAAATATTGATACAATTGCTCCCTAGGGCAGTTCACTGACAGGAATCAGTTTAGCTTCTGGTCCTGATGAGGCTCTAGTGGTAGAGAATTGAGGTGGAAATCCCCTCTGGTCAGAGACCGCAGGTCCAACATGAAAGAATTCACGAACCCGAAAAATTTGAATGGCAAAAAGGATTTTTATTAGCACTGAGAAGCCAGCTTTGCTAGGAAGACAGACTTCTCAGTGGTAAGGTCCTGTCAGGGAAATAAAGGTTATCACTAAAAAGAGAATATTTTCACAGTGGGCAGAAGTCCTGGCAGGTAGCTATGCCAAGAAAAGAGGTCCCTTGGCAAAGCATAATCCTATTTCAGACTTCTGCAAAGATTTGAGGTTCAAATTTGTCTTTTTATTGGCAGTCTGAGGCTTGGTTCTAGTTGAAAAGAGAGTCAATGCCTCCAAGCCTTGGAGTTTCAAGCCACTCAATAGTCCCAGATCTCCATCTGACTTTTTCCAGAACCTGGAATTTCCTGAAGAGGATCCTGGCCACCCCCAACAGATCAATGGAGCCTGATTTGACCAAGAACTCCAATTGAATGAAGCCACTTAACTTGTCTGGGAGCATATGCTTTCCCATACTTTTCAGAGTCTGAGATTCCAAATCTCCCTTCTTTTACAGATCAAAGGAGATACAGTTTCAGAGTTCCTCCCATTGCTTCCCCCCAAAAGTCAAGGGGAACAGTTTCAGGATTCATCCCTGTCAGTCCCATCCTGTGTGGAGGTTCTCCCCAGCCCGTGGGTGACCCCACCTTGCTGTGTCCATGTCCTGTCAGAAATTCCAGCCATGTCCCTGAGATTAAATTTCCCCCCACCTATCACCATCTGTGCTGAACTCCTTTATGTCAGTCCACCACGACACTCTCATACTTCATGTGTCTTCTCTCATACTCTCCCTATTTCTTAGGGTGTCTTTCTCCTCACAGCTAACTAACTTTTCTAGGGTGCTGATTTAGCCTGCCAGGTAAGGGCAGGCCCCAACTCCAAGGAGTGTTCCCTTTCTCCTGGCTAATTGTGAGTTCCACTAGGGAAATTGTCTTTTCTATCACTAATTATTAAAACCCCTTTCCTTGCTATGTACTCTTCCAACCCTATTTCATATTTACTATTCCTGGTGTCTATTGTCTCTCTTCATTTTTGTCTGTAACCTCTCATAAATAAACCTACTTTTTGCCAAAGAGAATGGCCACTGTGAACTCTTCACATGACTGAACCCCAACATCTGGTGCCTAAAACCACATCATTTGCTGTACCAACCACATCACTTGCATGTCTACTTAAATAGCAATTATTTCTTCTTTTGGCAAAGAGAATGCTTTTGTGAATTTGTCACCTGTATCTTGTATTTATAACTAGGAATTGCTACTCTGACCTTATTAATATCACTATTTTGTAGCTGAGTTGCAGACTAGAACTCAGGTCTCCTCACAGCCAGTATCTATCATCATATAGCATGGACCCAAATCCCTTTACCTTGTTACTTTCCTCCTTTTGGATACTCTCACTATCAATGACCTGGCATTTTGATACCCCAAATGCAATATGATACCCCAGAAGTGGTCTTATTCTGGGAACCTATGCCTTTCTTCATGTCACCCCAAATCTTGTCAGCTTTTATTGAGTGTCACATCATGCTGCTGACTCATGGTGGGCACACAGTCCACTGAAATCCATGACCTTTTTTATTTAAGAGAAGATTACAAGCCAAATAAATAGCAGGATGGTATCTCCTGTAAAAAATAACAATAATCTATGATTCAGGATTCGCATTAATATGACCTTAAGCAATATAGTTAATCTTCCTGTGCCTCAGTTTGTTTAACAACCAAATGAGCATAAAATACCCATATTGTTTCCCCTCCTCCAACCTTGCCTCAGAGAGTCAGAGTTGTTTGGATAAAAGAAGGCAATTGAAATGTGCTTTTAAAATGTACAATCTAACTATTTATAAGAACATGTTTATACAGCAGACATACAGTAACAACCTACCAAAGAGGGTTGATGTGAGTAATAAATAGCTGCACTATAAAACATGGCATATATTAAGATATATCAACATTCTTTGCTACGTGTTATGAAGGTCATATCATAAATTACATTTTTCATAAAAATCCCATTACTTTCAGGTCATTTTTATAAATGAGACAGCAATCTGTTAACCAAACTGGCTCACTTTTAGCACTTTAAAGTTGTTTAAAAAAAAAAAAAAAGATCTGCTCCATTGGGTTCCTTTTCAATGAAAGAAAATGCTTTTCATCTCAGGATATAGTGCATTGCTGAAGATATACTATAGTTCTCTAGCTGTGGTTATGACAATAAGCTGCAAATGCATCAAATTCTATAACCACAGAAGTGTCACCTTGCTCTACTGCCAAGATAATCAATGAGCACACATCTCATTCTTGACCCAACTCTAGACCACCCCTTTTCTTCCTTCCTCCCACCATCTCAATACATTTACTGCAAAGGTAGTACTGAGAGCAATTTTCTCTTATCTGCCAACCCTAACTACATTGTGATTTGTAACAGAATTAAAATAGCTAACATTTATAAGGCATTTAAAGTTAGAAAAGCATTTATTACATATTATTAACTCATTTGATCTTCTTAATCTTACCAATCTGAGGTAGGTAATTTTATTATTCCAAATTTACAGATGGGGAACCTGAGAATGAAAAAGAGGTTCAGTGACATGATTTTCCAGGAAATACCCAAACTGTGCTGCGTACAACCACATTGTTCTTCAAGTTTGGAGTATCACTGATATCTTGTGGAAGAAATCTATGATGAGGCACAACAGGTTAGTCACAGATTTACAGATTATAGAATATTAGAACTGTAAGAGACCCTAAAATCACAAAATACATCCACCTCATTTCAGCCACCAAGAACAACATGAAGGGATAGAAGCAGTAATAATAATGGTATTTTTATAGAAAAGTGAGGGGATAATCCTAATTAAGATGGCGATTCTATATATTGAGGACTAGTGGAACTATAAAGCAGTTCTCATTATCTAAACTCACTAGGGGCAGCTAAGTGGTGCAAGGGATAGAGGACCAGCCCTGAAGTCAGGAAGACCTGAGTTCAAATCTGGCCTCCGACACATTACACTTCCTAGCTGTGGGACCCTGGGCAAGTCACTTAACCCCAATTGCCTCAGCAAAAAATAAATGAATGAATGAATGAATAAATAAAATAAAATAAACTTATTGCTAAACCCCTCTTCCTCCTAACTTCTGTCAAGGGCACCATCTTTTCCCAGACACCAAGATTTGAAACCACAACTGTATCCTGTCTTTCTGTTTCTCTCTCTCTCTCTCTCTCTCTCTCTCTCTCTCTCTCTCTCTCTCTCTCTCACACACACACACACACACACACACACACACACACACATACACACACACACACACAAACCATATCCAATCAATTATCAAATCTGGTCAAATCCATTGACTCAGCATCTTTCGTGTTCATCTCAGTATCATTAGTCACATCAAAATCACCCAGGTCCAGCCCTCATCACTTTGTGCTTATATGATAGAAATAACCTCTGAATTTGTATTCCTGTGCCCAGTCTGTCTCTCCACTAAGATATCTTCCACATAGCTGGCACTCTCCATTCCCTTTTCTTGACACACTGTAAGTATATAAACATGCAATATAATTTTCATGACTAACTTGGTATCATGTTATATGAATATAAAAGCAGAATGAAGGAAACAGCTCACATGAAAAGAAATGAGAAAAGCATATATAATGACAACAATTACTCAGTAAGCATAGGGAGAGAAAGTCAGGGAAAGGGTAAACCTTTTGGACCCTCTTTCAAACCATGGTTTCACTAAATCTCCAGAAATCTAGTGGCCTGTCATAGTCTTATTTCCTGCTGTCACTCATAACTTCTTTCTTCCTCCCTGTCAGCCCATCACCCTTGTGCCTCCACTTCTCTCCAGTTCACATCATGACATTCCTATTGCAGCTGAAGACACTACCCCTTTCTTGTGCTTATTGCTCTTTTTATTCAGTTTGGGGGGCCTTACACCCACACTTTTGCTATCTCATAGATATTCTGTCTTTCAAAACTTCTGTGTATAACAAGTATACCTTCTTGAAGAAAGAATTTATTTTCAGTTCTAAGAAGAAATGTTTGTACCTCTGAGCTACAGATTCCAAAATACTAGACAATTCTCAGATAATAACCATACAAAAAGAATCTTAATTATAAAATAATTACAATGCTCACTACATATTGTTCAAACAGAATTCAGTAACAAACCATAACTGTTAGTACAATTGTACTAATAACTATAGCTAACTGTACTTCAAGATTTGAAGACTAATATTTAAGCCATAAAAAATGTTTCCTGGACTACTCATTAACCCTTTTTATATTTTACCTCATTGTCATTGTCCAATCAGTTCCATCAATAGAGCAGTAAAGATTTGATTCCTGTCTTAGCCTGGGTCTCCTGACCTATTGTAACTCACAAAGTAATTCTCTGTAATCCTATATTAAGGTGTCTGTTTCCTACTAGGGAAAGAATACAAAAACAAAGGAAAAGAAACAATTCTGGTCTATTCTCCTTTACTCTTTACCCAACATAGGACATTTAGTGGGCAATTCCAACAGCTGTCACCACATACACAGAATCAACATGAACAGAAGAGGATTCTTTCCTCCCTCACCAGTATCAAACTTGGTCACCTTGAGAGCCATGGTCATGAGTACACTAATAAACACTGTCCTTTTAATAGGCAACAGTGGGCAAATTTACCTAGTCTCTTTAAGGCTCAGTCTCCTTATCTTGGTCATTCAGTCATTTTTCAGTTGTGTCCAACTCTTTGTGATCCCTTTTAGTCTGGTTTGCCATTTCCTTCTCCAGCTCATTTTACGTATGAGGAAAGTGAGGCAAAAAGGGTGAAATGATTTGCTCAGAGTCACCCTGCTAGTGAGTATCTGAGACCATACTGAGACTCATGAAAGTGAGTCTTCCCGATTCTAAATCCAGTGCTCTAGATACTGTCCCATCTAAATGCTTTGTAAAACTTAAAAATACTATCAGCTATTATATTTTGACTATTATGTTACTATATCAGTTAATACTGAAATGTGAACTGTGAAAATGAGGATAATTAACTCATATGTTTTTTACAATCCACTCCTTAGGACTGTTGCAAAAATTGGATGATGACTCTTTTGTCAAATAATTATGCCATTTTCACTTTTTTGCTGATATAGTCCAGGTTTGTCAAGAGTCAGTATATCACCCTTGTCTCTGACTTTTTACAAAAGGAGGCATTTTAGGAGAGTTAGAAGAAGCTAGAAGAGATAAGAAAGGGGAACATTCCAGGGATGGGGGACATCCAGTGAAAAGACACAGAGTACAGATTAGGTAACTGGTACAATGTATAGAACACTGATCTTAAAATCAAAAGGATCTGAGTTTAAATCCAACCTTAGACACTAACTAGCTGTGTGACCCTGGACAAGTCATTAAACCCAATTACTACCTAAAAAAAGGCACAGAGTTGAGGAAAGTAATAGGAAACAGGCCAGTGTCATTCATTAAATAGTAGAGTCCATGGAGAGAAATAAAGCATGAAAATACTAGGGAAGTAGAAAAGAACTATATTGTGAAGGACTTTGAATGACAAACAAAATTTTATATTTTCTTCTGGAGGTTATAGGAAGTCACTGAGTGGGGAAGATGCAGAGTTACAGTGCACATTGAGCTTTAAAAAGATCCCTTTGGCAGCTGAGTGTAGGATGGCCTGGAATAAGGAGAAACTTAAGGAAGAGACCACAAGAAATAATCCATGTGCAAGGTGACTAGGATTTGTATCAGGAATACAGGAAGAAAAGAATGCCTGTATAACATATGAGAGATATTACAAAGAAAGAATTGACGGTCTTAGTAACAAGTGAGATATGGGGAGTGGGGGTGGAAGGATGATAGTATGGAATTAAGGATGCAACATAGTCTGCATGACTGGAAGGATGTTGGTACCCTGGACAGGGAAGTTAGGAAGAGGGGATGTTTAGTGTGGACCCTCAATCAGCTTAGTCTACTGCATCTCAGAACTCCTGAACTCAAGCAATCCACCATCAATCTCCCCAGTATCAGGAATTACAGGAGTATATCACCATGGCAGGTTCAATCCTAATTTACAGATAAGGAAACTGAGAGGGAAAGAGGAAAAGAACAAGCATTAATTAAATACCTACAATGTGCCAGACACTTTGCTAAGAGCTTTATAAATATCTCATTTGATCAAATAAAGGCAAAATTGATGAAGGTGATTTGCTCAAGTTCAGATAGCAAAACCAACACTTGGACACAGACCTCCTGAATAACAGCCCAATACAGTGAAATCTAAGAAAAATGACCACACAGAGTGTTCAGAATCTAAACACTAGTTTTTTCCAAATGAAACTGCTTGGACAAAGCATTTGGCATCAGTGTCCTAAAATAGCAGAAGTTATTCTAGCCAAAATTACTCCTAAAGGTCAAAAACTAGGAAAATAGAGGAAGTAATTTCAAAAGTGGTTATTCCTTGACCCCCAGTTTTCTTTATTTAACTTGGTTTACTGAGATCTTTCAAAGCAAACAAAGGAAATGAACACCAGTGAAGTTGATTCAAAATAATTGGGTGTTCCTACTAGACTGTCTTGAATAGATTTTATGAGTTTTGCATGACTTTGTATGTTTTTGTGTCTTTATATGTTTGTGTACATACATATTTGTTAGTTTGCTTTAACAGCCAACCTATCTAAATTCTAAATATCCTGATTATCTATAGACACAGCTGGCTACCATGCAGCTACTTTTCAAAGTATTTGTTGAGTTCCAGGAATCAGAATCTATTGTGACAGATATACCGCTGGATCTGCAACAAAGACCCAGCCCATACCTTATGCTGCCTTAGTCAAAACATTTTATCCCCTTTAGGGTTTGTGGTACATAGTCATCATGGAGTACATGACTTAATACTACTTTATGGCTCAATAGATCATAATAACTCAAAGAAACAGATGAGTCAAAGGAGATTACTATTATTTTGATAGTTCTTCAAAAGCTGCAATTAACTTCTTTACCAACTCCATGGTGGTGTTTTCCCTTGTGTTGTATGATTAGAAATAGTGTTTTGGTGTATAGTAATTGACAGATAATCTATTTTCATGACAAAGAGTGAAGTTATAAATCTGTTCCCTTTTTGTTTGGTTTTTGTATACTAAAGTAGAAGAGGAGAGAGGGTTTGCTTAAGTGAAACTTACAAAAAATGCCTCTAGAGTTTCAGTATATTGAGGAGCTGCAAAAAACATCATTATCCTTTTTTGAGGGGCTCATCGTTTATTAGACTAAAAAGCAAGTCAAGTCAAAATTGAATGGATTGGAGATGGATATTAGATAATGAACACAAGTCAGTAGCATTTTCTCATTCGGAATATGAAATTACATGTAAAAACAAGTTTAACATTCTTTTTTTTTTTTTTTTTGAGTTCCAAAATCTCTCCCTTTCCCTTCCTCAAGTAATGTAATATACTTCATACTAGTGTTGATATAAAACATATGTCCATGTTATGGACATATGTTATATTGCAAAAAAAAAGGCAAAAAAGAAAAAGTATTCTCCTTTCCTCTCCCTCTCCTTTTCCCTCTTCTCTGTGTGTGTGTGTGTGTGTGTGTGTGTGTCTTTCTCCCTCCTCCACCTTCTTCCTTTTTTCCTCTCTCTTACCTTCTTTCTCTTTTTAACCTGTCCATTCTCAAAAGAATGTTGCTTCTAACTTTTACCCTTCTAATCCACCCTCCCTTGTATCAGTGTATCACCCCCCCCTTCTTTATTTATTCCCTTCTCCTCCCATTTTTCTGTATGGTAGAATAGATTTCTATACCCAACTGAGTACATATGCTATTCTCTCTTTGAGTCAATTCTGATGGGTGTAAGATTCACAATCCCCCACTTTTTTTAGAAATATTTCACCATATTTCAACTCACACCATGCCCTTTGTGTATACTTTTCCAACTGCCTTCATAGTGAGAAAAATTTGAAGCATTTTAAGTATCATTTTACCATGTAGGAATGTAAATGGCTTACCCTCATTGAATCCCCAGCCACTTTACTTTTTTTGGTTACTTTTTTGCACTTCTCTTGAGTCATGTATTTGAAAGTCAAATTTTCCATTCAGGTCTGATGAAATCAGACATGATTTCACTAGAAATCAAACATCAGAAATGTTTGAAAGTCCTCTATTTCATTGAACATCCACTTTCTTCCTGAAGGATTATAATAAGTTTTGCTCAGTAGATGGTTTTTGGTTGTATTCCTATCTTTTTTACCCTGAGAACATCATATTCAAGCCCTTCAGTCTCTTAATGAAAAAAAATGCTAAATCTTGTATTATCTTAACGGTGACCGCAATGATAGCTGAATTGTTTCTTTCTGACTGTTTGCAATATTTTCTCCTTGACCTGGGAGCTTGGGAATTTGGCTATAATATTTCTGGGAATTTTTATTTTTGGATTTCTTTCAGGAAGTGATATATTTTATTCTCTGGTTCTAGAATATCAGAACACTTTTTCTTGAAAATTATGTGAAAGATTATGTCCGGGATCATTTTTTAATAGCTTTTTATTTACAAGTTATATGGATTGGTAATTTTACAGCATTGACAATTGCCAAACCTTTTGTCCAATTTTTCCCCTCCTTCCCCCTACCCTCTCCCCTAGATGGCAGGATGATCAATGCATGTTAAATATGTTAAAGTATAAATTAAATACAAAATAAGTATACATATCCAAAACCATTGTTTTGCTATACAAAAAGAATTGGACTCTGAAATAGTGTACAATTAGCCTGTGAAGGAAATCAAAAATGCAGGCAGACAAACATATAGGGATTGGGGATTCTATGTAATGGTTCTTAGTCATCTCCCAGAGTTCTTTTGCTGGATGTAGCTGGGTCAGTTCATTACTGCTCCATTGGAATTGATTTGGTTCATCTCATTGCTGAAGATGGCCAGGTCCATCAGAATTGATCATCATCGAGTATTGTTGTTGAAGTATATAATGATCTCCTGGTCCTTCTCATTTCACTTAGCATCAGTTCATGTTAATCTCTCCAGGCCTTTCTGAAATCATCTTGCTGGTGATTTTTTACCGAACAATAATATTCCATAACATTCATATACCACAATTTATTCAGCCATTCTCCAATTGATGGGCATCCACTCAATTTCCAGGTTCTGGCCACTATAAAAAGGGCATTCTTGCACATATAAGTCCCATTCCCTCCTTTTAGATCTCTTTGGGATATAATCCCAGTAGAAACACTGCTGGATCAAAGTGTATTCACAGTTTTGATAACTTTTTTGAGCATAGTTACAAATCACTCTCCAGAATGGTTGGACAGGTTCATTTTTTAGTCATGGATTTCAGGTAGGACAGTAATTCTTAAATTATCTTTCCTGAATCTATTTTCCAAGTCAGTTGTTTTTCTAATGAGATATTTCGCATTGTCTTCTTTTTTTTATTCTTTTGGTTTTGTTTTATTGTTTATTACTGTCTCATAAAGTCATTAGTTTCCATTTGATCAATTCTAATTTTTAAGGAATTATTTTCTTTGAAGAACTTATATACTTTTTCCATTTGGCCAATTCTATTTTTAAGGTTTTTTTTTCTTCAGTACCTCTTTTTCTATTTGGTCAAATCTGGTTTTTAAGGAATTCTTCTCTTCAGTGAACTTTTGTTTAAATTTCTCCATTTGACCAATTTTGTTTTTCAAGATATTCTTTTCTTCATTAGATTTCTTTATGCCTTTTTTACAATTTCACCTATTTTGTTTTTTCAGGTGGTATTTTATTAATATTTTTGTACCTCCTTTACCAAACTGTTGTCTCTTTTTTTCATGATTTTCTTGTATGGCTCTTATCCCTTCTCAATTTTTTTCTCTGTCTCTCTTACTTGATTTTTAAAATCCTTGTTAAGCTTTACTATGGCTTGGGACCATGAGGCTTTGGATGTAGAATGTTTTGATCTTCTTTGTAACCATAGGAACTTCTTATATCAAGATCTTTTTTGGCTGTTTACTCATTTTTCTAGCCTATTTCTTGACTTTTAACTCTATGCTAAAGTGGGGCTCACCTCCATAGTGGAGGGTATACTGTCCTAAATTTCAGGGTATTTGTACAGCTATTTTCAGATTCTAGGGAAGTTTTCAGTTCTTCAAAGGTGGTATGCTCTAGGGAAAGATTTGTTTTCTACTCTCCTGCCCTTAATGCCAGCAAAGGGATTCTTGCAATCTCTTTTTGACCAATTGTCTGACCCCCTTATAGGTTGTGGGATAAGTGGTTCAGAAACTGCCATCAATGATTTAGTAGTCACCAAGGCCTACTGCTGGTTTGCTGAGATGTGTCTACACTGGATAGTGCTCCACTCTCAGCTCAATGGATCAAATCTTTTCTGCAGACCTTCTAAGTGGTGTTTGGCTAGAAATTTGTCTAACCCCATTTTTTTATGAGTTTGATTACCCTGGGATTTGTTTTGAAGTATTATTAAAAGTTGTTTGGAGGGGTTTAGGAGAGATCTCAAGCAAATGTCTGCCTTTTCTCTGCCATCTTGATTCCACTCTCTCTATACCTTCCTTCTGAAAATTTCTTGCACTCCTATTGTGTGCACTCATATCTCCTCAATTGCTTGCATGTGTTCTGTCCACTGGAATGTAAGCTTATCAAAAGTAGGGATCGTCTTTGGCATTTAATGCTTATTATTTATCTTAGTGATGATAATTATTATGATATATGTATATATATGAGTTTAAGATAATCATATAAGCTGGTAATGTGTCAGCAGTGAAGGATGATGGGAAAACTCAGAATGTTTCATTGGTAGCATTGCCATGTTGAAAGTGAGGAGGACTTTTCAATACATTGAGTGGATTCCCTGTGGGAAACTTTTAGGATTACTTGAACAAGAATTATATTCCAGTGGAAGGTACCAATGAGTTTGTATTTACAACAAAAGAAACTCCCAAACAAATGACCTGCGACATCGCAGGTTCATTTCAATATAAGGTGATTAGAGATTGTGATTTCCAAAGCATTCATAAAAACATTGAAGTGGAACTAATCATGTTTTTTCATATTCCCATAGTATTTTAAAGTTTGTATTATATTTTCTTTACAACAACCCTGCCTGACATAAACATTAATATCTCTATTATACAGATGAGAAATTTAAAGCTCAGAAATATAAGGTGATTCAGATTACTTAGATTGCTCAATGTCTGCTTCTGCTTTGTTCAGTGGCTGAGGGAACCCCTTGGAGACTTGGAAGACTGGCAGGGCTAATTTTCACTGCCATTGAATATTCCTTCTGTTCATATGCTATGCCTTTGTCTACTTGATTAAATCAATAAGTATGGAGTAACTGGGAGGTTGATACGACTCTCTAAGCAGAAATATTTGCAATAATAATAGCTGGTCATCTAGTGGGCTTCTAATCAATTGCTTCAACCTACTTGGACTTGAGGAAAAGCTAGATGATCCAGTGGATAGAGTGAGGAAGACTTATGTTCAAATCTAATCTCAGTCATTTATTTGCTATGTGACTCTGGACAAGTTATTTAACCCTGTTTACCTCAATTTTGTCATTTGTAAAATGAACTAGAAAAGTAAATTTCAGTATCTTTGCCAAAAAAAACCTCAAACAGAGTCACAAAGAATTGAATACAATCAAAGGGACTGAACAACCACAAACCACTTGGGCTCATGCTTTCCTCACATAGACAGCACCTCAGCTGAAGCTGTAAAAGGGGAGAGGAAGAAGAAATATTTTTGGAGCAGTGAGTAGAAAACAGTTTTAAAAAGCTATTGTGGAAAGTAAGATTGCTAATCAATTATGGAAGATTAGATAGCATAAATAATATGTTAATTACAGAATTAGTGATTACAGAAATAGGTAATTACATAATTACCTAATCACCAAAGGGTTTTTTTTTTTTAGAATTAGATAAAACAATACAAAATAAAAAACAAAAATTATTTGCAAAAACAAAAAAAATCTAATATATTAAAGAAAACCATGGAAGTAAAAAGTAGAGATCAAGAAAGTGTGGTGCTACTAGACCTAAAACTATATTATAAAGTGATCAGAAATTATTTGGTATGGCTTAAAAATATATAAAAAAAAAGATTAGTAGGAGATCCAATAAGTAAGAATCAGACAGGGAATAAATTTAATTATCTAATATTCAGTAAACCTAAGAACATGAACTATTTGAAAATTAAGTCTCTATTTAGCAAGAACTATTTGGAAAGTAATTTAGTAGAAATTCGCTTTAGATCAGCATCTTTACCATATGTCACAATAACTTCTAAAAGGATAAGCATTCTAAATATGTACAGCTCTTTTTTTTTTAATAGAGGTGAATGGAATGATATCTTTCAAAATCATGACTAAGGAGAGCGTTCTTAACAAGAGAGGAAGGAAATCATCAAAATAAAAATAGAAAATTCTAGCTATATAAAATTTTTTAAAAGAGTAGGATGGTGTGGTGGATAAAAAGCTGGTCTCAAAAGCAGCAAGAGCTGTATTTAAGATTTGCCTCTGACACACAGTAGTAGCTTTCTAAACCTGACCAATTCCCTTAAATCCTCAGTACTCTAAAGAACTCTCTAATACAGTAAATTGTAAAGAAGTTGCCAACAAACATTGATAGAGGGATGTTGCTACATCTGGTAATTCTCCATAATAAGGAAATCATAGGTTTACTCCTTATCCCTAAATCTTAAAAGGATTTTAAAGGAACAAAATAAATAAAGTTAGAAAGAAAGGGTAAATGAACACTGAGGGAAAAATCTTTACATCAAATATCTGTGATAAAAGTCTGATACCCAAAGTACACAGGGAATTAACACAAATCCATAAATCTAAGATCTGCGAACAAACAGTTCTCAAAGGAAAAATGACTAGCTTTTGACAAACACATAAAACACTGCTGAAATTCACTAATAACAAGAAAAATGGAAATTGAAAACACTCAGAGATTTGACATCACATATAGCAAATTGACAAAGATAATGAAAGAAGTTGTTGATTAAAGGAATTGTGAGAAAATGAGCCAAGAAAACATGAGCAATGGAGTTGGAATCAGGAAGACCTGAATATGACAGATCTGTGCATTGGTCCCAACCAAAAGGAAAAAATCCTCTTTTCAACCCAGGGATTCCTTAACTGAATTTATAACCAGAGGGCAAAGACAGAAGGAAGATCATCTCTATTCCAACATATGCACAGATATACATGATATAGTAGAACTGGAAACAAAGGAGATTCCATTGAATACTTTTTCAACATAATGAAATAAGTTGTGGATTTTAAAGTGATAAATATGAGGAAATCAGAGAAACTTGGGAAGAGTTGGATGAATACAATAGTAACATGCAAAATGGGGAAAGCAATGTACACTATCTACAGTTATGTAAACAAAGAGAAAGCTAAATCAGAGTCAAAAGTTACTTAAAGATAAATTTTTGCCCTACAGTAGAGTTAAAGAAATTAATTTCCTCCCTTTCCTTAGAGAGATGAAGGCTCTATGTTCTGAATATTTTATATGCTCTCAGTCAAAGTCAATGTTTCCTTGGCTTTGCTTAATTGTTTTTTGGGTTGTTTTTGTTTTTGTTTGTTTGTTTTGTTGGTTTTTATTGTTGTTGTGTTGTTGTTGTTATGAGGAAAGGTTAACTGAGGGAAAAAAGCATATCTAGAAAGGACTTGGATATTTTTTTAAAAAGACATCAGTAAAACTGATAGAAAAAAATAAAATTTAGGTTAATGATATGTGGAGCATTCTCTTGATGTAACTAACATCTAAATAACTTTATAAAAGAAAGTTTACATATTTCATTATCACTTCTTTTGTTGAAAACTAGGACAATATTTGTCCTTCTCCAATGCTGTGGTACCACCCCTGCTTTGAACAATCTTTTAACATCACTAATAGTTGCTTAACAATTATTTACACAAGTATTTTCCTTACCCAAAATTGTAGCTCATCTGAACATGGGTGCATGAGCTGAGTAAGGACATCTAAGTACTCTGTTACTATTATTATTGATAAAATTTACCTGTAGTTCCATCTGAGACAGGATGTTTTATTTTACTATAGATAGTTTTTAAATAGATAATTCAGTTTTGTTTTCTGAGATGGAATTAAGATCTCTATTTCATATTCCACTAATTTGGATACAATATGTTTGTGGAGCTAGTCCTCCATTCTTAATTTTCAGTTTCTAAGATATAAAAATTTTAATTATTCTTATAATTTTATTGATTCTCCATTTGTCATGATTTTTAGCTCATTCATTTTTAATTTTGTTAATTTTATTTTCTTCATTTTCATCAGGTTTGTGTTTTCAATTATGTTAATATTTTCAAAAAACTGATAATGGATTTTACCAACTCTTTAGATGTTTCAATTTCTCTAATATTCAAGATTTGTCATTTTGTGCTTATTTTGTTCATTTCTTACTTTTCTCATTTAAAAAAATGCAAACTTTTTATTTTCCTCCTTTTTTCTATTTTGCTAATGTATGTTTCAGAGATTTTTTCCAATGAGTACTACTTTAGCTATTCCTAAGAAAGCAATCTAACAACAAACAAACAAACAAAAGTCTAGATTTCCCCAGATGGAGTCTAGCAAGGATTAAGTTGAAATTGTACCAATTAGCAGCAGATGGCAGAGCATCCTTTTTACTTCATCTAGGGAAGTGATTCTCCACAGTTACTGTTTCTCATCACTGTGAATGTTTTTTGATTCAGAAACTGGATAATTTGACCTAAAAATAAAGTAGAAAATTTCTTCCTCCCCACACCATAAATGTAAAGAAAAAAAGTTGTCATGGGTAAAACAGTTCCAGTAAGCAGAAGAAGTTTGAAGAAAAAAAAACATACATTCTTAGGTTTCACTGATTTCCAAAAGAGCAAAGAGTAAAGAGGCTGTGTTGTATGTGTGTGTGTGTGTGTGTGTGTGTGTGTGTGAGAGAGAGAGAGAGAGAGAGAGAGAGAGAGACAGACAGACAGACAGACAGACAAGACAGAGAAAGAGAGAGAAAGAAACAAAGAAAAAAAGAAAGAAGGAGGAGGGAGGAAGGGAAACAGACAGACATCAGAGGCAGACAAAAAAATCCAGAAACAGAGGCAAAAGAAATAAAAAGAAATAGAGAGGGAAATAGGTTCACACTAATTTCACATCTGACATTCCTAGCAGATAATGATAGTAAATGGAAAATAATAAGTAAACATATTTGGTTTTTATTTCATACACTCTTATTTTTGCATGACTAAAATACTTGAAAATCATATTTCAGTATATACGTACTTGAGAGGGGAAAACAAGACACAAGCAATAAATCATAATTGCTTTCAGTTTTTCATAGGGAAAAGAAATGGTATGTTTTTATAACACAGACAACATCTGCATATGATTTCCAAAATATCCACCTTACCTTCCATTGGAAAAAAAACAACTACAAGGTACATATATGAGATTTGAAAAGAAAAAGAGTGAAGCAAATATACTTTAATAAAAAAAAATGATGATCTGTTTTCTTTCAGCGTTTCAACCAAAGACTTTAAAAACACAACATGAACAACTCAATTCAATGAGAATTTATTAAGAAACTACTTTGTACAGGGTATTAGAGATGCAAAGATAAAAATGAAATAAAAATCTTGCCCTCGGGGAGCTTTCATTTTGCTTCTGTGATAAATCATGAAAACAGATAAGTGAATAAGGTAATTTGAAGAAAAGGGCATTAACAACTGAGGGAAAAAAGATAAAAGATGGACTTCAAAGAGGAAATGGTATGTGAGATGAGCTTTGTGGGAAGACAACGATTAAAGGCAGCAATAGAAGGACCACCAGGTCTGGAAGGAGGAAGACTTAATTTCAAATTCAGCCTCAGACTCTTAGTAGGTAGATGATGCTGGACAAGTCATTTAACTCTGTTTGCCTCATCTGTAAAGTAAGCTGGAGAAGAAAATGGCAAATCACTAGTCTCTTTGCCAAGAAAACTCCAAATGGGGTCACAAAAAGGCAGACATAACTATAATGACTAAACAACATCAACAAAGATTGGGAGAGGTGGGAATAAAAAAGAATTGCATTCTAAATATGGGGGATGTCTTATATGAATACATAGAGTCAGGAGATGAATTAATGAGGTCAGGAAATAGACTGGAGCATGAATGGAGTTATTAAAAAGAGACTGGAAAGGTAGCTTAGAATCTCAAATATCAAGTGGAAGAATTTTTATTTTATTCTCAAGGCCACTAAAAGTGACATGGACAGAACTGTGCCTTAAGGAGATGATTTTGGCAGTTGTGTGGAGAGAAGAAAGACTGGAACAGGAAGAATAATGAATCAGGTGACTTTACAATAGTCTAAAAAGATCTGAACTAACATGTTGGCTGGGTTAGTAGAAAAAAAATATCATTTAGGAAAAAAAAGAAGGAAATAAACATTTATTAAGTGCTTATCATGTGTTGGGTATTGTGCTAAATGCTTGACAAGTATTATCTCATTTGTTCCTGTGCAACGAATCTGTCATTTATTATCATTATCATTTTTGATATGAGGAAACTGAGGCAGGCAGTCTTCCTGACTCTATGTCCAGTGCTCTATCCACTGTCCCACCTATCAAAGAAAGATATGTTATAGAGTAGAATCAGCAAGGTTTGTGAACTATTTTTAAGCAGGAAGTGATGGAAAAGGAAACATTAAGGATAATTCCAAGATTGCAAATCTAAGTGATTGTGAGAATCAATTCAATTAAAATAGGAGGAGCAAATTTCGAGAGATAGATGGAACTAAAGGTAGAATTCGATTTCAGAAAAGAGGTTAAGTGGACACATTGATTTGGGAGTCATTTGAGAGTCATTTGAATGGAGATGATAACTGTACATATAAGAATTGATGAGAGTTCCAAGAGATCATAGAGAGAAGAGAAAATCTGAGACACAACTTTGGAATGACCAGTTAATAAGAAAGGGATGATAAACCAGAAAAAGAACATCAGATTGGTAAGAGAACTAGGGGAAAATAATATAACAGTAGCCAAGAAAGAGAGAGTATTCAGGAGGAAAGAGTGGTCAACAGAGCCAAATTTTATAGAGAGGAAGCTTTGGTAGACAAGGAAGATAAAGTCTGAGAATTTGAGAGAAGGATAAAGAGAATATGAGACTTACAGTGGACTTCAAACTTAATGCGAATCACCTAACAAAGTTAATACACTCCGAGGCTACTTTAAGAGAGTCAGAGGATCCAGGAGGAAGCAACTGATAACGGCACTGTATTTGGCCTAAACAAGCCAAATATATAGCAATGGTTCAGTTCTGGATTTCATGTTTTAGGAAGGACACTGATGTGGTGAGGTTTCCAGAAGAGCTCAATCAAGATGGTGTAGGATCTAAATAGTTCATGTCAAATGAGGATGGGTTAAAGGAACTGGGACTTTCACCCTGAAGAACAAAAAATACAAGGGGATGTAAAAATTGTCTCTAAACTTGAATGCAGGAAGGATTAGACTTGTTCTGCTTAGCACCAATGGATAGTTCTAAAAGACACAGGTCAATACTGAAGACTCAAATTTGGGCTCAATATGGAGAAATTTTTCAAAATAATTGGAATATCCACTGGGGGAATGGGCTTCCCCTTAAAGGACTTTGTTCCCCTTCACTAAATGTGTTTAAGGGAAGACTAGATGACAGCATGTTGGGTATTTTGTAGAAAAAGATTCTTTTTCAGGAATGGATTAGACCAGATAGCCATTTAGGCACCTTCCAATTCTGAAATTTTATATGACTTGGGAGATATCTTGAAAGAGATGATAACTGAACTTATATAAGCTAATATGGTCACTGAGACAGTGTAATAGCTTGGAAGAGACTAATTTTCAGCTTCCTCTGTAATCCTACAGATTACAATATAATATGCAATGTCCCACAAAATAGAGAAAGACCTTGAAAGATGAAGACATGTCCCTGATTTCCAGGTTGCCTATCTAAAAACTCTGGAGACTACCCTTTCTCGGAAATCATGGTCTTTGTCTTAATTTTATCTTACACTTTGTTTCACTCTCAGTAAAGAATTAATTCACTCTTTTATATATAGAAAGGGGCAAAAGGCAGCAGGTGTAAGTTTTGCATTATCATTCCCCCTAAGAAATAGCAGCCAAGGAAATGTTTTTGTTTTGAACTTATATATACCCCTATACACACAATATCAGGAGAATTTATTAATGTTTCATCATTTTCATTCTTGTCTGGCTTTTAGTGACCCCATTTGCAGTTTTCTGGGCAAAACTATCAGAGAATTTTGCCATTTCTTTCATCAGCTCATTTTCCAGATGAGGAAACTGAGGCAAATAGGACTAAATGCCTTGCTTAGGATCACACAGCTAGTAAGTTTCTGAGATCACATTTAAAGTCAGGTATTCCTGAATCCAGGCTTAACACTCAATCTAGTTATCACCTAGCTGCCCTCTCAGAGGGATAGACAGATATAATTCTAGTCCAGTTATCCTCCCAGAGGACAAAGAAAAGAGGGCAGCATTATGGCACTTTGAAGACTTACTCTTTCTCCCTATCCCTGCTTTCCAGAAAGTGTTGCCTTCTCTTCAAAGGTAATCTACACCCTCCCCCCAGTAATATCTTTTCATACCCCCCAATTAAGCTGAATATCTATCTCTGGGCAATCCATTAGATGGGCATGTACATCTTGCATCAATAATCATTTTCTTTGTCTCTTGCACCCCCAGAGAAGGTATGTTTATATCATGTTTCTTCAGGTGGACAGCAGATTTTCTACTGACAATGGCTTTGTTATTTACTTATTTCTGTGCCTCCTTGTGTGTCTCTGGCATTCTGATCACCATCAGGCTTATTTTGTTCCCAGCTCATCCGAGCCTCTGCATCTGCAGGAAAGCTGAACATCCCCAGAGATGTAGCTGTTAGCTAATAACCTCTTACTGTCTTGCCTATATATAACTGTGGAACTTACTTAAACAGTAAGTGCCAGTAAGCGAATTTCAGTACTTGTGATTTATTATTCTCTCAAGATTTAACTAGCATGATCACATACTTGAGAAGACAATGCCTTGATTTGAATTTTGATTTGTTTTTGCTTAGTGTGTTTATGTGAAATGCAAAGAATGCTTCTTTTGTTTTCTGAGTATGTGTGAATAAAGCTGGGGAAATATTTATTTGTGTCAGTTTATACATGATGATTTCAATTACAGTCTTATCTGAGTAAAATACATGTTTTTTTTTTTTTTTATCTTGGCCAAATCAACTGGATAAAAATCAGTTTTCCTATCATTACCTCTCTGTACTTCTTCTGCTCACTTCAATGAAGCTTACAAATATTATTTAATTTAGCTGAAAACAATTTTAGGAGGAGTGAAAGTTTTCAGGAAAAACATGATAAACCACATAAATATCTGGGTTTTAAAGCTCAATTTGAGTTACTATAAATCTCCTATTTTTATTCTAAATATAGTCAGGTAAAAGCAATAGCGAATAGACAATTTCAGAAAGGATTCTTTCCTTATTCATTTGAAATATTGTTGCTAAGAAATATAGGCAAAGAGAAGAATTATTGCATATGAAACACCTATTCCATGAGAAGAAAATAGCCTCAAGCAAATTAAATAGTTGGATTTAGGTTTTCTAAATATATACAATATTTAATGGCTTTTTACATATAGAATTCCATGGCAAATTTTATTTATGTTTCAATCAGATAAGGAAAGATAAAAAGAGATTGAAAATGTATACTTATTCTTTATGACTTTTCTGAAACTTGATTATCACAAAAGTAAAAACTGCAGACCAAAAAAGTTTCTCTACTTATTTCCTCTCTGAAAGATATTTATTTTTAGGGTATTTTCCTAAAATTAGAAAAATGTTTTTTGTTTCAATGTAGAACTATAGAAATTTTTAATTGTTTTAAAACATTCTTATGACAGAAAGAACTTTTGATGATTTTGCTATGCTGAGGAGATTATTTGAAGCAAGTAAACTCCTTTTTCTTCCCCTCCTTTGCTGAAATGATAATTTATATTTTTCTTTTAAGATAAATATACATATTATATATACACATATGTGTGTACATATATACATGAGAGAGTTTCTGGACAAAATTTATATGTTGTATCTTAAAGATGTATATAGTAATGAGTTTCAAATGTATTTGAAGATGTTATATATGGAAACTGGTTTTTCTGACAAGAATGTAAAACAACATATATGCCCTTTAAAGATTTTTTAGTGCTATGAATAAAAATACTAAAGCAATAATTTTGAAATTGAAAAGTGTTCAGTCTTAATGTATATCAATATTGGTCTGTGGTAATATTTGGCATATGCAAATCTTATATCAAGCAACAGAATGAGAGAATTTCGAACTTTTGTCATGTATTTAAAAAAAAAACTTTGATTTTAGCATCAAATTATAAAAAAATGGGAAAATTACTTGGTCTTGAAAAGACAATAGCTTTCAGCTTTGAAAATTTAGTTTTATCAAATAGTGGGTTTGTTACATGTCTATAACATTATAGACATTATAACAATAGCTGTTAAAAGCTTTCCTTTATTTATTACCTAAAAGCCTATTTCATTCATTAAACCTACCCATGAGTTTAAGATTTGATCAGCAAAGATTAATCTTCAGGGCCCCAGGAACTTTCCATTGATTGTTTAAGTTTTGCTAGAACTTTCACTATTGGAATTTTCAAAACAATTGTCGTCCTGGATGAAATAATTCTCAGTTGAAAATTCAGTGGGAAGCAAAAAATTTTGGACTTCTAAAATATGTTGTATTTAATAACTACATAGATTCTGTATATTTATAAACAGAATCCCTCTATATAGAGAAGGTAGCCACTGGTTATTTAGAATATAGTTTTTGAAGTGTTATATGGAGTGGGATTTAGAATATGAGATATATAGATACATCCTATATATATATATACATGTGTGAGTAGATTGTTTTGGCCTCTAGAAATATAAAATCTGTTGCTTTAGCTTATTCAAATGATTGTGCATCTATCACTACTCTATCCCACTTAAATGACAACTATTTTTCAATATCTTTTGTTAGATCATCACCCAAATCTTAGCCCAAAATTATGACTACATCCCAAAATTCTATCCTGAATCCTCTTCTCTACTATCTCCATATTCTTCTTTGATAACCTCGCCAACTCTCACATGTTAATCATCTCTACACAGATGACTTACCTTCTCTCTCCTGGACTATTCCAGTGGACTTTGGTTGGCTTTCTTACCTCTTATCTCTCTTTATTCCAGCCTATACTGCTCACAACTGCTAAAGTAATTTTTTACATGCTAATATGTCCATGTCACTGCCTCACTCAGTAAATTCCAGTAGCTTTTGATTACCATTAGGATAAAATATAAACCTGGATTTTAAAATCATTTGCAATTTTGTTGTTTTTTAGCAGCACTTTTATCTTAAATTGAAGAATATTAATTATTCTAAAAATAATGTAGAATAATTCATATTTTACAATTCGAAATAAAAGCGCTGCCAAATTGTAAAAACTCCTATACACACATACATTATATTGGCTAATTACTAAAATTCTTAGAAGTATTATTATAAAAACAAAGAGCAGTATATACATATATATGTCTATGTCTTTATATTTATCTACATGAAAATAAACATTAATCCTGTGATTAATGGATGAAAAAGAAATGGAAGAAAAGAAAGGAACAGCAATCTCAAAGTAAAGATCTTACTTATCACAAATAAAGGGAAAGTTTAAGCTAGAGCAATCTACCTTATTCTTATAGGACAGAAGAACTTTGATTAGAGTGATTAGTAAAAAAAAAAAAAAAAAAAAAGAAGAAGAAGAAGAAGAAGAAGGGGAAAAAAAGGAATGTTCTTTCAGTAGAATGAATGAAAAAAAGACAAACTACAATTGGAATAATAAATGTAAATGGACCAAACTTTCCATAAAGCAAAAAATTGCAGAATGGAACAAAAGGCAAAACCAAAAACATATTACATAAAACAAATAGGTTCTTTATAGATAATCTCCTTTTAAAATGCCTTCTACAGTAAATGCCTCTACTTTCTCCCTCTCCCTCTCTTCTTGATGCCCTGCAATCTGGTTTCCAATTTTATTCTTACACCAAATTGCTTTCTCCAAAGTTACTAATGGTCTCTTAGCTATCAAATCCAATATCCTTTTTCTTAATACCTGTTCTCCATTAAGATTTCCTCTCTGCAATATGTAACTCTATTGATCACTCTCTCTTCTCTCTAGATTTTTGGAATAGCACTTTCTCCTGGTTCTTCTACTATCTGATCATTCCTCTCTCTTTTGCTGGATTTTCTCCTAGAATATACCATCTAAACACAGGTGTTCTTCAGATTCTAGTCCTGGGCCTTCTTCTTTCTTCCCTCTATACCACAGTTATCCCTTTCACATAGTTTCAATACATGTGACTTTTCCATAATTTCAATATATCATAGGTCAGCATAAGAAATTAAATGGGAATTTGGTGGGGAGTTTTGTAGAAACTGTAGATGACATAGAAAAAGTTTGAAAACCGAGAAATGTATAAAATATATGTAGTATTTATGATATCAATATATTTTATCTTTTAATAACATAATAATTCAGACTTCTTCTCTGGCATGGAGGAAGGGTCAAAAAAAGTTATGCAGATTTTCCAATGTGAAAGGAATAACTCTGCTTTATTTGGTCATCTCATCAAGCTCCCATGAATGTAATTAAATCTTTATGCTGAGGATTCTCAAATCTACTTATCCTTCCCCAAACTCTCTGTTGACCTCCAATCTTGTATCTAATTTACATTTTAGACATTTTGAACTTAATGTCCTGTAGACATTTTAAACTCAAGATTTTTAATATGGAACTCATTATTTTTCTCCCTAAATTCTCTCCGCTTCTACCTTTCCTATTAAAGTTGAGAACAACAGCATTCCAGGTTACAGGTGAGAAGTCCTCCCGGACTCCTTACTACTTCTCACCTGCCATACACAACTTGTCAATGTCTCTCAATGTCATCTTTACAACATCTCTCCAATACCATCACTCTAAGGCAGGTCCTCAGCACCTCACATTGGGATTATTAGAATAATAATCGAGCCTCTCCTCATTTCATTCAGCTGCTAAACTGATTTTCCTAAAGTCATCCAACTACTCAAACTCCATTGGCTTCCTAGTGCTCCTAGGAGCAAATACAAAATGTTTTGTTTGGCATTCAAAGGTCTCTATAACCTAACCCTCTCCTTCCTTTCCTGTCTGATTCCTTATTCCTCAACATGTATTCTTTGATCCAATGACTCTGCCCTCCTGGTTGTTCTACAAACAATATGCCCCACATCTCTGGGCATTCTCCCTAGCTGCCCCTCATGGCCAGAACACTCTCCTTCCTCCACTCCTACTACTGTTGACCTCCTCAGTTACCTTTAAGTCCTAACTAAAATCCAACCTTCTACAGGAAGCCTTCCCCAAACCCTCTTAATTCCAGTACCTTCCTTCTATTAATTATTTCCTATTTATTCCATATTTAGCTTGTTTTGTACATATTTATTTACATGTTGTTTTCTCCATTAGATTGCAAGCTCCTTGAGAGCAGGGATTCTCTTTTGCCGCTTTTTGAGTCCCCAGGGCTTAATTAGCACATTGCCAGCACTTACTTTATTGATGTTTATTGATTGATTTTTTTTATTAATATTTATTGATAGATTATTTGATTAAGAGTCTTGCCTTCCGGTGTGAATTAGAATTTCCGTCCTGTGTCCTGGAGTTAGTAGAGACTTCTGACATCTCCTAGTTATGCTTCCTTCGTCATTTGGAGAAAGCTTAGCGAATCTAATGTCTGTCCTTGGCACAGAGAATCCTACCATCCCTGTGTCACATTCACTTCTCTGTGACTGAGAATTTCAATCCCCAGCAGCTCTTTCCTGCAGCCTATATCTCATTATATCCTGTTACACATTTTCTTATTTCCTTAACTGTGCCAAAGCTATACCAGAATAAGAGGATACTGCAGAATGATAAACTCACACTTTAAAAAAACACATTGGGAAATGGAATCACTAATGAATAAATATCAGTGGGAAAACCGGCTAGCTATATGTAAAGAAATGGATATAAGGGACACATATTTCATGCCTTAAAACACAATAAATTCTAACTAGATCAATGACCTTTCTCTATAGCTATATAATATGTGTGTGTTAAAAATGCGAAGAAAATGCAATATTGTATTTGTCTCAACTAGGGAAAAGGATGTTTTATCAAACAAATAGAAAAATACTGAATATAAAACAGATGTATTTGATTATACAAAGATAAAGAATTTTTCATAACAAAAATATTAAAATTTCAAAAACAGATTAGGGAAACATATCACAATGAATATGAAGGTCTGGCACCCAAAAATCTATAAGCAATTGATGTTTTGATGAGACTAATAATGCATACTTTCCCAATTTGAAGTAGGAGATACAAATTGAAAATACATGAAAGGATGTACATTTCCTCCAAGAATCAGAGAAATTCAATCCAAGACAATCCTAAATCTAGAGAAAGTGTTAAAATTGAATCTGTTTCCACTCTCCAGTGTATCACAAGTCAAATGTTATAAGACCAATAGTGAGAATGGGGAAAAAAATGAAGTCAGTAGAATTATGCTGCATGATTTTCCCAGTTTCTCTGTCCCTAGTACTCTACCCCTATCTACTGCAAATGAAGAAAGAAACAAAACAAGCATTTATTAAGTGACCACTGTGTGCCAGGTACAAATTTTAACTCATTTGAATCTCCTAACAACCCTAGTACCCTTGTAACTGTTGTTATTCCCATTTTGCAGTTGAGGAAACAGAAGCAAGTATGGGTCACATAGCTAGGAAATACATGAGGCTAAATTAGAGTTCAGGGTCTTTCTGATTCTAGGTCTACTCACTGTGCTATCTAGCTGCTTCTGAACTCTCAGTACTCATGGAGCATAAGTGTTGCCATCTAAATGTGAAAATGTGTTCAGTAACCACATTCTTTTTGGCCTTTATCCATCTTTCCAATTCATTATTTTGAATAGACTTAAACTGCAGCAAGTGCTGACATTGCACCAGGAATTAATATTTTTCACCCAGTCACTCCAGGCTTGGGGCTATTTCCCAGTCTGAGCATTGGATGAATCTATTATGTATATTCCAGATCAGTTTTATCTTCTATACTTTCTCCTCCGTGATTTCCTGCAAATGATCACATAGCCAAGACTATCACATACACATACACACAATGATAATTTTTATAGGATAATAAGGATGAATTAGAGCATAATAAGGATGAGATAGAACTAAAGATGGTCAGCACAGTGAAAGTATGGCAACCAAAGATTCATTTGACTACAGGGGACTGGACAGGTTTTCAGCTTAGTTTCTAGAGAAGGACAGTTTATTTGTACTTTCCCCCTCAAGGCAGCATGGGTAGGGAAAGACTAAGGTCTTTGTCTTAACTGATTAAATCTTCAATATTGCTTCCATACATTTATGGTTAGCATTGTCTCTGTTGTCCCCAGTTCTCACAGTCCCTTAGGATGCAGGTACTGGGAAGGAAACAAGTCACTCCCCATGTTACCTTGTTTTTTCCTCAAGATGGAAAAACTTCCACAACTGCAATTCTAGTCACAGACAGATCCAGAACGTCAGGAATGTTTTTTCTCATACATCTATTACTGAACTCTGGGGATCTGTGCTTCCTTAGGCAGGGGCTTTATCAACTTACACATATTTCTGCAGTCCTTCAATGGATCTATCACATCACTAATATGGATATTGTTTCACTGATGCACATCCTATCCATAAAATTCTTGTCCATAGCACTTATTCAAGAGCTTCCATTGTTCTTGCACAGAAAATATGTATAGGATTCTAGAAGCTTTTCTCTTTGTTTTTCACATTTCATGTGTTTTCAGCTTGGAATCTCTTTGAACAGCACACTTCTTTCTCAGATCATACATTTCCTCAGAAATTCCTTATTCTACTTTTCCTCCCTATTCATCATTTGAAATTTGCTAGACCCTAATAATTCCTATTATCAGACTCTCAATTGCCAATTTTAATTCCTTAGGTATGTTGTTCTAAAATTCACAATCAAAGAACATTATTGAGAGTGCATTTGTGGCAAAAGGATGATTTTAAAAGCACTAGACAAATGTCCTCAGTACTATCATTGCTACTTTGGCTAGTATTAGAGGCAGCTAGATGGTGCAGTTGAGAGAGTCCTGAGTCTGGATTCAAGATCACAATTCAAATCCATCTTCAGACAACTAGCTATGAGCTAAGTCCCCTAGAGAAATCTAAATTTCTGCACAGGCAACGTTAATGCTAGGAAAGAAGTCAAATGTGAGGTGGTGATGAGGAATCTTGTATAAAATTTCTCTGATAAGGGTTTAATATCCCAGATGTATAAGCAATGAACAAATATATTCATATATATGAACAAATATACATATCTACATGTGTATTTACACACATACACATATACATATTCACAGAGAAGTACCTATCCCCCAGTTGATAAGTGACCAATGGATATGAACAAATGGAAATGGAATTCAAAACAATTTCAAAGTATTAACAACTACATGAAAAGATGCTCCAAATTTCTACTAACAAAAGAAATATTGATTAAAAACAATTCTGAGCTTTCGTTTCTCAACCTGAAAATTGACAACGATAATCAGAAAATGGCAATAGCCATTATTGGAGATGTTGTTGGATGATAGATACACTAATATATTGTTGGTGTAACTGTGAGTTGGAAGGGAAGAGAGATAGGAAAGCAATCAGCACTTATATAGTGCCTGGAACTATGTGACACCTATTGACATTTACAGCAATTGATCTATGGAATGGTCAATTGATCTACCCTCTTTAGAAGCAATGAGTATTCATTTGATTATTCTGCTCATAGCAAGCAGTGGAAATAGGAAGCAAGTAGTAGGGAGAGTAAGTGGCAAGGAAGGGATTAATATAGCAAAGATGAGAAGCTCTATAAGATAACTATAACAGGATAAATAAAAGGCACTCACCACAAAAGGCAGCTCAGATCCAAAGTGAAAATTTCAAAATTTATAGGATTAAATCCTCTCTTCTGCATGGACCAGAAAAATGATTTTTGGAGGTAGGTCCAGGCCAGTAGGTGCTTTTCCAGGGTTGAATGGGATGGGGTGAAGAAGCAACACAATGGGAATATCAGTGGCTACTTGCCACAGCAAGACAATCAGAGTAGAGAACCAGGTGAGAACTATGAAAATGACTGTGCACAGTAAGATACACAGAACCAGAACTATATTCATACTGAAATATAAAAGGTGCTTCTGAGATTTCTTAGAAAACATGAACAATTTGGCAAAATCTGATGACAAAGGTCACCAGAATATGAGAATATCTTCTGTGTAACTCAAATGCTTAAAACCACTGGCTCCCTCTCAAATTCTAGATCATCTTGACTATGGCAAATTGTCTTCTATAAGCTGTGGTATGTCTTAGATAAACGTTTCAAATAGATCCATTTAAGTTAAAATCCTAAAATTGAAATAGAAAGATTTTTCCATAACATAATAAAAAGTTTTTTCACAATTGTAAGAATTATCTTTATAGGTAGAAAAGGAGCTTTAGGAGTTTCTCAGTAGTAACAGAATTAATTAGGCTGTGTATGCTCATTATTATTATTTGCCTAGTAATGTAAATTCTGAGTATGGCAATAAGGAAATAAGCACTGGCAAAGAGAAAGTCAAATTATTTGTTTGTGGATGATTTATTTAGAAAACCCAAGGACCAACAAAATGGATTAAGATAATAAATATCTTTAGAAACTAGAGGAATATAAGCTAAACCATAATATCATCAATAATTCTACCTCTTACTAATAAAAGATGGAAAAGTTGATAGAAAGGACTGTACTATTTAAAAAAAACAATTAAATGTATTAAATAGTTTGAATTATTCTGTGATATATTCAGGACCCATGTAAAAACAATTATAAAAAGTATTTTCAGAAACAGAGAATTTTATAATTGCCATATGAGTTTAACGTATATAATAATATTAAGTTAATAAATAAAAATGATAAAATTGTTGAAATTCATTGATAAGTTTCATGTAAACATCAATAGGATATTTAATAACGACCAAAAGCTCAAAAATGCCAAGGGAATGAAAGAAAAATGGGAGAATTATAACTAGAGATAAAAATATGCTATAAAACAGTTAAGTTTTTTAAAACTATAAAGTGCTGAAAAAAATAGATAAATGGAAACAAATTGAAAATCATTTCATTGAATGAAGTGCTTTGCAAAGATAGTGACTACAATTTCAAAGACAAATTTACAGAGATTTTCATGTATTATTTCACTTAGTCTTCACAGTAATGTCAAAACTATTTGTTTTCTTATCTCCATTTTATAGATAAAAACCTGAGTTTTACAGAGATTAGGTGATCACATCATTAATAAAAGTGAGAGGTAGGATTTGAATTGAGGACCTCCTGATTCCAAGTCCAGAACTCCATCCTTGACATCATATTGCATTACAGAAGATATGTTTGATAAATATAAGAACACAAAACACTAGAGAAGAAATGCTGAAATATTGAACAACAATTTGGTTTTAAAAAAATAGTAATAATAATGAACAATGACAATCTCATTCTTTTCCTTCTAGATAGCA
Organism: Sarcophilus harrisii; assembly: GCF_902635505.1. Lineage (NCBI taxonomy): Eukaryota > Metazoa > Chordata > Mammalia > Dasyuromorphia > Dasyuridae > Sarcophilus > Sarcophilus harrisii. The sequence goes on along the minus strand of NC_045430.1, from coordinate 122,892,512 downwards.
GTATTTTCCCCACTAAAACTGCCTTCAATATTTTGTATATGTATCTTCTATGTAATAATTTACATACATATTTCCTCCCTAATTTGAATATAAGCTACTTGAGACTGTTCTCGTTTTTGTTTGCATAATCAAAATTAGCACAGTGAAGAGACATAATGATTTGAAAAGGTTTGTTGATATATTGATTGTCACTTAGTTTGTTTTGCAGTTCCATCTCCCCATCTTGTGACTGCTAGAAATGCAAGGGTCATTCATGAGTCTGATGCCAATATTAATTGGTATAGAAGTTTTAATCTGCTCTGATCTTCAAATTTGAAACTATTCCCCTAGCTAGGTAACCTGTTGGCTCTCTACTCCCAAGAATACACACTATTAGTGGTAAATTTCTTGGGGACACCTGATTGACTTTAATGCTACAACAGCTCAGAAATCTGAAATTCACATGATCCATCTATTAGCTTTAGCCCCCTCAGTAGTAAAGATTACAGGCTTACATCACCAACCTAGCCTAATTTATTTGAAATCAAAGCAATTGAGTGAAAATAAATCAACTCCTAAATGTTATCTAAACATATTTTTTTAAAAATTAAAGAATGATAGAATATTTGATCTTTGACAGCAATGGAGAATTGAAAAACTATTAGTTATCTACAACTTAAAAGAAATTATAAGGGACAAAAGAGATTAACCAAATTATACAAAAATAAGGTTTATCTCCCAAATAACAAAAAATACATCCATAATAAGAAGGAAAGAATCAGACTGAGAAAAAAAAAAGTCTTTGTAGTACATCTCTGGTAAAAGTCTGGGATACCAAATAAATAAAGAATTGATACAAATTTAGAAAAGAGAGCTGTTATTTGATTGATATGTGATATGTGATAAGGTGGTATAAAGAATTGTTTTCCTAGAGGAGGAATCAACCGCCACATGAAAAATCTCTAATAATTCAAAAAATGTAAAAGAGAAAGAGGAAAAAGGAAAGAGAGAAAGAAGCCGTATACTACTTATACCAATCAAATTAGCAAAGATAAAAAATTATGAAATTGATACATCAGCAATTAAAAAAAAAACAAGAAAACTATTACACTGCTAGTGAATTTGGTAGTAAATTAGTAAATTATACAATACCAAAATATACAGTAACAATTCATAAATATTCTTTCCCTTTGACCCAGTGATTCACACTAGGAGTATATTCTAAGATGGGTGATTGACCTCAGGATGGAAAGACCTATTCATACAATAATATTTCTAGCTGCTCTATTTAAAATAACAAAAATCTTGAAACTAACAATGTTTTTAGCATTTGAAGTTTGTCTGAACCAATCATGGCATGAATATGAAGGAATATTATTATATCCTAACAACATACTATAGATGATAAAAAGAAGCAATACAGGATGAAATTCAACATTCCCATTGATGCTAACTTTGTGAATAAATATTACAACACTAAAGAGATAAAACCAGGATCCAAAGTTAACTCCTGGAAGGGAACTTCCTGTTGCTTCAGGTCAACTCCTTCTCAGAAACTTTAAAGTCTAAAAGAAATGGGGAGCATTGAGAAGTTGAGTGACCCGTCTGGGATGACCCAACCAGTATCTGAAGCAGGACCGGGGAGATCAGGTCACTAGCTGCCCATTAGCCTCTTGTAAAGCCATATTGCCTCCCCAATTAGAATGTGAGTTAACTTGAGAACAAAAACTGTTTTTGCTTTTCCATTGTTTTCCCAGCATTTAGCGCAGTGTTTATTGGCAAATGTGATGGTGATAAAACAAGATTTATGCAAAAAAAATTAATTTTAGAAAGGGGTCATAGATTTTGTTTTCGACATTTTAAAATGTTCTACAAATAATAAAAGTTTACAATCCCATGTTGTCAATTATGATAACTTGATTTCCTTTGTCTTCTCTCTATATTTCTTTGCCTTTTTTCCCCTATGTGTTGTTTTCCTCATGAGAATATTGACTCCATGAGAGCAGAGATTCTCTGGTTTTTCCCCTTGTATACCCAGTACTTAGCATGATGCTTGCCATAGTAAGTGTGTGTGTGTGTGTGTGTGTGTGTGTGTGTGTGGAAGAGAGTTTGAAGAGGACCTTTTCCAGACTGCTCATCCACCTTTGGATGGATGGGTCCACCTGCTCATGGACTCTCACCTATGATCCCAACAAGCTGCATCATGTATAGTGGCCACATTTCAACAAAGCATCTCTGCAGACAAGCTGACAAGCTTTAGGCCTGTTGGTAAATTAGGGAGGTATCTACCCTGACCATGTAAAGAATTCCCCAGGAGAATGGGCAGATGAGAATAATCCGTTCCAATGGCCATGAAGTTGGCTGACGCAGGTACTGTGGACCACTTAAAGCTTGATCAGCCATTAAGAAGGTCAAGGTCATCTACTACATCCCAGACCATCACAATTGTCTTGACTTTTGTTTTGCCCCTGGATTTCAATGATTCTGGAAGAGAAAGTGAGGCTGATGACTTTGTTCAACTCTGCCAAACTTAAGCCTAATTCCCACATGATAAGGTATTATATTGTTATGTTATTAATCCTTTTCAAAAATGAAGGACAAACAACAATGAGGAATTTACAAATCCTTCCTTCATCCATTCATTCTCGTGTACTTAAAAGTTCTATTCCTTTAAGAAGAAAAGAACTTTAGAAATATAAAGTTCTATATAAATGTATTATTATAAAGATCATTATTATTATTATTATTCATCTCTGTTTAATTTGAGCACCTTTCAGTATCCCCAACAGTAATTGATTGCTGCTAAATAAAAGCTAAAATAAAATTTGTTGGTGAATTATGACCCCTTTTAAATTCATGCACCATAATAACAGTCAATTTATTTGAGTAGTCACTTTAAAAGCCATTGTATTGAGCCAGGCATAAGCACCTTTTACAACCCTGAAGTCTACACACTACATATACAATCCATTATTTCCTAATTAAACAACAAGGTTCCCTAGAAATGTCCCAGTTAGACAGCTTTACTAAGCATTCTGCTGTCATTTGCTGGATTAATGTGACTAATTAAACAACCTGCAGCAGTGAGTCAAGACCTCAATAGAGCAGCTGAAGTGAGGTTTACCAATCTCTGGATACCTTGTTTTAAATCCAAGTGAATTCATCCTCTATTGATAGATTGGATTACATTAAATGTCAGAGTCTCTCTTTTTCTATGGCTCTTTCCACTTACAAAAAGAAGCCTGAATGGATGATTTATCTGCTCTTGTAAATTAATTCTCTGCCTGGAATGAGGAAGAATGATTTTTTAAAAAATATTTGGGAAAGAGAAGAGTATATTTGGGAATCAGATAATTTTTTTTTTCAAATAACAAGCATTTTTTCTTCCTGCTCTGTCTGTCACATTGGAAAAAGAAAAAAAAAATAACAAATATGCATAGTCAAGCCAAACCAATTCCCATATTGGCCATGTCCAAAAATATATCTCTCATTCTGCATGGTCTATCACCTAGCTCACTCAGGAGATGAGTATCATGCTTCATTAAAGGTGCCCTAAAGTCATGGTTAATCATTTCATTGATCTGGGTTATTGTCTTTTAAATTTTAACAGCATTTTTGTTATAACAAATTGTCTCTAATTTCAAAAAAAAAAGAAAAGAGAGGACAGGAGAGGAATCCTAACAGGATTTTTTTAACCGCACAGGGAACAGACAGGCAAGGTAACTTGAAAAATCTTATGTTATTTAAAAGAAAAAACAAGCTGTATATAATAGAGATTTGCAGTTTCATCTACAATTCACATACTTATAATTTTCTTTCTATTTTACTTTGTGTAAAAACCTTGGTTAGTGTACTGCAGTAAAGTACTTAGAAAACAGAAATTATCATGAAGTCACGCATTACCTAGACACAGGAAGACACTGAAAGGAAGTGGGTACATGAATTTAAAAGGGCCATAATTCATCAACACTTCTTTGACTATTTTCCTGAGCATCAAACCTGTCCAGCCAAAGAAAGTTGAGACATTTGAAAGTTCCATTTTTAATTTAGTCAATTTCAACGGCAAAGCTGTATGATTTTTTGTTGACCATATAAGCTGATTGGATGAAATTAATTGTCTAATTTACTTCTCTAGTTTCTATATTACCCACTACTTCTTGGCACATTTAACCTTTATTATTAGTTATCTTTTCACACATGTAGGATCTTTGTGTCTAAAAGAAGCAAAGGTGCCAAAATATCTGAGCTCTTGTTATTTCCTGAAAATGTAACTGAGAGAACATCAACAGTGGTTTACCCATATGATTATTTGTACATCTATAAGACATTCATAAGAATATTCTATGTATGCATTAAGTGAATCTCTGATGGGGAGAGAACCCATACCTGAAATCAACTGGGAGACATAGGAGATGCTGGCACAGGACCACCCAGCATGGTACCTTCATCAAAGAAGGCACTTGTGCTCTATGAGCAAAGCAGAATCGCACTAGGGCAAAAGAAATATGAGATGTGCAAATTTAGACATCTCCACTCCAAATGTGCATGGGAATGATTTGTGTTCAATTAAGTTCATATTGGCTTAATCAGTCACATTCAGACACATTGTACCTTTATTCAACATAATATCATTTTGGTTTTCTTCAAAATGAAGGACTTTTCACTGACTACAAAAAAGCATAAAACAAAACTCTCCTCCCTAAAGTATTTCCCATTATTTCATCAAAAATATGCAAGATTCCTTATCTATCTATATACATAAAATACATATGTAATACATATATATATGCATATATAATAAGAAAAATAGTTTTATTTAACCAATATCTGATTATAAATATATTCTTAATTGATTGGGGCACAAAAAATTGGAAAAAATAATTTCACTGAAGGTATCTCCACTGTCTTAGAGAAGCTCTGTCCCAGATTCCAACTTGAGAAGGATTCCATAACGAAGGTAAGGTCCTACAAATATTCTTTTTAGTGGATGATATAATCTTCATTGTATAAAGCCCCAGAACATTGACAAGATTCATAATCATTCAAATGAGTTTGCACTAACTATCACACAAGAAAAAACAAGTAGTTGAATAGCTATGGTCTAGTCAGTAGACATTGTAAATATTGGACAATCTTTAGAGATTATTCCTGTGGATGGGTGGGCAGGAGTGTCTTGGACAGAGGTTGCTTGTCTTCCAGAAAATGGAGTAGGCCTAAAATTAAAAAAGAGAAGGGAAGTACATCAGGAGACTGGATTGCCTTTTCGAAATTGCAAAACTTTTTTTAAACAATTCCAGTATTTTTCCTTAAACAAAGGTTCAAATTTTTGATGTCAATATTTTAATAATATTGTTGAATTGCTATGAATCATAAAATATTACAGGCTCCAATAAATTAAAAATGATTATCACCCAGAGAGTAATGGAAAGGTACATGAGAGATATAAGTAGGCTATAACGTATTACAAAAGAAGGAGGAAAAAAAGCATTTATTAAGCACCCATTTTGTGCCAGGCCGTGTGCTAAGTCTTTTACAAATATTATCTCATTTGATCCTCACAATAACCCAGGGAGATAAGTGGTAGTATCTCTATTTTACAGCTGAGAAGCCTGAAATAGACAGAGATTAAATGATTTACCCAGGATTACACAGCTGGGCTCAGCTTCCTCATCTGTAAAATGGGGATAATAATAGCACTTACCTTCCAAAGGTATTGTGAGGATCAAATGAAATTATAACTGTAAAGCAGTTAAGCACCATGCCTGACACGTAATAATTACAAAAATGTTAGTTATTATTAGTTATCATCGTCCTTTTATTTATTTATTTTTGCTTGTGAGGAACCAGTGCAAATTATTCCAGAAAAGATTAAATTGTCTTTCCTTCCATCCAATAGGGATACGCAAACCCATCTTTAGTGAAAAAAAAAAAGAGAGAGAATCCTGGCTTTCAACAGGGGGCCTACCTGATCATATTAAATGTCCTCCATTGCTTGTGCTTCCAGCCATTGTCTAGATTAGGTATTTCATGTACATTTTGGTAACTAAATTGGGATGAAAATAAGTTCTTGTAATGCCCTGGCAACAAACCAGAATCGCCATCAAAGCTTAAGGCAATGGAATGTTCCTTCCACAAAGAAAAGGGTTTTTTTGAGTTTTACAGGAATCTGATCTGCTGCAACAAGGAATAAATTGGGTCAAGTAGCAAGGGGTAGAAAAGGAATGAATCAATTATAAAGAGTCATTTTCTTTGGTTCCGGTGACAGAAAAGGGTGGGAACAACCTCATCTCCATTGACTTCACTAGGTCCTTCTTTGAACAATGGAAAAAGAAACAAGCCCGGACCCAAATTTCCTATTTGTCTAGACACTGCTGAATTTAGGCCAAGGTCCTGGGCCTCTCACATAAATGTACTCCAGCCTAAGAGGCCAAAGAATTAAGTCACCTAGAAAGGAACCCAAGGAGCCTTGCCTGTAATCCGATTTGAAACCGTGAATTCAAGGCATGCCTTCCTGTTCCCCCACTCTGGAAAATATTCCTTTGAAACTAAAAGACTGATCTCTTAGGAAAAGTGATCTCTTTTTTTCCAATGAAGTATAAATGGAATAGCTTTTTTATGGTATATAAAGCCACAGGGGAAAAAAGTAAGCTGCAGTTGAAAAGGCACTGGATTTGATTTCTGAAGTCCTGAATTCTAATTTCTTCTGAGCTCAAGCAAATTAGTTAACTTTTCTGTGTACCAATCTTTTTCATCTGTGAAATGATGACTACCTTGTCTACTTCATAGGATTGTTATAAGGATTTATTAAGAAGTATTTATTAACCATCTATTATGTTTCAATCATGAATTAAATTCTGTGGATATAAGTATAAAGAATAAAACAATCCTTTCCCCATTCTAATGGGAGAGAGAAGTACACATAAACATTTATTTATCCTAAACATAAGGTAGCAAATAAAAATATTTGAAAAGTGATTTTATGCAAATATTATGAGAAGGAGGATGCTAGCATGTAGAGATCAGGAAGGGTTCCATGACAAAGAGGCCACTTAAGTTTCATTTTAAAGAATGAGATGAACTCTCTGAAGTGAAGGTAAGGAAGGAGAGCATCCCAGGAATAACAGATGGCCAAGGTAAAGTATTTCTAAACTTTCCGGCATTATATAAAAATGAGTTGTTAATATTAACATAAGAATCAAGCTAATAATTGATATTTTAATAGAGTTACATAGGAAGCCTTTTATATAGTTGAACTGGTCAACTATAGGATTAAGACTATTAAAAGATGAAAGTGATCTCAGAAAAGAGGTTAATGGATTAGGAAATAGATGACAAGGAAGGGACAGATGGTCATAGTGAGGATGCAGAATAGTTTAAGGAAGAATGAAGCAGAGGGAGAGTTTATAATAGGATATAATAGAAAGAAGAGTTTATAATAAGAAAGTGGAATTTCAGAGTTCAAATTTACAGGGATGACATTATAATGATGAAATTCCAACTATCACCACTGCTGATAGTTAATTAAAAAATTATGAAAGTTGATGAACTAAGGGGCCAGGGATTTAAGGGACTGTCAATATATATATATATATATATATATATATATATATATATATATATGTATATTGATTTCCCCATAAATAAAGGTAGAAGTACAGGTGTTGTGGTGGTTGTTCAATTGCTTCAGTCCTATCTAATTTTCTGTGGGTTTTCTTAGCAAAGATACTGTAGTATTTGCTATTTCCTTCTACTGTTCATTTTACAGATGAGGAAACTGAGGCAAACAGGATTAAGTGACTTGCCCATGGTCACTCTGAGGCAACACTTAAATTCAGTTTTCCTGATTGTAAGCCTGGCCTACAGCAGGACTTAGCTGCTCCTAGTACAAGTGCAAGCCAGGTACAAAATTCACTGAGAAATGCAAGAGAAAGACTAGAGGCAAATATTATAGCAACAATTCTCTGGACTGAGAGAGAGAAATGGATGGAGATAAATTTTTTAAGGTTTCAAAGTGATAACAGCATAGGGGGAGTCTAGAAGTGACACTGGAGAGCAAGAAATAAGATGGTTCCTTCTTGTGAGATTCATGAGTCTGTCTGTCTTATTCTGTGTTCATGTGGATATTGGGCAGAAGCTTTAGAGAAGCTACAGCACTGCAGATGGTGGCCAGGGAAGCAGGAAAGATTCAGGATTCTTGAATACCAGAAGGTGAAGATAGTGTGATATGAAGAAAGCTAAACTAAAGCAAAATTTATTCATAAAGGCAGAGGTATCCAAAGGAACAATGGAGTAGCAGAAGGAGGTATATCCTATGGAGAATGAAAGCAAATCGGCATGAAAGTTCCAAGAGAGTTAGCAGCAAAGAATAATGATTTTTTCTCCTCAACAGGCCATGAGTCCGAATCACAAAGGGGAGGAGATGAAGAAGGTGACAATTTTCTAGCCTAGTGGTTTGGGGCCTCCACCCAGCAGCGTCTTGTGAAGTGACTAAGCACGGCATCCAGAGTAGAGTTGTGTCAGCTTATACAGCTCCAAATAGTGGAGAACTGGAGCTACAGGCCACAGAAAGAGGGAGAAGGCAGCTTTTTCCTTCAAATTCAAATCGGAAAACCTTGTGGCCAAATGCAGAGGTCCAAATAGCACTCCCAGTTGACCCCAGCTATGCAACTTCACTCCAAAATGGTGGGAGGAATGGTAGAGTCAGCTCAACGTTGACTACCTTAACGCTTCCATAAAGCCTGGTCTCTATGGTACTATACCTCATTGTTAAATTTATACATTTATGGTTAAATAACCAGAATGCCTTCAAAACTTATTAGCTGTATGACCTGTGTGATCTTGGGCAAATCACTTAAATTCTCTGTAAAAAGGTGAAAATAATAGCCCCTACTTCATAAGACCATTGTGAGGATCACATGTGAAAACATATATAAAGCACTATGTATGTACTTAAAGATTGTGTATGTATGTAAATAAGGCTTTTTTCTCTCATTTGAATTTTTGTAGTGAGAGGTGTATTGGGTTCCCCCAGTTCCAATGGACTTTGATTTGGGGTTCATATTTGGACTCCTGGGGAAAAGAGCCAAGAACATCTCCAAAAGGCTTCTGATTCCTCACTTGAAAGAGCAATCCAGGACATCCTTCCTGCATTTTCTAGATGATTGGCATGTGTACTCTAAGATACTTGTTTCTTAGGCAATATTAAGTGTTGGTAGGGAGCCCTCAGGGGCCCCACTGCTTTTAGGCACTTGATTTAAGTGGCAAAATAACAGTTTAGGCCCACAGGCTGCCAGGACAAACTAAAAGCACAAGTTCGTAATTCAGCTCTTGAGAATTTTGTTATGAAACAGATGAATGACTCTTGATTACATGCTCAGTAAGAGAGAAAGAGAAACTTCCTACATTGGTCTGTGGGTTGGGATTAACACTTTTCACTAGGAAAGATCATTATTTCCTGAAATGTTCCCAGAAGTGTCCTCTGCATGTTCAAGTTATAAACTAATGGATGCAAGGAACTACACATCACTGGATCAACCATAGGAGTTTATAAGGAGTAAAACTAAAACTGTAAAACATAATTTATAATAGAATTAAGGTATGCACTGAGAAAAATCAATAGCAACCAGCCAAAAGGGTAGAAAATAGCTCAGTTTTCTTTAAGTCCCCGTTTATCAAAGCATCTATACTTTGTTGACTATCCTCACTCTTACTTTTGACCCCACCCTGATCTGAAAAGAGAAAATAAACCTCTTTGACTGCTACTCAAACATCCACATCAACAACCAAACTTCCTTCTTTTTTTCTTTTCTTTTCCAATTTTTCCTCCATTCCAAAAATTATACACTATTCCTTTGTTTCCTTGTTGTTCAGTCATTTTTAAAAACTATTGGATAACTGTTTCAAGAATCTTAAATACATTATCCAAAATTATTGATTATTTTTTACTCCCTTTAGATATAAAAATCATTTCCCAAAATACACCCCTCCACCATTGAATTTTCCTTTGTAACAGGCATATTTGAACAAACACATCTAGCAAAAAGACCCTGTCTGAAAGAAGACACAATATTCCACACATTCCCTTCCTCTCTATTAAAAGGAAAGAAATATATATTTCTTACTCTTTTCTCTGGGACCATAAATCATTATTGAAATTGATCTGTGTTTGGAAGCATTTTAATTTTTTATTGTAATAATGTTGTGCTTTGTTCTTTTGGGTATATTCTAATTCATTCTATTTCAGTTTATATATGTATTCTTTTATTTCTTTGAATTCTTATTTTGGTCATTTCTTAGAGAATAATAATATTCTACTACATAGTTCAGTCATTTTCCAATTAATGGGAATGTGTTCTGTTTTTAATTTGTTTTGTTTTGCTTTCCCACCACCTAAAGCACTGCCATAAATACATGGCCAAAAAATTCACATGAAAAAGATCCAAGGTTTTTTTAGGTCAATGTGAGTCAACAGTGTGAGATGACAGCCATAAAAGCTAATGTGAGCTTAGACTGAATTTTATACTGTCCAAACCAAGGATTGTGATCACTCCAATTTATTCCTCCCTGATCAGACTTTATCTAAAAGATTTTGTTTGTTTCTTGGTATTCATTTCTTTAGAAAGGATATTGACAATATGAAATATGTTCAGAGGAGGATGGCCAGTTTAATGAAAGTAAGGGAAACCATATCATACAAAAATTCATTGAAAGAACTGATGCTATTTGGCCAAAAAAGACAAAACTTAGATGGAAATAATAGCTGTCTTCAAGCATTTGAAGAATGTAATACAAAGGAGACATCACATTTGGAGCAATGTGTCAAAACTGCATATAGGGGAGAGAGGTATAGATAAAGACAAGAGAGATAGAGAGAGACAGAATGTGTGTGAAAGACAGACAAAAAAGAGATACAGAAAGAAGAGGGAGAAAGAGAGAGACAGAAATAGAACAGAGACAGAGATAGACACAGAGAGGTGATAGAAACATGGATGGACAAATAGGTTGATGAATAGATGACACAGACAGGAAAAATGACAGCTGATTGATTGATAGATAATATAGATAGGTAGGTGATAGATGACATGATATAGAGAAAGATTAATAAATGGCTGGAGAGACAGAAACAATGAAGCATTTATTATGTGTCAAGCACTATGCAGAGAAATAGACTTTGATTAAAGGATTAAATTTTTGATAGGAAAAAGCTGTGGAGCAGCTAGATAATGCAGTAGATAGAATTCCAAAGTGAGGATAGATGCAGTCAAAAAGAGTGTTTTGTTTGGAGTCAGGAAGACTCATCTTGAGTTCAAATCCAACCTCAAACACTTGCTAGCTGTTTGACTCTGGGCAAGTCACTTAACCCTGAGTGCCTCAGTTTCCTCATCTGTAAAATGAACTGCAGAGGGAAATGGCAAACCACACTAGAATCTCTACCAAGAAGAACCCAAATGGAGTCATCCAGAGTCAGAAACCACTGACAACAAAGGAAAAAACTTCTTAAGCATTGAAATTATCCAAAGAGAAACTGGATTGTCTCTCAAGGCGATATTAAAAATAACTGATACTTAAGTTATGCCTTAAAATTTGCAAAGGGTGTTATATACATCATCTCACTTGAGCTTACACCTCCTGTGTTTAAAGTAAGTAGCTTTAGCTTGTAAAAATTGTCATACATTTTGTGGCAGCCTCCCACAGAGCAGCAGGTATTAGCTTTCCCTGAATTCCCCTGTTTTTAGGTGACAAAGATACAGAATTTTAGAACTATAACCTCAGGCTTTGGATCAAGGTAAAGAGAATTTTATAGAGATTTATAATGATATTTTGTAACCTGGAGGACTTGGAAAAAGGGAAAGGGTAAAACTTTACATCTTTCACTTCTCTAGGGCTTGAATTTTAAGTACATACCCTGAGAATATTCACTTTTTAAATTTGGCTAAGGCTGTGAAAATGTCAGAAAATGTGTGTCCTCAGTGGGCATTCCCCCTGCAGCAAACTCACAAGGTTCAAAGCAATTGAGTCACCCTTGGGCTTCCAGCTGTGTCAACTGCATTCTTGGAGAAGACATAGAATAGAAAACTGACTGAGAAAATACAGGATTTTCTCTAGATAAGCTGCTGAAATATTATCCCATAGATTTTGCCTGATTGTCACTGACTTGAATGCAGTTTCTATTAAAAAACAGGAAAATGAGAGAATGGAGAGAAGTGAGCTGGAGAAGGGTGAGACAGTAGCACCCTTCTTCCTATGACTAGGAAACTGGAACTTTAAAAGGTCAAGTACCTCCAGGGCCATCTCCAGTTGTCCTGATGTATATCTGGCCACTGGATCCAGATGGCTCTGGAGGAGAAATGAGGCTGGTAACTTTGCTCTTCCTCACTTAAATCCAATTCACTTGCATAGCATGGCATCTTCTCCCTGATTTCATGGCCCTCTCTAGAAAAGACAAACAACAACAAAATGAAACTGGAACACCTGAAAGCACTTGCCTATAAGGGTAGGTTCTCCACTCTCTCCTGTGATGAGAGTAGAAGGGGATGAGGGGAGTTGGAGAGCAGATGCTTAACTACTTTAGTCTTTATTATTATATTTTATTGTCAATTTTTGCTTCAATAAATGTAATCTAATAATTAATTGAATTATAACAGGAAAGCAGGAGTGAGGAACTGAGTAGGAACAAGGACAATGACCCAAGGAAGCTATGAATTGTTATTATACTTATTTCTAAATTTTAATTTAATTTCTAATTTTTATCCTTATTTCTAAAATTAAAAAACAAAAATTCCAGAGCATGCTTAGTTGTTAGTGAATAGATAGCTCAAGGTCAAAGATGGCTAATTCCTATCTGCTCATGCACAGTGTGACTGAGCTGGTAACTCAAGCTTAGAACAACAATTTGGAGCTTGCACAGATATAGTACCCCAAGTAGCTAGCCTAGCCACATAATCCTAGTTGGAAATGAAATACTACCCCTGTGTCATTGCCAGAATTCTCTCTCAGAATATGACAATTCATTCTAAACTGCTTGAGAAAAGGGACTTTGTGTCATTGCTATATTTGATCCTATCTGTGTGTGTAGTAGAGGTGATGATGTTATTGGGGAAAGTGAAGGAGGGTTGATGCTTCAAATTTATGATTTTTTCAATGTTGCTTTCTTTTATTTTTTTTTTCAGTTAAGCTTGCTTCCAATTGTATATTCTTAAGTATCACTCCTGTCTTTTTTAAAGAGCCTCAATAGCTTTAAAGAGTATCTCAAATTGGCTATTCTATTGTTGGTGATATTGATTTTTCCCACAGATATTCTAATTTCCAGCCTAATTTCTGTATTTATTACTCCTTTTAATTTTTAAATTGCTCTTCTGAATCATTCTCGAGTTTTTTTTCCCTCCATTCCATTATTATTTCTGTATATAGAGAATGTGCAGCCTTGCTTTCTCTTTCATCAGGGATGTTTTTGTTATTTACCACAGAAATTAATGCTTAAATATTATTTCATATTAATAGTATTAATCTTTAGTAATTCATGTATTGTGGTCTTTTATAAAAGAGTTGTCCATTTTTTCTTTATTAATCTCACTGCTGACTAATCTATACTGTGTGCATGTATATCTCCTCTTTTCTGTTTCTTTTTATCCCATTTTTCTATTTGGGACTTTCTTTGCTTACTACTTCAAGGTAATAAAGGAGGCTTAGGTTTTAAACATGTCATGCTGCTAGAAGTTCCCAACATTTACTCTCTTTTAATTGCCTTTCCCCCCTTTTTCTTTACTTATTTGGGGCTATTTTACCTGTTCAAGTGCTGAACAGGCATGGAACATATAATTAGTCACTGTCTTAGCCTTCTTGTCAGAAGCTCATTCTCTTCCATTCCATAGAATGTATTAACTTAGGCCCTATTCCTCCAACATCCACAACCTCCCATTTTCTCCCATCTATCCCATAATGGATAAGCAGCTTATCACCTCCCTTTTTAAGGGATAAAGGTGTCTGTTTGGGTCACTACCAAGGGGCAATTCATAACAGAACTGATAGGATGCCTTCACAGATATGGAGCTCAGAATGGAAATCCAGTAAGGTGTGCCGAAAGTGGCAAGCACTGATCAGAGATGGAATGAGAGAAATAAGAATAGGATACCTTTTGTTTTTTTTTTCTATTAATTATCTTGAGGGGAAATGTCTCTTTCCTCTTCTTATTATAGTTTTTTATTACTTTATTTAGCACATTTTTTGTTCTATGGTGATAAAGCTGGAAGCTAAACCTAATTAGATAAAAATCTCTCACTCAGCTACTTAGCCAGAATTCTCTCTCAATATATAACAATTAAGTTACAAACTGATTCAGAAAAGGGACTTTATATCATAGTTATCTTTAGATGTCGAGTGCCTAACACAATGCTCAGTACATAGTAGGGACTTAATGAATCAGAAAATCTCAAAATTAGAACCTGAGATATCATCTAAGTCAGCTAAAAAAAATGGAACTCATTATCTTCAGCATATCCCTATTTCCCTTAGGGAAAAACATGATTTTCTTAGTCACTTACTTTTATAACTTTGAATTTTCCATATCCTTTGCCCCAAAGTGACCAATCAGTGGCCAAAATTCCTCAGTTCTATCTCCACAATATCTCTCCTATTGTTCCATTCTCTCCAGCTATAATCACCCTTATAATTTCCCCTTTCTAATTTATTCATTACTAGTTACCCAAAAAATTCCTCCTAAGGCTCAGTTCTAACCATGTCATTCTATTGCTATTGAACACACACACACACACACACACACACACATACACACACTTGTAATGGCTCCTTGTTGTTGAGATATTTAATACAAACTCCCTAGCCTAGCATTTAAGAAATATAACTCAATTGAGTCTTTCAAAATCAATATGTCTAAAGCAAAACTGATTTTTTTGGCTCCTGCCTACTTTTTAAATATTTCATATAATACCATTTTCACAGATTCTATGTTACAGTAAGACTAGTAACTATTCCCTTATGCAGGAATCCATTTCTGCTTTCCAAATGGTAGCCTATGCTTGAATACTGTTCCTGCCCATCTTTACAAAGCAGAATTTTTTATTTTCCTTCAAAGTTCAAATTGGATTCTACTTCCACTGTGAAGCCTTGTTTAGAAGCCTTGTCCATGAATCCTTAGTTCAGAGGATAAAAGAACTCTAGGTTAGAGTTAGAAGAGATCTTAGATGCCATCTACTTCACTTATCTCATTTTGTAAATCAGGAAATTAAGACTCAGGGAAGTTATTATTTGTCCAAATTCACATAGACAGAAATAAAATTTCAACCCAAGTACTTTGACACCCTCCCCAAGCTAATGTTTTCCCCCCACACTACCATATTTTTTCCTACATTAAATTGTTTTGGATTTACTTATATATGGGTTTTATGCCTTCCCAACTTCCTATCCACAATAAATTGTAAGGTACTCAAGAATAGGGAGTATTATGTCCATGTTTTTATATCCCTAGTGCCCAGCAAAATGCTTTGCATATACAATAGCCTTAATAAATGTCTGTTGAATCAAATTGAGGAATATCATCCAATATATACCTAAACAAGAGCTCCTTCCAATCATGTATCAACTATTATTGCATCATGTGCTCTACTGAAATACTATCTCCAGGAAACAAGCCTTTCTTCTTTTGGACAGTTGGGCTTATTAAAAGACTTTCCTGACTTCAATTCTAAATCTGCCTTTTTATAACTTAAACCCACTGCCCCTAGTTGTGCTCTTTGGGCAATTTTTTTCTCATATTTATTTTATTTAAAGAAACAGAATAACAAAACAGAAAATACAAAAAAAAAATAAAACAAAAGATAACATTGTCATGTGCCCAGCAGAATATCAGGGAGGATTCAAAATATATAACAACAAATACTAGTTCAAGAATGTATATATATTAGTGGAAGAAATATTCATGAGTGTCCATCTTTTCTTTATTTCCTTGTAATTTGTTCTTTTGTTCTCTACTTCATACCTTTTTTACTTTATTTTCTCCCATTAATTCCTCCTATTCCCAAGCAGGCTATAATTAGAATGTATTTATATATCCATATATAGATATATACATATAGACACATAGACACACACATGCCCCCACATATGCACACAGACACATACACACAGACACAGAGATACACAGACACAGACATAGACACAGACACACATACACAGACTCACAGACACACACACACACACACACACACACACACACATAGGAAATATATGTATATATATATCCTATCCCTACTGACCCTTTGCTTTAATTCCCTCCTCCCTTCTCTAATGCCTCTATATCTACTCTTCCTTTGCATCTCATTTTTATGACATAATTACTATTTTTAACTTAAGTCTGCCCCAATCTTCCTTTGGAGCTGCCTTATTGATGATATAAATTTTAAACATATGTTATACATTTCCCATGTAAAACAAACAATTTGTCCTTATTAAGTTCCTTGATGACGATCTTTGATATCAGCTCTTAAATGTTAAAAGTTATAATATCAGTCTTCATGTCTAAATCATGAACCCTCAGGAAATCATCAAGGAAAAGAACCCTGATGTTCTAGAACCAGAAGATAAACTAGCCATTGAAAGAATTCACCAATCACCTCCTGAAAGAGATCCCAAAATTAAAATTCCAAGGAATATTGTAGCTAAATTTCAGAATTACTGGATCAAGGGAAAAATATTGCAAACAGTCATAATAGCCACAAATATCGAGCAGCCACAATCATGATTATCCAAGATCTAACAGCTTCCACCTTAAAGGACTGAAGGGCCTGGAATATGATATTCCAAAAGGCTAAAGGAAATTGGATTGCAGCCAAGAATCAACTATCCAACTAAAATGAGCATTGTATTTCAGGAAGAAAATGGACATAACAATGATACAAGTGAATTTCACTTATGTCTGATGAAAAGACCAGAGCTGAACAAAAATTGTGGTCTCCAAATAGAAGAACTCTAGAGAAGTATAAAAAGATAAAAATGAAAGAACTCTTCAGAACTATACCTCTGTTATGGGTATACTTAGAGAGTGAAGGTACAATTGGATTTTATTGTGATAATATAATAAAAGAAACTAGAGGTGGAAAGGAGTATCAGGAAAAAGAGGGGAATGAAGATAAATGAGAGAAATTATACCTCCTGAAGAGGCAAAGAAGAGGAAAGAAGGAAAGGGGATGAACTTTTTATGAATCTTACTCTCATCAGATTCGGATCAAAGAGATAATATCAGGTATATATGGCTTCACAAAGAAACTTGTCTCACCCTATAGGGAAGTGGGAGGGGAAAGGGGAAAAGAAAGGAGAAGGTTAATGGAAGGGAAAACATATGTAGTAGGGGAAAGGATAAGAAAGGGGGAAGAGTTGTAAAGGAGAAAAGCTGTTTGAGGGAGGTGCAGGTCATAAGTAAAATTCTGGGGAGGAGGGGAAGGAAGAAAGAAAAAAGAAAAGCATAACACAGAGTAAATAAGATAGTGAGAAATATAGAATTAGTCATTTTAACTGTGAATGTGAATGGGATAAACTCTCCCATAAAACAGAAACAGATAACAGACTGGGATAAAAGCCAAAATCCTACACCATGTTGTTTACAAGAAACATATTTAAAGCATAGTGATGCATACAGACTAAAGGTAAAAGGCTGGAGCAGAATCTCTTAGGCTGTATAAAGCAGCAGTATTGGCTACAAAAAAATAGTAGTCAATCAGTGGACTAGGTTAAGTTCACAGGACAAAATAGTCAATGATAATGATAATCTAGTGTTTGACAAACCCAAAGACCCCAGCTTTTGGGATAAGAACTAGTTATTTGACAAAAACTACTGGGAAAATTGGAAATTAGTGTGGCAAAAACTAGGCATTGACCCACAGCTAACACTGTTTACCAAGGTAAGATAGAAATGGGTTCATGATTTAGACATGAAGACTGATATTATAAGCAAATTAGAAGAACAAAGAATAGTTTATCTCTTGGATCTGTGGAGAAGGAAGGAATTTATGGCCAAAGAAGAACTGGAGTACTTTATTGAATGAAAAATGGATAATTTTGATTATATTAAGTTGAAAAGGTTTTGTACAAACAAAATCAATGCAGAAAAAATTAGAAGGGAAGCAATAAGCTGGGAAAAATTTTACATTCAAGGGTTCTGATAAAGGCCTCATTTCTAAAATGTATAGAAAATTGACTCAATTTTATAAGAATTCAAGCCATTCTCCAATTGATAAATGGTCAAAAGATATGAATGAGCAATTTTCTGATGAAGAACTTAAAACCATTTCTACTTAAATGGTTTGAAAAGGTGTTCTAAATCATTATTGATCAGAAAAATGCAAATTAAGACAACTCTGAGGTACCACTCACCTCACTTAGATTGACTAAAATGATAGGAAAAGATAATAATGAATGTTAGAGGGAGGGAATGTGAGAAAATTGGAACACTGGAACACTGATCCATTGTTGGTGGAGTTGTGAACTGATTCAACCATTCTGGAGAGCAATTTGGAACTAATTCCAAAGTACTATCAAAGTGTGCATACCCTTTGATCCAGCAATGTTTCTACTGGGCTTGTATCTTAAAGAGATCATAAAGGAGAGAAAGAGACCCACATGTATAAAAATGTTTGTGGCAGCCCTTTTTGTAGTGGCAAAAGACTGGAACTAAGGATGCCCATCAGTTGAAGAATGACTAAACAAGTTATGGTACAGGAATGTTATGGAATATTATTGCTCTATAAGAAATGACCAGCAGGATGATTTCAGAGAGGCCTGGAAAGACTTATATGAACTGATGCTAAATGAAATGAACAGAACCAGGAGATCATTGTATACAACAATAGCAAGATTATACTATGATCAGTTCTGATGAATGTGACTCTCGTCAGCAGTGAGGTAATTCAGGTCAGTTCCAATGCTCTTTTGATGAAGAGAGCCATCTGCACCCAGAGAGAGGACTGTGGGACCACAACACAGTATTTTCACTCTTTTTGTTTTTGTTTGCTTGCATCTTGTTTTCTTTCTTATTTTTATTTTCCTTTTAGATCTGATTTTTCTGAAGCAGCATGATATTTGTGGAAATATGTATAGAGGAATTGCATATGTTCAACATATATTGGATTACTTGCCAACTGGAGAACAGGATGGGAGACGGAAGGGAGAAAAAATGAAACACGGGGTTTTGTATGGGTGAATGTTGAAAACTATCCATATATATATATATATATATATATATATATATATATATATATATATATATATTTTTTAAGTTTGGATTTGGTTGATAGATAGTCCTAAAAATCTGAAAGTTCATTGAATGTCCATTTTTTCTCATTCAATATTCTGTATACATTTATAGATAATTTTGCTGGATATGATATATTTGAGCTCAGGCCTAGTTCTTTTGATTATTGGTAGATATGATTTCAGGACCTACAGTCGTTTATTATGGCTGATGATAAATTCTGTACAATTCTAATTGTAGCTCCAGTGTATTTGAATTTTTTTCTTGTTTATTGCAAAATTTTCTCTTTGATCTGAGGGTTTCAAAATTTGGCAATAATGTTCCTATGTGTTTTCCACAAAGGATCTCGTTGATGTGATGATCATTGTTTTTTTTTTTCCTATTTCTATTTTACCTCATGTGCTACTTTTGCTTAAATTATTTCTTCCATTATTGTGTGAAGATCCTTTTTTGTTCACACCATTCAGGCAGTCCAATTATTCTTATATCTTCTCTTCTTGATCTGTTCTCTAGATTTGTCATTTTTCTTATAAGATGTTTTATATTCTATTCTATTTTTTTCATTCTTTCATCTGCTTTGTTATTTCTTGGTCTCTCATAGCTTCACTGGCTTCCCCTTGCCCAATTCTAATTTTCAAAGAGTCATTTTCATCTTTGAGACTTTGTAACTCCTCTTCTAGTTGGTAATATTTTTATAATCTTGTTTTTCTTGGGTGGTTTTTAGTTTTTTAGTTTTTCCTCAAGCTCTGTCATTTGATTTCTAAATTTCTTTTTGAGTTTTATAAATTCTCTCTTAGCGAGAGCCATTTCACATTACTCTTTGAAGTAGAAGCTTTTTCTACTTCAGTGTCCTCCTCTGAAGATGAATCCCAGTCTTCCCAGTTCCCATAATATGTTTCTGTAGTGGGATTCTTTTTTCTTTTCTTTGAGCAAATTTCTTGGTCTCTCATAGCTTCACTGGCTTCCCCTTGCCCAATTCTAATTTTCAAAGAGTCATTTTCATCTTTGAGACTTTGTAACTCCTCTTCTAGTTGGTAATATTTTTATAATCTTGTTTTTCTTGGGTGGTTTTAGTTTTTTGTTTTTCCTCAAGCTCTGTCATTTGATTTCTAAATTTCTTTTGAGTTTTATAAATTCTCTCTTAGCGAGAGCCATTTCACATTACTCTTTGAAGTAGAAGCTTTTTCTACTTCAGTGTCCTCCTCTGAAGATGAATCCCAATCTTCCCAGTTCTCATAATATGTTTCTGTAGTGGGATTCTTTTTTCTTTTCTTTGAGCAAATTTTTAAAAGTAAATTGTTGAATGAACTATAAGAAGGTAGCTAAGGGATCTTGGGTAAAATCACAATTTTTTTCTTAGTTATAAACAGGTATATAAATAGAAGATATCTTAATAAACTAAACAAAGCTGATATGTCATTCCAGCTAGTCTATCATTGAACAAAGAACCTTTAAACAGTCTGGGCTCTACAAATGATCTTAGAAGTAGAGCTATCAATCATATCAAATTAAGGCAAAGGAAAGAAACCAACTACCCTATGTCATCTGGGGCAACTAGGTGGGACAGTGGTTAGAGCACTAGATTTGGAGTCAAAAAGACTACTTCATGAATTCAAATCTCAGACACTTATTAGCTGTGTAACTAGGGCCAAGTTATTTAACCTACTTTGCCCCAGTTTTCTTTATATTTAAGATGAGCTAGAGAAAGAATGGCAAACTATTCCAATATTTTTCCAAAACCCTAAATGGGATCATCAAGAGTCACACATGACTGGAATGATTGAACAACAACAAGAATACTTTATGTCATTCATTATAGCTTGATCCATATATTTATACATCAAATATTTATCAAGTGCCTATTGGGTATAGTACCCTATTCTAGGCACTACAGGTAATACAAAATTAAGATAATTCATAATCTGGCTTCATAGATCTTCCAGTCTATTATAGGGATAAAGTACAAAAGTTAAATTGAATCCACATATTGAATAAAAAGTTAGAGAATTGTAAAACAAAGATCTTCATGAGGTCAAAGGGAGAAAGATTCTTACTGAACTAGAGTATTAAGAAATCTTTATGAAAGAGGTTCCATTTAAGTTGAGCTTTAAAGATGACAGGAATTCATCAATAAGGGGAAAAAAGAAATTCTCTGAGCAGAAAATGGATTGTGTGAAGTAAAGAAATGAAAAATGAAAGGAATGTCACAGGGAGAAAAAGTAATACATTTTGGCTTTAACACAGAATATTGTCACATTGGGAAGATCTCTAATGCCAAAGAAGAATCTGTTCTGGGGCTTTTGTGTTTATATTTTCACTGAATCTCAAGATAGGGAGGGGCCATAGTTCAAATGATACTTAAACAGGAATCAGTTTCTTTGAGATGAGATTTTTACTTTCCTCCTTATCCTGATCACTCAAGTCCAGAGAATAAGCAGATATTTGCAAATTATTTTTTATAACAGACTACATCTTCACAACTATACAAATTAACTCATTCTTTTGTACAGAATACTAATGTATTTATTGTTTATTAATTACCTTTAAAAAGTGTTTGACTGAGAACAATATTCAGCATTAAAGTATTTTCTCTAACAAAGTATCTCCTGTAGGTATTTACACCTATATATGTGGACATACACAAAGATATGTTTAAACGTCTTATAAAATTTCTTGGCATATGCAACCAAAAGTTACCTTTATTTAATGATCTTTTGAATATTTATATAAAGCAAGGTAATGCTGTCATGAGGGATGTCTGTTCTATTCAGAACACAAACAGAAAAGAAATGCTTCAGTTTGTGGATAACAGCAATATGGTACTTATTTCATTCAGTCCCAGAATACTACAGATTATCATCAGTAAAATTCAGAATTACTTAAAAGAAATTACTTAATCTAATAATCTACAAAGGAAAACCAAAATGGATGAAAACTTCTATTATCTTTTCTCTTGATATGCAATTGAATGAGCAGTTTCTGGAATTGTTCTACATGTCTTGAATAGGCTGTGCAAATGGACAACATGTGCGCACAAAATTGAATACAAGAAAGGAAGCAAGCTGGATAGCATTTTGAAAATTATACTTTCAATGGTCCTATACTTCTTCTTGACATGAATTTTTAAATTATAATATTTTCCCCCAAAACTGTATAGAATAAAAAATTTAGGTGTTCCAAAAGATAATAGAGAGAATATAAATAGCATATTAATAAGCTGTAATATATTCCTTATGATGACTTGTATAAGGAGAAGTAGCATAAAAAATGTCATCAAAAATATATGATTGGAAAAAGAGATATTCCAATCACACAATAGGAGTTAACAAATGGACAAAATAGAAACTGCTAGTGCCAAAAAAATTTTTTTAAACTAGAATGATTTTTTTCAACCCAAAGTCTATGGTTCCCTGAAACTATGTAGTTATTGCAAGAGAAACATTAAAATAATGAGTTGGTATATTAAGTAAGCAGCTATAGCTTCTGAATAAATCATTTCTATTACTATGTTTTTAAAATGAATAAGCTTCAAATTCAACAATATTGAATATTAATAGAAGCTTGTTATAATTATATGTTTTCTCAACCAATGGTACAACTACTATTATGTAAAAGTCTTCTAAACATTTTGAAATCAAAAAGAGGTCTTTATATTTTAAAAAGTTAGGAACCATTAACCTAGAGAAATACTTCTATAGTATCAAACAGAACCCCTATAGAAGATTTTTGAAAGAACATGGGCAAAAATTTCATAAGATGAGAAGGTTTGGATTGATTGTAACCAATATCATTGACCAAAAAAAAAAAATGCCCACATCAATGAAATCACAAATCCATTAAAATATTGAATGAGTATTCAGCAGGTATAGGGACATGGCCTGTTATTTGGGTGACATGCTTTTTATTGCATTAAGTCTTAGGATATTACAGAAGATTGTCAAAGATATTTAGAATTATTCAAAAGAGATTGTTATATGTAGATAACAATCTACAAAGGAAAAACTACACACATGCTTAATTTGAAGTACTAATGGGGCATATAGTCCTGAAAATAATTGGAGGTATGATTCTGGAGCTTGAAAGACAAGTGAGAACTGGAGAGAGATTTTAAAGTCCTCTACACAGAATTTTTTTCTCATGAATAAAGGTACCTTTTGGGAAAGTGAACACCCCAATGCTCCGTGCACCTTGCACTTTGCTTTTCCAATTAGGAATTGCTCTCCCAACTCTCATCATAAAGGTTTGAGGAGTGCTTGCAGGTCTAATTTCATGGTAATATGATCACTTTATCATTCAGTAAAGAATTAGGTACAATCACAAGGACTACTTGTTCAAACATACACATAGGCAAATGGAAAAAAAATCAAGCAAACAAGAATTTGTCAAGTATCTCTTTCTTATCATTCAAGCTACAGAAGACACAGAGATAAAATTAAGATAACAATCTGTCCTCAAAGAACCTAAATTCTACTAAAAATCATACATTATGTACAAAATAAGTAAATATAAAAATCTATGTGAAATAAAAGCAAAATGAATTTTCAAGAGGCTGATTAACAACTTGGAGAAGTAGGAAAGAGTTGTCTTCCAGCAGGTAAAACCTGAGCTAAACTTTGAAGGGATCCTGGGAATTGAAGAGCAGAAAATGACAAATAAGATCATTCCAAGCATGGAGATAGAGACAGGCTGTGATAAGCCACAGTGACGAAGACAAAGACAGTATGGTATAATAATAGCACTGACTTTGAAGTTTGAGTACTAGGTTTTTCCATTCTGAAAGCAAACTTCTTGTAATGTGGTTCCCTATTCCTCTCTCCATCTTCACTTTCTTTTTTTAGGAAAATCGATTTCAAACTTCTCCCCCTTTCCTTCAATCATCAGGAAAAGATTGAAACATTTTCTGAAGAGAGATTGGAATCACAAATTCTAAATCTATCTGAACATGACGTTCAAAAGCATTTTTAAGAATTGGAAACAGAAATATAAAGAGATTCCACAAAACTGATTGGCAAACTATAAGAAGTTTCTTTAGATGGCTTTCTTTAATCAAGTCTTCCAATTCTTATGACAGACGATATTTGTAATAGAAGAAAGCTCAGATTTTTTTCCCCAAGGAACCTCAGTACCTTTAAGTGAATTTGGCATGTGAGAGCTACATGAATAAAACAAATTTAAGAACAGGTCCATTACTGTTTTGTCTCAAAATTGGATCTATGTAATTAATCATATGAAAACTAGAATATTATGAATATACTGCTAATTTAAATGATAATAATTAAGACTTCATACAAACCATACCAGTTTGCATATGCAAATTATGCTTTTCTCTGGTGTTCAAAATTCATAGATCACAGCTGCAGGAAAAATGCTGGCTTATGAATTGTGCATCAATCTTCATAATGTAATGTTTAGTTATGCAAAATTAATTTGCATTTGTAAATTAAGACATTTTACTTTCATTTATATTTACCTTTTAGCACCTGGAATTATACAAATAATTCCTAAGAGAACTTGTGGAGAATATTTATCTAATGTGAAATTAAATAACAAAAGATTTAAACTGGGCACAAAGTTTTGATGCAAATTAGTTTCATGATGCAAGCCATTAATACCATGTAGTCCTTTGGATTTATACCAGATCATTGATTTCTAAGAAAATAAGAGCTGTTCTTTCTATAGTAAATTCTTCATTATTTTCTCTTATTCAGTATTTCACTTTTAATATTTTTGTTCTGTTTTTTTCCCCTTCTACTCCAGCAATTCTTAAGATCAGTACTGAGTTTTTCCCTTCTTGTCTAATTCCTGACCCAAGCAATCTACCTTCCATCTGCCTGTCTTTTTAAAGACTTTGCTCTTGAGAAATCAAATGGTTTGGCTAGATTTCTTTCTAAAGGACCCAGCCTTAAACCCAAACCATTCTGACTCTCATTGACTGGCCAACAATAAGTCCCAGGCTATCATTTGGGTCCTGATTGATTCAGTGTGAATGAAAATAGCAATTATTTCTGTTTTGGCCAAAGACCCTTATTGACTTTTTTTTTACTAGGTAAAAGAGACTGATTATTCATTGCTTCAATTCTTACCTAGCCTTAATCATAGAATGAACATTGCTTCAGTCATACTGAGACCTACTAAAGACCTTAACTTAAAAAGAACAAGATTTCCCATAGCATTCAGGGCCATCTCCAGTCATTCTGATCTATTTCTGCACTGGACCCTGATGGCTCTGGAGGGGAAAGTGAGCTTAGAGAGCTCTCCATAACTTAAAGGCAATTCACAGCATCATCTCCCCGTGTCATGGTCCCCTTCTATAATGAAGGACAAATAACATTTACTCAGCATTGAGGCAGCATCCCTCCCTGGTCATTCTGATTACTGAGATAAAATTCACAATGTCCATTATATCTAGGCAATTCCAGACCCCACCAAACTATACTGCATACCCAATCTATCCTTCAACCACAGCATCTTCTTGTCCCTTTCTTTGACATTCTATGTATACCATTCCTTTTTTTCCCTTTCCTCCCTCCCTCCCCATCCCATATTTCATTTCTTGTTCTAGAATCCAGAATCAGTTCAGTAATCTTCAGGAAAATACATGTGAGTAGACTGTCAGTCAGTAGACTACCAACTCTATGATTTCCCAGACAATTCCTTAGTCAGTGTTCCCCTAAATTTGTTGTCTGCCACTAAGAATACATAAGATCCTTGAGGGCAGGAGCTGTCTCACTTTTGTATTTGTATGCCCAATAACCAACATTGATTAGCATATGTTTACACCTAGTAAATGCAATGGTTTTCATTCATTAGAACATCTACTTATCTCCAGATTTTACAATGAACTGAGACCTAGTCTCATTTGATAAGAGCAGTAATTGGCACAAAATTACCACTAATTTATATCACCTGCCTCATTTGTTTTCTTATAGAAAGCCTAATAAGATAGAGTTTTCATTCGAGCATTTGTATATGTTATAGAGCTGTATATTTCTTTTTAAGGAAAGAAGGAACAACTATGATTTTTAAAAGGGAAGAGGGATCAATGTAATTTTTATAGTCTGATGTACCCCCAGAGTTATATAGTCGATCCTGGAAATGTTATGCTGTGGATAATATGTTGACCTCTCAAGTACAGGACCTGGAGGTTTCATATTGAAGTGTTGTTGTCTCGGAACCTGAAAAGATTTTGCTGTGGCAGATATATATAAAAGAACAGGGATATGTGTAGATGGGGGAAATGATGACCTTTCCCTTTGGGCTTAACTTTTTGTTTGCTTACCTTCATTTCTGTAGCCACAGAAAAGCATATTGAATGCCCAGATATCTGCAAGGGATAAAACACTGACATCTCTGTAAAGATGGGCAGAGATGCTCCTGAACTGAAAATGAGATGTAAAAAAATCCCAACTGGGAATGAAACAGGGAACCATTAGGAATTTCTACTCTACTCTAAGCTCAAGAGCAGTCCCTGACAGAAAGCCAGGCCCTAATTATTAGGAAATATAGTTTCAAAAATAGAATTGAACTAAAGGCAATAACTAGTTAGGAGGTGGTTGGTTATGTATTCTAAGAAGCTTTGTGCTCCTAGCAAAGAATTACCTTCTAAAGAGGGGAAAAAATGTTGTATCTGAAGCTTTGAAAAGAATAGTAAATTCACTCTTTGAGGATAAAAAGCCAGAAAGATTTTTTTTGTTTTGTTTTGTTTTCTTGCGACAGGCTTTTCTTTGTATGATGGCTGAATGTGTTAAGCATTTCTGTTTCTGAAAAGATTTGTATCAGTTTTAAAAAAATGACTAGGGGCTTTAAAAAGAACATAGGAGAATCTGGAAAAAAATAGAGCATACTATCGAGAATTGCCAGTTGAAGTCAGAAGTGAGTCATGAAAAGTAACTTAATGGAGTATTATTTGGTAGTGGGACTACTGGAACTCTAATAAGCAATCACCATAAAAACAACAACAACAAAGAGAAAGGCCCAGCAAAGACTTAGACCAGCTATATGGTATGTAAGTTTAGCAAGAAGAGAGTCCAGCAGTAATAGCACATATGCTTATGTTTCCCATATGAAGACATCAGTGGCCCTCCAGCAGTTGAGGTTTGAGTTGACATATCTTGTGACCTGGTAACAAGTGTTACCTATTGGTATGTCCCTCCTTACATATCCCCTACCCATACATGTTCCCTATATCTTTTCTCTCCCAGCACTATTTGTATATTTAAGAGATAATAATGTGCCTTTATATTAATAAAATTGTTTTATTGATATTTTTCTTTCTGTGGTATTTTATTAAATGCCTTTGCTCTAAAATAGCTGGGTCCCCAGTTGACTAAGAAAAGTAAATGTGTCACTGAAGATTCATGAGCTAAAATTTGAATGAATGTAGAACCACAAAATACCTTGAACCTGAAAAAGTCTTGTCTGGAGAACTTCAAAAAAGAGTTGGTGAACATATTCAGGAGTCTATTGCTTTGGTTATGTTTAAATAGGAGTGTATAAAGCATTGAAAATCTGCCATTACAAAGAACTGGAAATTGAGGGAATGTCCATCAATTGGAGAATTTCTGAACAAGTTGTGATATGTGGATGTAGTGGAATACCATTGTTCTCCAAGAAATGATGAGCAAGCTGATTTCAGAAAAAGCTGGAAAGATTTACATGAACTGATGGTGAGAGAAGTGATCAGACCCAGAACATTGTACACAGTTACAGTAATATTGTGTGATAATGAATTGATACAGAGTGAATTATGAAGAGCTAAGAGAAAAATGTACACAATGACCACAATAATGTAAAGGAAAAAATATTGAAAGATAGTGAAACTCTAATCAATGTTATTGGTCAATCTGAACTTCTGAGTTCAGTCATTATTCACTCATGACCAACTCTTTATGATCTCCTCATGGGGTTTTCTTGGCAAAGATACCAGAGTGGTTTGCCATTTCCTTCTTCAGCTCCTTTTACAGCTGAGGTCACTGAGGCACACAGGGTAATGTGACTTGCCCAGGGTCACACAATTCATCTCTTAACATTCAAGAGTTGATTCAAACATTTCCTTATAGTTACCATAAGATGCTGCTTTTCCTTTCAATAGTAGTCACTTAATTAGTGTTTGTTTAATTGAATTGAAATAATCACTTAATAAACATTTATTTGGTCAGCTAGATTGCACACTGGATAGAGTGCCAGGGTTGGAGTCAGGAAGACTCGTCTGATTTCAGAAATTTACTAATTGTGTGTACCTGATTCTTTATTTGGAGGCAATTGGAGTTAAGTCACACAAGTAGTAAGTATCTAAGACTGGATTTTAACTCTGGCCCTCCTGACTCCAGGGTCAGTTCTCTATCCTCTGTACCAATGGTCCTCAAAGTGTAGTCCAAAGAATTGTTGGAGTCTCTGAAACCCTTTCAGAGGGTCTACAAATTCAAAATTATTTTTTATTTTAACATAGTAAATAGCTATAAATATAATCCATGTGAACAAAAACTCTTTGAACAGATCCTCGATAGTTTTTTAACAACATGAAGATACTGAGAACAAAGGTTTGAGAACCACTGCTCTGTACCATCTAGCTACCCTAACAACAAATAGTTATTTAAGTACCTGTGTAGGCACTGTCCAAGTATTGGAAATTTGGATATGTTTTAAAATGTTTTCCAAACTAACTTTACATGTACCTTTATACACAGCCTCTTCAATGCAAAAAATTGGGAAAATTGACAAAAACTATATTGGAAAATATTGGCCAAGATCAAGAAGTAATACAATCCAAATGGTTGTAGGCACTCAGAACTCTTATATCTACCTATATATGTTGTGAGGATCAAATGACATAATTAGGTAAAAGTGCTTTGTGAATTGTAAAGCATTATACAAATTCTAGTATTGTTTTCATCATCATCATCATCATTTTTCAGGGAGAAAAAGCTAAAGACTTTGGTTCTGCTGAATAAGAAGACATGAACAACAAGAAAAATAAATATTAATTTTATAAATAAATTAATAGAAAGTAAATAACTCAGCATTAACATAAGACCTAGCATAATGAATAAAGTGCTGAATTTGGAGACCTGAGTTCAAATCTGTCCTCAGATATTTACTAACTGTATGATTCTTGGCAAGTCGGTTAAGATTTCTTAGTCTTGACTTCATATCTCCCACCACAAAAAGTGTTATGTTATGTTTATTATAATTGTTATGAAAATCAAATGAGACATATGGGAAAATTATTTTGTAAACCTTAAAATTCTATAAAAGCATTAATATTGTTATTATCATCAAAAGCAGCATTTCATAAACAATTATTTGTGAGCAGTTAGTTAAATCAACAGTTCAGAATAAGGGTGACAAATAAATGGAAATTTAATGTGCTAAAGTTTAGAAGAGAAAGAATGTGAATGTTGCATCCCCACCCTGACCTACTTACACAAACTATTAACTACCCCTCAAAAAATTAAAATGGACAAAAACAAATGCATTGATCTTTACTGTCACCACTTCTTTAAGAAGTTTAATAGATAGAAAATAGCCACCATAATGAACAGGCTCAAAAGAACCACATATTACCTCAGTTAGCAAATGCTCAAATGCCTTACCAAGAGAAAATAGATTTCAACTAAAGGCAGCAGAGTTTTGGATGGAAATTTCATGTGTAAGACATTAGAGAAATACATTAGAAAACTCTGAGCAGTGGGGCCTTATAAAATGGGAAAATATTTGAAAGAAAACAATCTCAAAGAGACTTTGGCGTGAGATATAGAAAAGATAGAAAATTCAACTAAAATCCTAGATGACCATTTTTAGAGAGCAGATTCTTGGTCAGGTTATTGTTGTTCAGTCCTTTCAATTGTGTCAAATTCTTCATGACCCCATTTAGGATTTTCTTGGCAAGAGCACTAGAGTAGTTTGCCATTTCCTTCTCCAGTTTATTTTATAGATGAGGAAATTAAGGCAAAAATTGTTGAATAACTTGTCCGGGATCACCTAGCTAGTAAGTGTCTGAGGTCAAATTTAAACTCAAGGAGATCAGGCTTTCTGACTCCAGGCCCAGCATTTTATACACTGAGTCACTTAACTGATCCTTTTGGTCAGGTAACAATCAGTCGATAAATATTTATTAAATACCTATCATGAACCAAAAACTGTTCTAACTGCTAGGAATACCAAAAAAAAGGCAAAGGCCAGTCCCTACTCTCAAGGAGCTCATTTTAATAGAGAGAGCATAACTTGTGTACAAATATTCAGGATAAATAGAAAACAACAGAAAAGGCATTAGAATTAAGAGGAATTGGGAAAGACTCCCTATATAAAATGGAATTTTAGTTGGAAGTTACTTAAGGAAGCAAATGAAGCCAGGAAAGAGGAGGAATGGACATTTGTGGGAGTTGGGGATGAGTTGAGATTAGGTTATGAAAGGCACTGGTTGACAAACAGGATTTTATATTTGATTATGGAGGTGACAGGAAGCCATTGGAGTTTATGGGGGCAAAGGATGGAGATGGACATGGTCAGTGCTTTAGGAAAATTACTGTGGTGGCTAATTGGAAAGTGGATTGAATAGGAAGACACGTGAGGTCCATAGAACCAGCAGAAGACTAATTCAGTAATCCAAGCATGAGGTAATGAGACCTCCACCAGAAGTTTGAAGTATCAGAGGAGCAAAGGGGACATGTTCATTAGGTGTTGCAAAGGTGAAATTGATAGCATTGACATTAAATTGGATTATGTGGCATAAGAGATAGGGAAGATACAGTTAAAAGGTACAATTGAAAGGAGATAGAATCTGCCATCCTTCCAATTCTTATATTCTGTGATTCTGAAAGAATTTTAAAATCAGATCTGGATAAAACAGACATGAAATGGAAAAGATCTGAGAGCACTCCAACCTGACCAAGCTGTTGGACAGACATTACAACAACATGAACACCCTGAAAAAGGGCCCTATCTTTTGATTCAGAGACCTGAAATTATTCAGAAATAAAAGTCATTCACCATCTCCATAGGGATTAAGCCTGGCAAAAAGGTGTGAAATTTATTCAACATTGGCTTATTCTAGAGAAAAGGTAGATCCATGTGAATAATCTTGGAGACCTAAAGATGAAATATCCTAGATGATTGCAAGTAGTGTAAGAATATTTCTTGTTCATGACTGCATTGTTTGACTTTGACTGCTATCTACTTCTTCTGTCTGCCTCAGACTTTTAGTCCAACTCCTTCATTGAGTAAATGACAAAAACATTGCCAAAGTAAGAAATTGTGGGGATAAAAGCAATTGTTAAATTGTTCAACTAAACTGAATGGGCCTGGGGGAAGAACAGCTCTATGTTCAAACTTAAACATAGTTTTACTTCTTTTTTTTTTTCCTAAATCATTTCTACTATGACACATTAGTGATCATCTTGCCATAATTCTTGATTATCTGGGCTAACAGAGGAGAGCATTAATTCCAATAAGACAGTGCATTGGATAATCTGCCTGAGGCTTTCCTCTTGCTATACCAGCATCTAAATCTGGAGCATAGAAAGACAATGAGATAAAATAACAAGGGAGGCAAGTAGCTGGAAAGTAAGTCTCCAGAGTCTATTAGGGAAAGTAATAAATTCAGATAGTTTCCTCCCTGCCTTCCTGCATGAGTAGTGGGTAGAGCGCAATATTTTCATCCTGTCAAAGAAATGAGGGGAAGAGCAACAGTTTATCTTTTGCACTTAAACTTGGCTCTGACCATTGGACAAGGCCAATTGACCATAATTTCTGTGTGGTTCTACCCCCTTGGTTTTCATTACCAATAGCCTGTGTTTATCAGCAATTGCTACTAATCAGGGCTTATTCTATTGTTTCATTGATTTAAGATTTAATAAAGTGATGGAAAAATGTTCATATTACAGACTAAACTTAAAGTAATACTTTAAAAGTATTAAAAATAATAAAGTCTCATTTTTGAGAGATTACTGCCCAATAGACCACTGTTTCCATCCTTTTCGAATTTAGGACTGTGTCTCTTAGAATACCTCTGTGGATCTCTGGAGTATGAGTCCCATTTATGCAAAATCTGTGCTAATGGCTACTTGTATTTGGCCCATTTCATACCCCTCCTTCCCTTCTCCCCAAAAAAGAAAAAAGAAAAACCTTCAGCAGTGGACCAACTATTTAAGTCAGCTAAAGTAGATCACAAACCAAACCAGAAATGGTGAGCAGTGAGTGTTTGAAAAAACTATGAATCTCAGTGGTAGAAAAAGTCAAGAAATGAGAAGCTAAGGAAAGGGAATTAGAACCACTTACTTGTAGAGAATGGTGGGAAGGCAAATGAAATAGGTATAAGCACAAAGGTAAAAGAAATAAAAGTTTTATGACTCATTTATAACCATAATCATCACTGAAAAGAAACATATGAAAATTCTATGTCCTATGAAGTACAATATAAGATAATACAGGAGCCCCTGATTTGTGAATGTCTCATATACAAATGGATCTTCCTTCCCACCCTCATCTCTTGGAACCCTTCCTTTTCACTCATCTCATGCAAGAGAGCAGCCAAGTGAAACTGGACCCATTATGACACCTAATGGCTTTACTGGCAACTGTCTGGATCTACGCTTTTCTGAGGGCAACTAGGAGCATACTGTGTTTTTCTCTTCCCTTCTGATTTTTATTGCTCATCACTCAATTCTTTCATAAGTAGTCATTTTTATATGTATGCATGCACATATACTGAAGGTTACTAACTCACAGATGGAGTAGAAAGGTAGAGCAAAGGTTATTCTTGAAATAATGAGCTGCAAAAAATAAATAGATAATGGGGTGCAAGCAAGAGTGGGAAGACAGAGGAAGGATAAAAGGAGTTAAAATATATGTAGACATATATACACTTCTATATATATGTTCACATATAGGCTTTTATATATGTACATACATATACACATATGTATATGAGTATGTATGTGGATAATATAAATATATACATACATTCTTTTTTTTTTTTACTTCTTTTTTCCTTTCTCTATCCTTCTATAATTGCTGATTATCTCAAGAAAAACTTTTGCCTTCTCTTTCTATTCCATTTGTGAGTCAAAAAAATCACTCTAGTCATGTCTTATAGGCATGAGTAAGGCCAGTGATACACAGATCACAAAAAAAGAAAACCCAAAGTTCTGAAGTAAAATTAGACAAAATTTCCATCCATCTCTAAAGCTCTTGAAAATGTCCAAAAACTCTCTTCAGGATCTCCATAAAACTCAATCTTCTTGTTCTTTCTCTCATCAAATCTGCTTTTCCTTAAATGGAAGCAGTCAAGATGAACAAAACCTTTTATTTATTTTGTTGTATTCCCATTGTCTGTTAAAATTACTCTTTTAACAGCATTGTAGACTATCATCAATTTATTCCATAAATATCATTTTAATAGAATAATTTGTATGTTCTCTCCCCCATTAGATGGTGAGCTCCTTGAGAAGAAAAAGCTTTTTGTTATTGTTTGTTTTAGTTTTAAGGGTTTATTTTTACTTTTCTTTGCCTCCCCAGTGCTTAGCACAATGTAGTACATAATTTTGTTGTTGCTGAGTCACTTCAGTTATGGCCAACACTTCCTGATTCCATTTGGGGGTTTTCTTGGCAAAGATGTCATTTACCATTTCCTTTTTCAGCTCATTTTTCAGATGACAAACTGAAGCAAACAAGTCATATAGCCAATAAGTGACTGAAATCAAATTTGAATTCAAATCCACTTGACCCCAGGGCCAGATCTCTATCTACTGTCCCACATAAGTGCCCCAGCCCATCACAATCTGGTTCCAGGTTCCTTTTCTGGGATAAATACATAATATTCCTCTTTACACATTGCCTGTTCTGGTTAAACTGACAGACTTGTTTCCTCCTTAGCACAGTCCTTATCTTATCTTAATTAATTAATTAATCCTTATCTTATCTTAATTAATTAAGATATTAAGATCTTATCTTAGCGCAGTCATGCACCTCCACCTTAGTTTAATTCAAAGTTTATCTCAAAAACCATCTCTTTACATAAGACCTTTGTTAGTCCTTTTCCCCAGATCCTACTGCATTCCTCATTCCTTGAAATTACTTTTTTATGTCTTGTTTTAGTTAATACTATTCCCCTCACAATGTAAGCTCCTTTAGAAAATGGAATTCTTTTGGTCTTTATCCCTAAATGTCTGGCATATTGTATGTTTTCAATAAATTAGAAGATCATTTATCATTGAAAGCCAAAAGAAACTTCAAGGCCATTTACTCCAATTTTTTCCTTTGCTATCTGAGGAAATGAGACTTAGAAGATTAAAAGATTAGCCATTGATGCTCAGTGAATAAAATGTAGAAGTAATGGTCTGTATCCAGGTTTTCCTGATTCTATCCTATTATCTTACTATCTTTTTTTAAATTCATGGTGAATTAATGAATACTTCCTCTACCTTGCTTCCTCCACCTTCTCATAGTATTTATGAAACAGAAATGGAAAACCAAGATCAACTCTCATTGTCTTGAATCTTCTGTCGTTCATTCTCCTTCTTGTTTTTCTCTATCATATAGAAATCCACATATCATGAAGTATGGCAAAATCTGATATCAGAGATCAATGATTTCCTTGCTGCCCACCAATTCTGCCAGTGATACCTAATGCCATCAAAGGTAATATTTGCTTTATTAGTGCCACTCCATAGTTAAAAGGCTATTGGTTCCTACACAGATTGGTGACATCATGGTATTTGTTTTCATCAAATATTGATAATATTAAGACCATGAGGAATTCTATCAGAAAAATGAATATAACAAGATCATCCTAAGTACAATGAAACTTGTGGGAAACACAGTTCTAATATAAAGAATCTTTTGGTTCAGGTCAATTTTAGGATGAAATAAAAATTGTCAATCATTGAACATTTAATAAAAATAAGTTTATTTTGCTGTAACCCAACAAGAACATCCAAGGTTACTGTGGTGTTTATCAGGACATGGTCCCAATGTCTACATATGGAAATAGACCTGTATAGGTTTTCAGGGTATGACTCACATAGTAACTCATTTGATCTGAGAAGGCCAGATTCCCTGTGTCTGGGACTTATTTCCCTAGAAGACCAGGAAGCAAGTTTACAGTGGATAGAACGCTGGACCTGGAATCAGAAAAATTCACCTTAGTTCAAATCTGGTGTCAGACATTTTACTAGCTACATGATCCTGGGAAAGTCACTTAGCCCTGTTTACCTCAGTTTCCTCATCTGTAAAATGAGATAGAGAATGAAATGACAAAACATTTTGCCATGAAAATCCAAATGAAGTCACAAAGAATTGGACACAACTGAAGTCACTAAACAACATGACCAGAAAACCGGGGTCAGTCAGGTCTTAGGATAACTTTGTCTTCTTTTAAATAAAGTCTCTCCATCTTGTGAATGGGAAGAAAGAAGTTCTATCAGGGAAATGCTGGTGCTCTCACAACTCTGATCTTCACTGTCCTGCTTCATAAATTTATTGTAGTCCTAGAATACCTTAGTCCCTATCCCTGCCTTCTTCTCTTATTGACATCCTACCGGTCTGTTCTTTAAGATCTATTTCCTCCATAAAATCTTCCCTGATTTTTTCTAAGGAAATATTCTTGGTTCATCTCTCTTATATATTTATCCTATCTTGACTTTTATTAAGAACTTACATTATATCATACTTAAAGCTGTAGAAACCACTTTCTTAATAATAACCCTTGGAGGGGGCAGAATGAGTATTATTCTTCCCATTTTACAGATGAGGAAACTAAGACTATGAGAGATTAAGTGATATATTTTAGAGATACACAATTAGTCATTGTCTGGAGTCTTCTGACTCCAAGTCCTGTGTTTCCTTCAGTATGCCATCTTGCTTTCTCAATATGTTGTTATAGGGGAACATGTGTTCCAACCTATATCCTTTTGATCTTTGCCTCTCCTCCAACATCTATCAAAGAACTTTGAAACCAGTAGAAAATTAATGATTTTTTTAAGTTCAGATTGTTGAAAGATCAGATAACAAAGGGTAAATCTGATATAAAATTGTAAAAGAGATTGAATATTCAAGCATAGTACAAGGACACAGTAAGTTGGAATATTGGGTCCAATTAATTCTTGATTCCTACTTTCAACCACTCAACACTCATCATCTCTAATCCCTTAATTTCAATTTTTTTTCTTTACTATATGCACAAGAGCTAGAGAAACATTTGATATACTTGCTGGAATGTAGTATTATTAGAATAGGGCATTTTTGTTGTTACTGTACCATCATTTCTATTGTGTCTAATTCTTCATGAACTTGTTGGGGGTTTTCTTGATAAAAGATCCTGGAGTAGTTTGCCATTTCCCTCTCCAGTTCATCCAACAGATGAGAAAACTGAGGTAACAAGTTTCCTAGTTGGGCAACTAGGTAAGTGACTAGCCTAGAACCACATGACTACAAAGTCCCTAAGGCCAGATTTAAACTCAGAAAAATGAGTTTTCCTGCCTCCCACCAGTCTATCCACTGCATCACCTAACTGTCCTATGGGAAAGCCATAGTCCATCAAAAATCCCTTTAACTACTAAGAAAAAGATACTTATTTCTGACATTAGCAAACATAATTTTGTTTGACCTATAGAAGAACGACATTTTTTCCAGTGACTGCAGCTGGAAATTTGTTCCTTTTCAACGTCTGTTTTTTAGTTTGAAAAAGGCAGAAAACCTTTTTGTCTTTACCAACAGCTGCTGTTTTGCCACCAGCTAGAAGAGAGGTCAAAGGCAATTCAAGAAGTAAGCTTTCAATCCAGAGTTTAACCACATCCAATGAAAATATTTTGACCTTTGCAGTATCCTTTAAAGAATGTAGTGCATTCACACAGAGTCTTTCCTTTGAAGGTAGAGTTCTTAACCTTCTTTGTGTTGTAGACCCCTTTGGCAGTCTGGCAATGCCTACAGATCCCTTCTCAGAATAATGTTTGTAGTTCAGAATTATAGTGGAAGAAAATGCTAAATTTCAGCAAGAAAGATTGGTTTAAATTTTTTTCCTTCTTTCCCACCCAAGTTCATGGAGTCCTTGAAATCTATTTATGGATCCCTTGGGGCTCTGCTGACCCCAAGTAAAGAATCCCTGCTTTACAAAAAGCAGAAATAGTCATTGTGCAGAAGTAATATTTTCAGAACTGAAATATTAATTACCTTGAGTCCCAGGAACAGTCAGTTCCAAAGTTCTTTAACAGCCAAGTGAAATAAAATGGCTGTAGTGCAGGTAAGTCATAGAATCAAATAATCAGAGCTGGAATGACCCAGAGGCCATCTAATCCAATCTCACTCATTTTCCAAATTAGAAATTGAGTCTGGGAAAACTTAAGTGATCTGCCCTGAGTTACAAAGCTAGTTAGTATCAGTTAGTAAAGCTAGCCAGATAGTAAGATAGGATATGAAATCTTTCAAGGCTCACATGACGTCCATTGTCAGTGACTAACAAGGGATGGGCTCCTCTTCCTTGTAGCAATTCAGTTATTTCACAGACCCCAATGATTCTGCAATTTTCATCTCACAAGGCAATACTGATAGTTGTAACTACTGCTATTGAATCTTCTGCTAACCTATATTCTCTTCTTTTTCAACAAACTGAGTGAGGAGAGGCAAAATAATGAAGAAAGACAAAATCAACTGACAAAAAATTTAGACATTTAAGGCTTGGGATTTGTTTGCTTGGTTGTTTTTTGTTTGATTGGTTTTTTGATTAGTGATACATTTAGAAATAATGGGCTCTTCCCCTTGTCCAAAATTCAGAAGCAGATTCTTTATTAGCTGAAAAAATAAACATGCTCTCTCATCTCTCACAATGCTGAGGCTACTTAGACTTAATTTCCATCCATAGGGGAGGAAATTCAAACCGAACCCTTCTGAATGTACCTATTACTATCTAGAACACTATCAACCTTACAATCATTGACAATGTTGATGTCATCCTTCAAATTCTCAACCCAACATATTCAATCAAGGGCCAAGTATTGTGATTTCTATTATCCCAATAGCTTTCATATATATCATAATGGACAAGTCTTTTGGAGGCTCAGTTTACCATCTGTAAAATGTGGGGTTGGGGGGAGGGCAAATAGCAGGGCTGAACTAGAACATCTTTCAGGTCACTTGTAGCTCTAAATTATGACCCTATGAGTCCTTCTCTCCTCTCACCTAGCTCCCTAGTTCATCATTTCTTACCTGGAGTGCTACAAGTATTTGGTTTCTCTCCCTCAAATCTCTTCAGTCCATCCTCCTCATAAACACAAATATGATCTGAATAAAGCACAGCTGTCATAATGTCTTCTTCCTCCTCAAAAAATTTCAAAGGCTCCTTGTTGCCCCAAGGATAATATAAACTGTTTGGTATGAAAATTCTCAACAACTTGGTCCTTTGTTTTCCTTTTCTTACAAATTACCCCCTTGATGTCCTCAACAGTACAATCACATTGACTTAACTTTTCTCCCTCACATATGGCTTTTCATACCCTGTTTTTGAGACTTTGTATTGTCTATGTCCCTCCTTTTAACTCTTAGAGTTGCTCACTTCTTTAAGACCCAACCCAAGCTTTACCCTCAGAAGGTCTTTCCTGTCCCCCTCAGCTGCTAGTGCCTTTCCACTCAATAGTAACTTGATTTTGTAGGCCTAGTTATATTTATATATGTGCATGTCTCCTCTGTTGGAATGTAAGTTCTTTGGGGCAAAAATCTATTTGTTTTTGATTCTGTATCCCAAGTGCTTACCATAGTGCCTAAAACACAGTAGGTACTCAATAAATGCTCATTAACTAATCGAGATGTCAAAGAATGGAAAATGAAAAAAGAATCTGTTACTTCCTGATTAACTGTATTTTTTCTCATAATGTTCTTCCTAATCTTGGTTATGCTTCCTAAAAACTCTCCCTGAGGTAGTCAGAAATCAACAAAGAACAAAGCTGCCAAAAATTATTTGTATTTCCAATTTAACCCTTTTTAAAATTTTAATTAATTTATTTTTTGTTAATTTTAAGTTGCAAACTCTCTCCCTTCCTCCTCCATCTCACACTAGAGAAGGCCATCTTTGACACTGATTTGTAAACATTTATAAAATCATAATATGCATATTTCTATTTATTCTTTCTCTGGAGGTGGATAGCATCTTCCTTCATAGGTTCTTTGTAGATGATTTGAGTATTTAAATACTCACAATGATTAGCACTCAACAGTTGTTCTTAAAACAATATTGCTGTTACTATATACAATATTCTTTTTATTCTGCTAATTTCATCTATCATTATTTTATGCATGTCTTTTCATGTTTTTCTAGAATCAAATAGCTCATCATTTCTTACAGCACAATAGTATTCCATCATAATCATATACCACAACTTATTTAGCCATTCTCCAATTGATGAATATCCCTCCAATTTCCGGTTCTTTGCCACAATAAAAAAAAACTATTATAAAAAATTTTTAAACATATAAGTTCTTTTCCTTTTTCTCTGATCACCTGAAGAACCAGACTTAATAATAGTATTGCTGGGTCAACAAATATACACGGTTTTATAATTCTTTGGCCAGAATTCCAGATTGTTTTTCCAAATCGCTGGACTGATTTAATTCTTAACTCTCCTATGACAATCTCCAAGCTCTGTGCACCAGACTCATCATTTTTCCCTGTTGCAGGTGAAGGGACAGTCACACTTCCTCCACAATGTATTTAAAAGTCCAGAAGCAAATTTCCATAAACCAAAAAGTTCAGTTCTCTTGAATTCTTTTGTATCATCTATGAATTTTAGAAGAGGGGTGCAGGAGAAAGAATACAAGGTTGTGGGTTGAAGGAGCTGAGGCTCAAAACCTGGATGTGGTGACCAGTCACTTGTGTGACTTTGCATGACTGTGGGCAAAACCACTTAAATTCTGCAATTCTCATCTTCCTCAACTATAAAAATCAGAATGTTAGACTAGAGGATCTCAAAGGTCCCTCAGCACTATAACCCAAGTACTTAGCATAATGCCTAATACATAGTGAGTATTTAACAAATGCTTGTTGACTGACTATGATTGAAATGTAATGACTCTATAATCTTCAGAAATTCTGTTCTCTAGCCTCCTGATTTTCTTCTAAGCAAGATAAATAAATAAGCTTTTCATGTCTGTATCATTGTTGTATTCAGTCTTGTGGTTCAGGTGAGAAAAAAGATGTGGGTTTGAAGATTTATAGATAATTGGTACATGGATCTTGTACAAGTACTAATTTTATTATTATAAGATGCAGCAAACAAGATGAAAAAATACAAACACAAAGACACTATATGGCAACCTAGACAAGAGGAAATTCAGTGTCATCCGTGAAAGTACAGAATTTGAAGAGGGAAATTTTATACTTTAAAGACAGGTTTGGTTGAGAAAAAAAATGATCAGTGCAGGCATTGAAATGGGCATCCCTAATTGGACGCCAATGTGATAAAGGAATTCTCCTGATTACCTATCAATACCAGACTCAGGAGATGGAGTTTCTTAATTGGAACAGAAATTGGATGGAAGTCCAATTCTGAAATAAAAGATCCCATAAACAGGTTGTTGCAATCAGCCAGGAACTTCCTCAATCAGGAGCCACAATCATTTACATTTTTGTCATAGGCTCCAAATAAGTCTGTCATAATTAATATATATATATATATATATATATATATATATATATATATATGTGGTCATTAGGACTACTTAGCTGAAGTGACTCCATATTAGACTCCTATCACTTACATTATGACATCAAACAATATATTTTAAAAATCATAATTATGATAATTAACTAAATTTAGAAGATATGTTTGGATAATGTTGAGAGTCTATAAGTTCCTAAAACTCAGGGTGTACTGGAGCCAACTCTAACTTGCTCACAAGCTGATTATCAAAAATTTAGTGTCGGCATTTATCTGCAGTCACTACAAATCACTAGGTTTATTGTTTTGTTGATTCTCTAGACAATAAAATATCAATAATGCAAATTGAACTTGAAAAATATATATGAGTACATTTCCCCTCTCACAGAACTTGATTGACAAATACCAGCACACCCCTGTATTTCTCTATAAACAAGGCTTGAGCTCAGCAGGACTGCATAGAAGGCCCTTTGATGGAATCATTACCAGACTGGAATTTTGGTGACTATGGGTTAATAATAATAATAACTGGAATTTATAAATGCAAAATACTTTACATCCATTTTCTCATTTGAATCTCACAACAAACCTACTTGAAAAACATGTATTAGAGCAATTTAGTGTCATTATTTTATAGGTAGAATACCATGTGATGGCATCTCCTTATTTACAGAAGCATAGTTTGGGACCTCAATACTATTATTCATCCCTCTGATTTCTCCAGAATTTATTTTATGGCATTCATGGCATATGTCATTTGTTATGTGGTCATATCCCAATATCAAAAGAAAAATCCTACAGTCAACCTCTCTCAAATGGGCTATAAGGCATATCAAGCTAATTAGAACTCTGAGGTTCACTTGTTTGACCAAATATCCATATCAGTGATGAAAATGCCTAATGCGTGCCATCTTGGTTCAAATGAAATTTCTTTTTGCTCAGTTTGATAGTTTGCATGGTGCTGCTTTCTACACTGGAGGCAAAATATATATTGTAATGTAAATACAAATACTGATCAGTTATTTCGGGCTGTACTTTGGTGATATCAAGGCAGACCTGGACTTTGCAATTTCAAAAACTCAATTTTATCACTTCATCCAAAGGTGGGTCAGACTAACTCACAAAAAGCATATTTATATCCTACCCATGACACTTGGGCAAATAATCGTTTCATTATCTATAAAATGAATGATAAGATGTCCACTTAGTTCCCTGTCAGTTTTAAATATCTCATACAATCTGTGATTGTATATGATATATATGACATATGAATGTATTTTGCTATTTAGTCATTTTTCAGTCATGTCCAACTCTCCATGATTCCATTTGTGGTTTTCTTGGCAAAGATACTAAAGTAGTTTGCCATTTCCTTCTCCAGTTCATTTTACCGATAGGGAAACTGAGGCAATGGAGTTAAGTGACTTACCCAGGGTCACACAACTACTAAGTCTGAGATTGGATTTGAACTGAGGAAGGGGGACCCTTCTTGACTTTAGGTCTCTGCTGCAAGCCACCTTGCTGTCCCTATGAATGAATAGTAGGGGCAATATATGTACTGGTCATTTGTCCCAGGCACTCGATTTTTAGTTGGTAGGTCAGAAATTTGCTTGGTGATCAAATAATCTGAAAAAAATGTGGCAATGCCAAAAATATATCCGTATCAGCTTAATATAGCCTGATGACAAAGATCATGTGTCA
Source organism: Sarcophilus harrisii (assembly GCF_902635505.1). NCBI lineage: Eukaryota > Metazoa > Chordata > Mammalia > Dasyuromorphia > Dasyuridae > Sarcophilus > Sarcophilus harrisii. The sequence goes on along the minus strand of NC_045430.1, from coordinate 122,849,933 downwards.
TTCTCTCTAATGTTATTTATATCTACATGACCAGAAGGAGACTTTTAGAATGAGAGCAACCTTTCCTAGGTCAGTACTTTAGAAAGGCTGTCAAATTCTGCATCATTCAACTTTCCTTTTTCCATATTTTTATCAATCATCAAATGCTTCTAATTTTACACTATCCTCTCATGTTGTAGTTTCTCAGAATGTGCTTTATCTCAGCTGGTTTTTTATTATGGTAGCTATTTAATGGCACATAGTTCTATCCTGGATCTCAATGTCCTGTAAGTTCTCATTCTGTATTTTGTTTTTATTCTCATTAGTTTCACTTCCAGAGGAAGATATTCCATGGCCTTGTTTCCTAATTAGAATGCACACTCTGGGATTTTAGAAATCCTCTATATCCTTAATAAACTATGTAATCTAAATTTTTGTTCTTTTGAACTATATAAAAACAATAAGGTTTTATCTAATTATTTATTTATTCAAAATATTTCTCAGTCACATACTATGTATGGGGCATTTTACTAAAGACATTTATTTGAATACATGGATAGTACCTGTTCTTAAGGACCTTATAATTTAGTTAGAAAGCCAACACTAACAAACTTGAAGAGTTAAGTAATGATACCATGGATTTCAAAAAATTAATGATAATAATGATGATAATTATAATAATAGTTAACATTTATATAGCACTTTAAAGATTGCAAAATATGTTAAAAAATATTATTTTATCTTCACAATAACCTTTGGTAAGTAAGTGCTATTATTATTTCCATTTTGTAGATGAAGAAATTGAGACACCGAAAAAATTAACTGCTTTGCCCAGGATCACACAGCTAGTATTGTCTGAGATTAGATTTAAACTCATATCTTCCTGACTCAAGTCTAAAGTTCTATCCACAACACTACCTACTTATCAAAATAAACTTGCCCCAAGATACTTCTCTGCTTCACTCTTTTTGCTGTTTGTTTGCATTTTGTTTTCTTTCTCGGTTTTTTTTCTTTTTGATCTGATTTTTTTTTTTTTTTGGCAGCATGATAATTATATAATATGTATACATATACTGGATTTAATTATTTTTAACATATATTGAATTATTTGCCATCTAGAGGAGGAGGAGGGGAGAAGGGAGGGAAAAATTTGGAACACAAGGTTTTGCAAGGAACAGTATTGAAAAATTATCCAGGCATATGTTTTTGGGGGAAAAAAAGCTATAATAAAAAAAGAAAATAAGAAAATAAAAAACTTTATAAAAATAAAAAAGAAAAAGCTTTTTTAAGAATTTAAAAAGAAAAAATATAATAAAGGGGTCTGCAGGAGAAAGAGAATTTGGAACTACTTTTTAAATTATTGTTAAAATTGTTTTATATGTAATTCAGAAATACTTAGCAAAATAATATTGCAAAAAATAGAGAAAAAAGATGCTTTTCTGAGTCTGGCTTGCTTTACTGAGAGAGCATTCATTAAATTTAATAGTATTTAATTTTTAAGAAAATGTTTAGTAATATGTGTAAAACATTGAAACCTAGGAATTTCTTGATGGATCTATAATGCCATGATGGGGTTGTTCCCTCTAATTTTGATCCCTTTTCATCCTTTGTGAATCTGAGAATATAAAGAAGAAAAATGACATCCTCTCTGCCCTTAAGAAGTGTTCAGTCTAAATAAGGAATGAAACACAAACAGATAAATATATTAAAACATTAGAATAAGAATGTGAATGGAAGTCAAAGAGATGTATGAGAATTTAAGGAAGGAGGAATATCTTCTAAGAGAAAATTAAAGCTAACACCTAACCACTTATAAGTATTGTCACTGCTTTAAATATACAATCTCCTTTGAGCTTCACAACAATCCCATGAAGTAAAATCTGGGGGTATGATTTTTACAGATGATGAAGCTGTTATTGTTATTGTTGTTTGTCCTTCCTTCTCGAAGAACACCCTGATATCAGAGAGGTGATGCCATGACAGGCAAATAAATTGGATTTCAATAATTTGGATTGTGCAAATCCTTGCCTCACTTTTCCCTGCAGAACCATCTGGGTCCAGTGGCTAGATATGGGTCAGGATGGCTAGAGATGGCCCTGGATGCAGTGGGGGATCTTGACCTTTTAAAACTAAAGACTTCAACAGGTCTCAGTTTGATTGAGAATGCATCCATTCAATCTGTTCATTCACCTAATCCAAAAGAAATCTAAAACAATAAATCTGGGAGGAAAAGATCCTAAAGGTTTCTTGTCAAAGCAGAAATGATTGTTATATACATTCAATCTGAGTTAATTAGGATCTAAACAATGACCAAATGAGAATTGGCCTAGGACCTGTGGGCAGCTAATGAGAATCAGATTGGTTTTGGTTTAAGGCATCGTCCTTAGGAAAGAAATTTAACCAGTACTCCCAAATTATCTTGGGAGGGTATTCAGCAAGGTGATATTCTGGGCTAGGATTGACCCAGGCCAATCCCCTAAATAGGTTAGGCTCAAATTTGGAAGAAAATGAAACACTCATAGGTAATTCTTAGGTCATTAATAATTGGAGATTTACTTAGTCATAAAAAGAGAAGAATGTTCAATAAGAACTCCAGTTAAATTAGCTGCAAGATCGCTTAGGATTTTTAAAATTCAGACATCAAGGAAGTGATGTGTTCTGAGCCAAAGAATTCTCCAGAATGTATGATCTTAATAATTTTTAAGGAAAAACTGGCTTAACTTGCATGGAATGGGGAGAGGCTAGGATATTACTCCTGCCACAGGCAGTGACTTGACCAGGGTTACAAATCTTGTGTCTGAAGTAACATAAGGGACCAGCTCTTTCTTCACTTCATATCCAATAAGCTTTATCATGCCATTTAAACTCTGAGATCAGAGAAGAATTCTTGATGAAGGAGGCACCTCACACCTAAACTTTAAAGGAAGGTAAAGATTTTAATAGATTGGTATGCAAAGAGACCAGGATAATTAGATTAATTTTATCTGGCATTTTTTTAACAAAGTTTTTTTTTCACTAGATCATTTGGAAATAAAATGTAATCCTGAGGTTCAAATCCATGGACATAGTTAGAGGAAATTACTCCACCGTAAGATAATGGATCCATCAAAGAATTTCCAGGGCTTGAAGGTAGAAAGATTGTTTGATATAAGTAAAACTATGAGAAAGAGAAAAACTAATTCAAATCAACAAAATATAAATTTTATTAACATAGGAAATTTATAATGAAAATAAATAAGACAAAAAATCCTTTAATGTTCTCCTTACTCACAAAAACAGTCAAAGATCAAAGTCAGTTCCCTACAAATATTTTTCTCTAAAGGACTTTAAAACTTCTTGATCCTTGTTTTCCTGAGTCTGGATCTTAAGCATAAGCCTAGATTTTCAAGTTTTTTTGTTCTTTAACTAATTATGATTTTCTTACCTTAAATCAGTGTACTTCATATCCAATATCTTTTTCAGCTCTTGCCTTTTGTAGCTATTAACATTTCATCCACATTTTTGCATCTTTCAAAAATTTTTGGAATCTGTGAGTTACTGGTCTAATATCTCTGGACTACATTGTATGTAGCCTTATTTAAGGTGTTTACTCCACATCATTGCACATCACTACATAAATTTAAACTAAATTTTAAAACTTTAATCTGGGGAAGTAAAAGCAGAATTTTTTCTCTTACAGGTACTTTAATCCATCACAAATGCCTCTCAAAAACACAGATCTGTCATATATGATTGTCTGTATCTTCAAAGAACTTTTCTGAAATAGAGCTAAAAGGACAAATTTGTAATCGAATAATTCAGAACAATTATTCAATGAGATGCTTTTTTTCTTTCAGAAAAAAATAAAATAAAATAAAGCAAAATGTAACTTGGGCTTTTGTAAAGCAATTGGAATTTTCCAATTGCCAGCCACATTTGAGTATCCATGGGAAAGAAAAGGGACATAATAAATCTACTCAAACACATCCACATAGGAAAAGCAGTCCCATGTGGCTAGAATGCTGGGCCTGGAGTCAGGAAGACCAGAATTCAAATAGAATTTAGAACACTTATAATTTGTGTGGCCCTGCACAAGTCATTGTTTGCTTTAATTTCCTCATCTATAAATTAGGTATAATAATAAGCAACTGCTTTTCAGGATTGTTGTGAAGAAAATAGGAGATAATAAGTTTAAAGCATAATACCTGGAACGCATTTGGTGATTAATAAATGTTCATTTCCTTGGATGTAAACTTTTGAATTACAACCTATAATATTCAGTTGATAACAAATATTCACTAAACAATTTCTATACACCAGGCACTCTACTAGGATGCTGAGGATACAAAGATGAAAGCTATTCCCAAGAAACTTAAATTCTATTAGAGGACATAACATATATACATACATATATATTATGTACATACACACACACACACACACACACATGCAAAATAAATTCAAGGTAATTTGGAAGTGCTAAAGGGAATTATTACTACCTGTAAATAAGGTACCCACCACCTGGGTGGGCAACAGGCCCACAGGCAATAGGCCAACAGAGTAGGCCTAATGTAGGTTGTGGCACTCAAGCTTTAAAGGAAGTTATTATAAGAAGTGGATGGAAAAGAAGAAAGAAATGCCAAGCTTTGGTGACAAAACTGTGTGAAAAAAGAGATAAACAGTAGAATATTTTATATGGTACACCACAAAGACAGGCTGTCTGGACCCACAGAATTCATGAAAAAGAGAAATATGCAATAAGCCCAGAAAGGCAAGAGCTGAAAAATCTTAATTGCTAAAAAGACAGGAGTTTGTAATTGATCCTAGAGTTCACATTTATTGAGTAGGAAAGTGATGTGGATACCACTTTGTTAGTCATATGGGACAAAAGTATCAAACTCTCCATTACTGCCAAACTCCAAAGAGGACCTGAATCTGATTAAAATGCAGTTGGAAAATATTTAACAAAATAAAAACATAATGCAACAAAGATAGTGTCGATTTGTGGTTTTCTAAGTCAGTATGCAGCCAGTAGAGATTCCTTTCCATTTGAGTTTGATATCACTGGTATAAAAGATGAATTGGAGAGGGGAGAGAGGCAAAGAAAAGAAAAACAAGTACAAAAGGAAGCAGAGGGAAGGGTAGAGAGGAGCCATGGCTCCAACTTTTTCTCCAGATTGGAAGATCCGTCCGGCTGGGGAGTGGTGTGACCATGCGGGCTCCGGACTGTCCCGTGCACCCTGCTGGACAGTCGGTTCTCTGAGTCTTGGGAGCTGGCTTTAGAAAAAGCTTTTGGGCCTGAGAGGAGTGTAAGGGGAAAGGGGTGGGGGGTGGAGGCAAATGGAGCGAAGCCTTTGAAATCTTCCAAGAAGAGAGTTGAGGGTCTGAAGGAAGCAGGAGTGAAAACGAAATTGAAAAAAAAAAAAAAGTACTGGGAACTGAGTGTGCATCACAATAGAGTATTTTCATCTTTTTTCTTGTTGTTTGCTTATATTTTGTTTTATCATTTTTTTCCTTTTTGATTTGATTTTTCTTGTGCACCATGATAACTGTGGAAATATGATTAAAAGAATTGCACACGTTTAACATATATTGGCTTACTTGCTGTCTAGAGGAGGGAGTCGGGAGAAGGGAGGGAGAAAAAATGTGGAACAGAGGGTTTTTCAGGGGAGAATGTTGAAAATTATCTATGCATATGTTTTGAAAATAAACAGCATTAATCAAAAATAATCTCTGATGATGACTCTTCCCCATATAATCATCCTTTTTATGAATAAGTACAATAAGAAAAACAAACCAACACATTAGCCATAATCTGAAAATGTTTGCCTCATTCTATACATCTATTGAGGCTGGAGGCAGACTCCACAGTCAAACTTCTGAAAATGGCTTTGATTGATCAATCAACAAGTATATATTAAACAGCGAATGTTTATCAATAATTATATGAGACATTGAAGAGTCAAATACAAAAGTGAAATAGTCCTTATTATCTGCCTTCTTTCAAGAGTGGCTAGATGGTGCAGTGGATAGAGCACTGACCCTGAAGTCAGGAGGACTTGAGTTCAAATCTGATCTCAGACACTTGATACTTCCTACCTGTGTGACCCTGGACAAAGTCACTTTACCCCAGTTGCCTCAGCAAAAAAACTATTTGACTTCTTTTGATATTATTGAATCATTTTTTTGGCCTCTTCAAAAATTAAGGAGAGCAACTAATGGTCTTTTGAATGGCAATTATATTCATGTAAATTCTGAGTATTTTTGATAGATTAAACCCCAAAATTTCAAGCATTTTATAGTAATATTGAATGAAATTTTTCTATCTCTCCCTGCCTGATTTTGTCAGCATTACCCAGAAAAACTGATGCTTTGTGTGGATTCATCATAGAAATTTTTCATTTTTTTTCTGCAGAATCTTTAGGATTATATAAGTCAATTACATATGATCTGAATACAAATTTGTTTCCATCTTTATGCTTACATAACAAGTGAATTAGCCAATGATTCTAATCCTTATGAGCATGAGCAGCTTGACATCTTAATGCAATCCTCACTTATACTTCAGAGCATACGTTAGTACTATATCTGATCTGCTTACCACATGAAAAAGGAAATTATTTTGACTGGCTACTGAACCATAATGAAGAATGCATTCAAAAGGAACTAACTGGTCAAGGATTTTTTTTTCTTTCTCACATGATTTTATTTGAATGAAGAGTTGTGTCCATTTTTTCCCTAATTTTGGGTAAGAATATTGGAGTTGATTATGCCTTATGAGCTTCAAAAAATCAGGAGCCTGAATCAAAACAACTTCTATGACAGTGATCTATGTTATAGTTATCTACTAAAAATCCTAATTTTGATTTCCTAGTGCAACCCAAGAGTATAGCAGCCAGGTTGCTCAGTAGCTGAGGCAATGATTCATTTAGCAGTTGTACTGAATTTGGTGGAGCAAATGCTTCCTAGAAAATGCATTATGTGTGAGCCTACAATCCCAGAAACAAAGTTTGGATAGAAGAGAATGTCTTCCTGAGTATTGAGGAGAAATGCTTTGTAATTTCTTTAGTAAATATCATTTTGTTAAAGCTAAATTGATCAAATGATACTGGAACACTAACTAATAACTTCATTTTTGTGTAAACTTTCATACCCCAAGATAAATTGTAAATCTCCCCTCCTTTTCCTCTTCATTTCTCTCTTAAGAGTTTTTTCTCCCCAAATTTTCTTTTTTCCCTTAAAAAAAGACTAAAACAAAATACACCCAAAGCACAGAGTTTGTTTTTGTTTGTTCTCTCACTCTTGAAAACAGTAAAATTCTGAAGGGACAATAGTCTCTTCTAATAGGATGAAAATACTTAACAGGCATTTAAAATTTCTTAAAATTATTACTTTTTAAGGTTTCTCTTATCTTTCACATTTGTGTTTCAAAGATTTTACCCACTTTTGGCTTTCTCAACAGTAATTCTTAGAAGTCATTGGTATTATTAAAAATCCAAGGATTTTTCCCCCACCCTGGGATTATATTGAACCCTAAAGGACATTTTTTTTGATCATGTTTCTTTTGTCTTTTTGGATATTGTTATCAAAGTTTTCCTTCTGCCTTTCTCATAATCTCATGTGAACCTTTCTGTGGTTTCTTGGTTTGTGAACTCTTCCTTTCTATTTATAAGCCTTTTTTTCCTGTTGACCAATAATCTCTGGAGTGTGGCAGTCATTACAGGTGAAAGATAGGGATTACATTTTCTTTAAAGTGGTGATATATGGATTCTATTTTCACTTTACCCTCTACTTAGTATTGTCAAGGTAGTTTTCTTTTTCAGTTTCTTAAAATATGTACCTAGTTCTTCTGCTTTATCATGATTTTCAATTATTTTTAAAATTATCATTCCTCATCCTGTTTTCATGTCAGTTCTTTTTGATGACATTTTTATAAATTTTTCAATTTTTTGTTTTTATTGTCATACTTATTTTTTGAATCTTAGTTTTTTTTTTTAAGTTTTCTGCTCTATTTTTCTAAATGTTCATCTATTGAGCGAACATCAATTTTCTCTGGAATCAAACATAAACTCTTATTTTAGCATTTAAACTCAATTTAAATGGTCTCTTCATATTTTTGCAGTCTTCTCCCTCATTACTTGTTTCCATGTACTTGCCTGACAGGCTTTCCTCTGTTTTAGGCCAGGACTAACTCAGGTTAATTTAATTTCTAAAGTGGAATAAAATATTTTGAAAATATCTAACAGTTTTAAAAAGTTGATTTTAAAATAACACACAAGGGGTATTTTGCAAGGATGCAGCACTGACTTGGGTAAGGATTCCCTGAGTCTGCATTTTGCCGTTTTGCCATTAATCAGAAACACGTGTCAATTCTAAGAGAAACTCATGACTCTTCTTGCACTTGATTTTGTAATTGGACAACCAGAAAGCAATGACAGTGGTTCAAGTTCCCTTGACCATACAGGACAATCCAATTCCCTTCTCCTCTTTTAAGAGAAATAATTATTAATAACCAAGTAAGATCAGGAGATACTGAGGGTTTTTTTCCCCCTTTTTATTTCCTCATTCTCTACTGGGTCAAAGCAGCTCTGAAGAAAGAGATTGATGATGAGATTGTTTAACATTCTCTTCAATCCTGGATGAGATCCTATCCAATTGAGACATAAATGGTTTGGGTAGAGGTAGATTATATCTAGATTGGCCAAGGCAGGAATGGTTGATAGAGATGTGTAAGTGTAACATAATCAAAGTCACATCCCCCAGCCACTCATTAAAATAAGCCCACCTCTCATTATAATATTCATTCTCTTATTAACCAATCTGAGTTGATTTCTGCCTATCAGGAAGACCCACACTTCAAAACTATTTAAACTGGGAGGGGAGAATGGAAAAGTTTATCTTTGGCTTATGAGAGTAAGCCTATGACCATTATGCTATTAATTATTTGTAGGTATGATTAACAAATTGATTAATTATCCAAAATTATGTCTGTTGAACTTTTCATTCATCACACTATCTCAAAGGAATTCACATTCTAATGGGCAAACAACACATGCATGTATTAGTGAAGGCAAGATACATATAACTTAAAAGGGAAGACTCTGAGGTTGGGGATTGCCAATAAAAACTCTTTCCTGTAAAATGCAGTACTTCAGTTGTGTCTTTAAAAAGAGATTCAAAGAGATAGAAGAGCATTCCAGGCATTCTTTTTCCTTTGTATTCCCAAGACTTAGCACAGTGCTTAACACAAGGAAGTGCTTAACAAATGTTTGGATTAATTAATTGATTTATTGATTGATTGCTCCAATATTTATTGTTTTTCCAAATTTTTCCTTAAAAGTTCTCATTTTAATTCTTTATATCTTGCATCAATTATTCATTGTTTTTAATGTCTTCCATCCACTTTTGGAGTCCTTTTGGCAAATCTATTCTTCTATTCTCCGGTTCTACTTATAATTATTATAAAGTGATTGTCTTCTGAGATTTTATCCTGGGTTCTCTTAAACCATAGTAATTGTTCATTGTATTAGGAGGTTTTTTAGCTTCTTATTGTTCACTTCTCTTAATCTAACTACTAGAGATGGATGTTGTCCCCTTCTTGCTATTCCTTTCAAATTGTTCTAGGCTCTGCCTTGTTCTTATGATCATTCCAATTCTTCAGTGTAGGGATCAGAGTGGGGATTGAGCTCTAAGCAATCATAATCAGGTCTTACTCTTTACTTAGACCAGTCGCCCAGCAGGTCATGCTGAGAATGATTCTGTTCCATCCAGCAGTCATAGTCTGAGACACTTGTAATAGAGACTGTGATCCTATATAGAGTAGTTAAAGACCTGTCATTCTAGTGCCTGTGATTTCCCACATTCCTAAGTGACCAAGCTGAGCCAGAATCACAGTTGGTCTCCATTCTCTGAATACTTGATGCCATCTTGGATTGTCATGCTCAGTGAGGTCCAGCAGCCTTGGATAGTATGGCCCCTCCATTGTCAACTGAGGTTGAGTTGGTCTCCGGTCTCTGACACAACATTGGATAAAATGGCAGATCTTAGGCTCTGCTCATTGACACAACCTTGTATGGAACCTAGGCTCTTTGATCTGTTTCCTACACTGGAAACCTGATATAGTACTCCTATTCTCTATACTTTGAAATCTTCCTCTACCTTGTTAAGGATATAAGAAATGAGTATGAGAATCCTTCAGTAATGCTGCAGAACTGGCGCTTCCATTTTTGTGATTTTTAATTTTATGTGATTTTGATTTTTGTTATGCGAAAATGTGTTCAGTTGTTACAGTCATGTCTGACTCTATGGCCCCATTTGCAGTTTTCTTGACAAAGATACCAAAGTTCTCCAGCTTATTTACAGATGAGGAAACTGAGGCAAACAGGTTTTTGCCCAGGGTTGAACAGTTAACAGGTATCTGAGGCCAGATATGAACTCAGACCTTCTTGATTGTAGACCCAGTGCTTAATCCCCATCCTAAAATGAAATCACTCCACCGCAGGAGGAATTTACCAATGGACAAAGGAGGATCAGCATGGCAGAAAGATGCTTCAGAATGAGCTGTCTATGGGGTCTTTTTGTCCTTGATCTTCTTGGGGTATTTGCTACACAAAAGACTCTGTAGGTAAAATGGAATGGACATTTTAATCACTCTCTTTGTTTTCTATTATGCAATTCATAATTCTACCAATTCACAGTAAACCTGTCTTTCCTAATACTCCCCAACATTGACTATTCCCATCTTTGATAATTTTTGCCAATTTACAGCATGAGGTAAATCCTCAAAACAGTTTTGATTTACATTTTTCAAAATCACTATTGATTTGCATTATTCTTTCATATAGTGGCTAATAGTTTGCAATTTTTCTTTCAAGAAGTTGTTCCTATCCTTTAACCATATACCTATTGGGGCAGAGCTTTTGGTGTCATATATTTCTATAAATTATTGTTATGCCACAGTTCTCTTTAACTGTTCTGACTCGGTTTCCCTGCACTAGTTTCCCTTGTCTCAGTTTGGTTAACTGTTCTGTCTCAATCCCCTAAGCTGTAAAAACCCACTCTGGTCCATTAAGACTGAGGACTATTTGCTCTAAGGTTGTAAATTGTTAATGCAAGCAAGATAAACAAGAGAGTAGACCTCTTTCTGTCCTCAAGAATTTACAATATACCTCTAAAATATTCCAAGATACCTCACTGACATCTTTACCTCTGTGTATTCAGACATCCTGTCTCTGGGTTTTTACAATTTATGGTCTCTCCCCATCCTGACAGAAGTTTCCCCGCACTTCTTACCCCTTCTTTGTTTCTAAAAGGTATTTAAGAAGTTGGGTTTCTCCCATTCATTGCTGAAGGCTGGCTACTGGCTACTGGACGCTGGATTCTCTGAGATGACAGTCTCCTCCAGCCCTGGGACCAACATGGATTCCTTGGTCCCAGTATATCTTTATCTCTGTCTGACTAGATAATTTGAGACGAGAGTCCTGTCCAGTCAATTATACTCTCCAATTAATAAAATATTGAAAACTCTCTAATCTCTCTCCTGCCTCAGTTTCTCTGGCATTACATTATCTATATGACTTTAATACTTGACCATTATCAAAACATTGACTTCAGCTGATTCTTTGAACAAGTCATCTTTCTGACATCTTTTAATCACTCTAAATCAAGGTAGCTAATGACTGCCTTCCTCAAAAGATGACAGTGATGAAATACTTTGAAAGTTCAAAAAACTTTTAAAATGCCAAAAACAATCAAGAAACATTACAAATAATTTTATTTTCTAAGATAATATATAGGGGGAAGTGTTTTTCTCTAGCAAATGAAGTTGTGGGGGAAGAGAAGGGACATGCATGCACTTTCCCCTCCATAACATGGAAAATCTGTTGAGAATCTTCCTAGTACTAACAGTGCTCCAAGAATGTTTATTTAAAGAATGGCAGGCCAGTTTTTGCTGCAGGTCTTCAATATCTGTCTTTGGAGACCATCATTTCTAACTTTCAAGGCGCTGCTTCAACATTTAAGTCTGTAGATTTGTACCCCTGGAAGTAAGAAGAAGGAGAAAATATCTCCCTTGTCCTTTTTCAAAATATAAAGTTAAAATATAAAACTTACTCAATTCTCTGTGGGTATGAGGTACAGCCTCTAGAAAGATTTTGGATATTTCTCTTCTTTGGTAAACATTTATTAAGCTCCTGCTCTGTGCCAAACTCTGTGATAAGTTCTGGGGGTACAAAAAAGAGGCAAAAGAGTCTCCTTCTAGGAACATACAAACCAATAAAGTTGAAAATGGAAAGTTTAGGAAAAAATGAGTTCAGTTTTGGAAATTTTGAATTTGATGTCAACTGGACATCAAGATGTCTAAAAAGTAAAGAGAGATGCAAAATTGGAGATCAGCAGAGAGGTTCAGGCAGGATAGATAGATCTGAGAATCATCAGCATACAGATGGTAATTAAATGCAAGGGAGCTCTTAAGTATACATCAGTTAAGCACTATAGAGGGAAAACAAGTGGCCCACACTCCACACATCCAGCCTATTGCCTTCAATAGAATTTGTTTTTAGTTCTACACTACTAATTAGGTGTCTGCACAGACTCTGCCTTCTAGCATTGTCTTGCCAGTTATAAGTGCCTTGTTTACTTTAAAAAATAGCCACATTTCAGCAGCCCTCTTTGTAGTGGCCAGAAACTGGAAACTGAGTGGATGTCCATCAATTGGAGAATGGCTGAATAAATTATGGTATATGAATGTTATGGAATATTATTGTTCTGTAAGAAATGACCAGCAGGATGATTTCAGAAAGGCCTGGAGAGACTTACATGAACTGATGCTGAGTGAAATGAGCAGGACCAGGAGATCATTATATACTTCAACAACAATACTATATGATGATCAATTCTAATGGACGGGACTCTCTTCAATAATGAGATAAACCAAATCAGTTCCATTTGTTCAATAATGAATAGAATTAGCTACACTCAGCGAAAGAACTCTGGGAAATGAGTGTGAACCACTACATCGCATTTCCAATCCCTCTATTTTTGTCCGCCTGCATTTTTTATTTCCTTCACAGGTTAATTGTACATTATTTCAAAGTCCAATTCTTCTTGTGCAACAAAATAACTGGACATGTATACATATATTGTATTTAACATATATTTTAACATATTTAACATGTATTGGTCTACCTGCCATCTGGGGAAGGGGAAGAGGGGAAGGAGGGGAAAAATTGGAACAAAAGATTTTGCAATTGTCATTGCTGAAAAATTACCCATGCATATAATTGTAAATAAAAAGCTATAATTAAAAAAAAGAAATAGTCAGAATGGACATGATAAAAATAGCCACATTTCAAAGTGGCTTTCTCAGAAAGTTCTTGTAAATGTTGTGTCTTCTTAGCTGTTTGGAGTATTTCCTACTTCTTTCTCTTCTTCCCTCCTTATCCATGTTTCCAACTCTAATATGATTTCAGCAAAAAGGTCAGGTCTCATTCTGCCCCACAAAATTCGCCAAGTTAGAGCAGTCTCACAAAAAAGGGGCCTCTTTTAAGGTAAGGGGGTAGCAGATCCAACATCATCTCCAACTGTCATTAGAGACAAGTTTGCAGGCCTATTTCAAAAATAAGATGACATCTACATTTGTGTTTCTGAATTGCAAGGTTTATGAGGCAAAGAATGTCCCCAAATGACCTTTAAAAATTTAGAACTCACAGGATACTCATTCTTAGCTCAATGGATGTCCCAATTCATAAACAAGAATCATTTCACCTACTGATGAAATAATATCTATTAGCCGCGCAACACAAAAATCTTTAGGACAGAAAAAGGGAAAGAGTAAAACAGAATATGACTGAAAACTTACTGTATGTTTACAATGTCAGTAGAATCTAACCACCCATATTTGGTCTTCTCCAGGAAATGCCATTTCCTCTTCCAGGAAACAAAGGTGCCTCCACTTCTGAGCAGCAACAGTTTCTACCTACCATGAGTACTCTGTCATCACTTACGAATGTTATTAATGTAAAGTCATGAGAAAGCGTGAAATATAAAAACAGAAGCATTTCTTGGAGGTGGGTGGAGTGAGGGAGAGGAGCTTGGGATACTGAAACTAAATCTAGGACTCACTTAAAAATGGCACCAAGGAGAACTACAAGAAAAACTGAAGGATGGTGCTTTATGTGAGAACAACAACAACAACAACAACAACAACAACAACAACAACAACAAAAAACCCAAAACCCTGATGTTTAAAAAACATCCCTACCACTGGAATGATTGAAGAAACAGCATGATATTTTCTTTCTGGCTCCAAATAGGGGCTACTCTCCCCAAATTTCTGGTACTGATATATAAATAAAGATGAGGATTAAATCTGCAATTTAATTACTGCCAGAAAGACAAGAAGACTTTGGTTTAAGACCTATCTTTGATACATCATAGCCGTGTAACATTGAATATGTTAGTTAACTTGTTACTGCTTTAGGCAAATATCTAATATCATTCAAAAACCCATTGAAAATCCCTATTACCAGGCAACTAAATAGTGAAGTGGATAGAGTGCCAGACCTGAAATCAGGAAAACTCATCTTCCTGAGTTGTAATCTGGCCTCATATACTTATTAACTGTGTGACCCTGGCCAAGTCACTTACCCTATTTACTTCAGTTTTCTCATCTGTAAAATGAGTTGGAAAAGAAAATGGTAAATCATTCCAGTATCATTGCCTAGAAAACCCTAAATGGGATCATGAAGAATAGAAGATTCAACAACAATGAATAGTAGAACCACTAGGGTGTGGGTTCATACCAATTGGCTGCCCGCTACCCACAGTTGCAGATTTCCTTCAATTTGGAGAGAAGAGGGAAGTTTCTTTGAACAAGAGACTGAACCTTCTGTTTGTGATCAGTGGTGGGCTCTCAGGGTTTGCCTCCTGGGCCATATTCACAACTCTAGTTCTGTTATATTCTTCTTCTCATATGTGTCCTATTTTTAGTCAAAGATTATAGATATTTAGTCATGTCGTTTCAACTTTGACATCCTCTTCTCCATTTGCTAACAGGTATCTTAACAATGATCACTGAATGTTTAACAGGAAAGTTTAATGTTAACTGAGTAACAACTATCCATAACATTTTTATGCTTTCTAATTTATCTGTTTCATTTGGAGGTAGAAGAAATAGTGGGATTGGTGTCAGTTCTGCTTGACTGTGAATAAGTCTCTTAACTTCTTTAAGAATCAGTGTCTTTATCCTGTGTGTTTTTTTTTTTTTTTTTTTTTTTAAAGAAGGACTAGGAGAAGGGTTTGAGCAAATGATCTTTTCTTTTCTTTTGGCAAGGCAAGTTAAATACCTGAGCAAGTTACTTGCCCGGTGTCACACAGCTAATAAGGGACTAATAAATGATTGACAATGAATTTGAATTCAGATATTCCTGACTCCAAGGTTGGTGCTTTATCCTAGCTGCCTTTTTGCTGCCCTTTGAGCAAATGATCTTTAAAGTGCCTCCTAGTTCTAAATTCTATGATTTTTCTAATTCTGTATTCAGAAGTTCACTAACTAGAGGCCTGCATATTCAAGGTGGGTAGAATTCTGGACTTGAATTCAGGAAGAAATCAGTTCAAATGTTAACTCAGACACTTAGTTGCTATGTGACCTTGTATAAGTCACTTTAACCTGTCTTCAATTTCTTCCTTTTTCAATGCAGATTATAATAACTTGCACATGAGGGTGGGGGAGTTGCTGTGAGAACTAAAGGATACATGTAAAGCATTTTGCAAACCCTAATGATATATAAATTCCAGCTATTAATGTTATAACAACATAACCTGTGTGGTTAGCTCTCAAAAGGAACTGTTATAGTATTGCTTCTCAGATTAATCTCATCTAAGCACCTTATTAAAAAAGTCAACATTAAGATCACCTATTATGGTGCTTTCAAAAAAAATTCTTTTTATAAATACTATCCCCTGAATCAAATGATATAGTAATTCTATTAATATATCCAAAATTATTCCTCAATTGATGTTCTTGTTAAAGTATTCAGATATACAGTTAAAATGTCAATTATGAAAAAAACAACAGGATCCAAACAGAGGTGCTAAACAGTTCAACACTGTCACTAAATAATAAACTCTGAATAGAATCAGTCATTAAATTAAAGATAAGAAGCAGCATCCAACTTATGCTCAAGGAAAGGATTGCTTGCAATAAAAAGCAGGATGGTGGAATGGAAAAAAAGCTGGGTTTAGACTAAAAAAAAAAAATAAAAGGTTGGCTTAAATCCTGACTTCAATTTACTAATTGTGAAACTCTGGGAAAGTCATTTCACTTGTAGTGTTAGATTAGCTGACCTCTAAATTCCCTTGGAGTTTAAAATCTATGATCCTATGATTTATATGAGGGGTGGCTCATTAAAAAATTTTTTTTCATAGTTCTATAAGGAGTCTAACAACCTTACAGAAAAAAAATTTGTTAAACCTCGACTTCACACTGCAATTAAATATCTTTCATTTAACATTTTCATTGATAACTAAGAATATCCGGTGTCAAATTTGGAACTGAAAGCTCCGCCTTTGAAATGGTTTAATCCAACCTCATCCATCATATTACAGGTGAGGAAACTGAGTCTCACAAGTTAAAAGACTCCAATTCAATCAGATAACTAGTGACCTGGAACTACTTACAGAGCCTAGCTTTGAGTCTCATCACAAAGCTTCGCTTATTCTTCACCACTGCATCATGAATTGTATTTCCTACCTCATCCCGGCTCAGCTCCAAACCTCTTTTAAAATTGATCCAAATCTGTCGTGGGTTTGATTTTTTTTCCCCCCGTAATATCCCTGGCAGGGAGAGAGCAATATGTAGAGCGTGAAGAAAGGAGTGGGAGAAAGGGGACTCTGGGAGAAAATCACTGAACATTTGAAAAGAGGGAACAGTTTGCAGCCTGTTTTCTGGAGAAGCTCAAATCCGACTTTCTCTACTTAGGAAGACGAGTATCTCCCAAGCAACGGGAGAGACCCTAAGAGCCCAGGGGGAATGTGGGGACTGTGGTAAGTCCCAACCTTGCGCCCTCCCTCCTCTCAGCCTCAGAGGCGGTAAGCGCAGCCCACACAGAGCGCAGCGAACTTGGCTTGCTCCCGAGCTGCCAGTCTGGGCTTAGCCGCCGGGGGAGCAGCATTGAGCTTGTTGGTCCCCTCCTCAAAGGGCGCACCAGCCGCCGAATTCAGACGGGTTCGCCAGGAGCGCACACAAGAGAACGCGCAGCTGTCCAGCAGACGGCCATCTAACAGAACGGGTTTCCAGCCACTCCAGCTCTCCGCTAGCCAGCCCGGCAGGTGAGAACACTTTTCGCAAAAGAATGGAAGCAGAGGGAAGGGTAGAGAGGCGCCGTGGCTCCAACTTTTCCTCCAAACTGGAAGATCGGTCCGGCTGGGGAGTGGTGTGGCCATGGGGGCTCGGGGCTGTCCCGTGCGCCCTGCTGGGCTGTCGGTTCTCTGAGTCTTGGGGGCTGGCTTTAGAAAAAGCTTTTGGGCCTGAGGGGAGTGTAAGGGGAAAGGGGCGGGGGGTGGAGGCAAACGGAGCGAAGCCTTTGAAACCTTCCAAGAAGAGAGTTGAGGGTCTGAAGGAAGCAGGAGTGAAATCGAAATTGAAAAAAAAAAAAAAAAAAAAAAAAAAGGAGGGGTACAGCGGAGAAGAGAAAACACCCTTTTGTTTCTTGTATTTGATTGTTAGTTGTACAGGATGTTGCTTAACAAGTATGGGAGGAAAGCTGAGTTTAGAGACAGAAAACCTGGCCTAAAATCCTGGCTCTGCTATTTTACTAATTATGAAACTCTGGGAAAGTCATTTCACTTGTACGGATAGCCGCTTCTTCCCCATGGTCTTCATGTCTTATAATATCCATCCATTGAGTGTGGCTGGTTATGTCCTAGAGGAGTGCAAATCCTTTAAAGCTTTGATGAGCAGAGGAATTCAGAGAGGGGAATAAAAGTCAGATATACTTTGTTCTATGTTAGAATTCATCGGGGCAACCAATACCCCTTGACCACAACCATCGTTCCTCCTCTAAACCAAATTAATTTCTATTTCAACTGGTAAACAGAGGTGGGGAACTGAAGCGGGGTCTTTGAAAATATCACAACCGAGCCAAGTTGCCTACTCAGACAAAGCAACCAACTTTGCCACTGTTTTTAAGCCCTTGTTATCAATATTCAGAAAATAAGCCTGTTTCTACAGTTAGAATCACATTTTGCACTCAAGAGATTAGCAGATAATTCAAATAAGTCTCTGATGTTCTGTGGTGGAGGTTGTCTTGGTCCCATCTGACGGACAGAATGGTATGTTGGTCTTTTTCCTGGGAAACAATCTCACCAGGAGGAGTCTGCAAAGACATTTTCCAGCAGCAATGTTGTCTTGTCCCCATAGAAGCTGAGTCAGCTAACAGTTATAGGGCTAAGAGATTATTTAAGAATGTAAAGAACTGAAGGGGAGAATTGGTAACTGAGGGAAGGAACTAGCTAAATGAAAAGCAGAGAATGATGGGATTTTGCAAAGATAACATTGAGGAAGAATAATTGAGGATCACCTTGCTAACTCTAAGACTATTACTTTTCTAAGTACTTAGCAAGATGCAACTTAATAGACTTTTTACTATCTATCTGCTCTTCAGAGTGACAGAGATGGTTCTTGTACTTCATTTCTTTAACTATTCTGTTTGTGCCAAGAGCCGATTTTTACACTCTAATCTAAGTGATTTAGAAGACTCCCTGAAGGAAGCTTGGGGCATAGTAGCTGACTATATTTCCTACCTTTCCTCAGTTTTTCTCTAGAAATCAGCTATTAATTCCTCTGTGTGTGTGTGTGTGTGTGTGTGTGTGTGTGTGTGTGTATGTGTGTGTTAGTTTTATTCCCTATAGGGAATCATTTTGGAGAAATTTCAGGGTCACTCTCAGCTTTGACTGTCTCTTTTCACTTTTGTTCAGATGATAATAACTCCCAATTTCACAGTTACAATTTATAAAGCACTTTTCTCATGAACATCCCTTTGAGATGGATGGTGAAAACATCTGACAGATGAGGAAACTAAGATTGAAGGGTAAAATATCTTTCTAAGTCTCTTCTAAGTCCCATCTTTTCTCCAAACCTTAACACTTTACCCCTTCAGCTATATTTTACAATGATATATCTTGTATGTATAATTGTTTGGATGTTATCTGTCTCTGCATTCTGCACATTAAAATATGAACTCCTTTAGAGCAGGAACCATGTTTTTGCCTTTATTTTTATTTTTAGCACTTAGCACAGTGCCTGGCACATGGTAAATCTTTAATAAATGTTGATTGACCTACTATTGAACCAAGAGGGTATCTTTGGCTTCCACCTCCACATTCAGTGAAAGTACCACCCTAGGATAAATACCCCTACACAATTGTGTTGCTCCACCATAGTCCTCTATATTCTCCATTTTAAAAATGGGAATATTTTATATTGACATTGTTTTTTTTCTAAACATACCCTTGTGCATTTTCTATCCTTTATAACCAAGAATTTTTTAAAAGTTTTTTTAAAATAGTTCAGCAAAACCAAACAACGAATTAGTAGTAAAGTCTGACAGTACATTTTATTGTTGGATGGTTTCAGTTGTCTGACTAATCATGACCCCATTTGGGGTTTTCTTGACAAGGATGTCAGAATGATTTGCCATTTCCTTCTCCAGCTCATTCTTGTGAAGAGGAAACTGAGGCAAAGAGAATTAAGTTACTTGCCCAAGATCACATAGATAGTAAGTGTCTGAGGACAGATTTGAACTCGAGAAGATGAATCTTCCTAATTCCAGGCCCAGCACTATATGTACCACAGTGCTTAGCTGCCCAGTATATGTAATGTCCCATATACTTTCCTACCTCTGCAAAGAAAGGAAGCAGGCACATTATATCCCCAGGACCAAGCTTTTTGCAAAACTTAACTCTAGTAATTTTCCAGGCCTACTGCATATGCCTGATCTACCACTGTAAAATGTTATATCAAACAAGATGGAGGGTAATATTTGTTGATTTAATAGCAAATTACATTTAGGTTTATTCACAGCAGTTTTAAGCTCTCTAGTTTCCACTGATGCCCATATATTCTATTGTTTTCAAGCAGGTGTTTACTGCTTAATTATCTTGTTAATCCTTTTATTTTGCTGATTTTGTGTGCAGCCTTTTAAAGACAGGATGGAAAAGTTTTCAGAGACCTTACACAAAAACCTCAGCTGTGAAGCTCCTCCTTCAAGTTAGTAATTATGCTTTGCGTTGAGGATTTTTTTTTTGTCTTGAAAACATTCATCTGAGGTATAAACAGTAACTTGGACTTGCTCCTCCCCTTGATTTGCTTCAGACTAACTGTAGTTTTTCTTAATCTATTTTCAAACTGAAAAATCCTCCAGGATGATTTTTGGGTATACTTTGCTGTTGCCATTTTCCTTTTTTTTTTTTTTTTTTTTTTTTCTACAAGGCATACAAGTCGTGTTTTCTATTTTTACTCCTACCTAGGGTCTTAGATTTGGAGCTTTTATGGACAGCAAAGATAATGTTGTCCAACTGCCTCATTTTATAGATGAGGAAACTATCTAAAAATCTTCTGGAGTCTTAAAAAATAGTAACACCATTATAGAATGGATGAGCATAATTTTATTCCTCTGGCTCCAAATGAGGGTTACCTTTCTCAGTTTCCTATCCATCATATAAAGAAAGATAGAGGGAAAGGAATAAAACTGAATCTGCAATTTCCTTGGTAAGAGAACTAACCTCAAAGCCAGGAAGAACTAAGTTTCTGTCCTGCCTCTGGCACACTCTTGTTGCATGGCCCTGCCAATATTCTCAGCATCTCCTCTTCTACCCACTGTGAGACACTATACAGAAATTAAATGACTTATCCACATAGTAACAAGCACTAGGAGTAGTATTTGAACCAGAAAGCAGTTTCTATTTCTTTTGAGTTCTCTATACATAATGTATCTTCAATTCCTATGTCCTTTTTTAAATAATGTCTCTAAAGTCCATGCTTTTGAATTGTTTTCATTTGGGTCAAGTATTTGCAGACATTCTCCCTCCCATCTCACTTCTTCTGACCCTGTCTTCTAGGGTCCAAATTCTCCTTCTCTTCTGCTAAGACGACCAAATCCTTCGGCACCCAGCAATGAAGCAGTTGTTTTCCCTAAAATCCTCTGTGGATGTGATCCAAAGTCTGAGGCTTAGGGTACAAGTCTGTAACTGGGATTCAAGAATGCTAGATGTTTTGATCCTAAAAGCATTCCTTAAACAAAACAATTGGCTTATAACATTTTACAATAAACTTTTATAGTAGAATATTACTGCTTTTAAATTAAGGATGACTATCCTCTGGTTTAAAACTCTTCCTATATATCTGAAATAGTATATTTGTAAAGACTTCTCTAAAAGCTTTTCACTGCATTAGTCAGACTTAGGTGACAAGACCCTTAACTGAAGCTTTATTTAATTTCAGGTGACTTCTCCATTGTTGTGATCAACTTTTCAGTTCTTTTATTTCCAAAAATTTTCCCCAAATGCATTTTTAGGGTGTGGTTTGACTATGAAAATTCAGACAATAATTGTAGGCAGTCAGCATGTGGTACTTTTATTTTCTCTTGATTTTTTACCCAAAATCAAATCTATAGTTGAAAACAAGGAAAATTACTTCCTTCATTTAAGGCCATCAAAATCATACAGTCTTCTTCCTGCATCTTTTATTTTAAAATTTAAAATCTCCCATTTAAATTTCCTTGATTGCATGAGTGATATACAAAGAGAATTACATTTAGTTTTCCTTTCCCATGTCTAGCCAATGATTTACAAGAACAATGAATGACTTTGGTTGAGAAAGAAAAAATATGCTGAATTAGCAGGGGGACTTGAGGTACTAACTTACCCTGAAATGTCTCTTCCTTTGTTTAAGGAGCTGATTCTTTATTTCATGTGAATGAGCAACTATATACAATCATAGGGTGAAAAGGAAAATGGGAGTGGGGGTAGGCCATAGCATTACAGAGTGTGACTTCAGGGAAAGGGCCAAGGATAATGCTTACTTTAGAGTGGGTTGACTCTCTATGTGTGAAAACCTGAATACTCACATCCAATCCCAAAACACACAGCCTCTAATTTGAGTAAACATAGATTTCCCACTGCTTGATTTGTATATACATCCTTCTCAAGACCAATCAGGATTGATTTTAGAATATTGGAGTAGGAAGGACTCATAGAAATCTTTCAGCCAAATCCCCTAATATTACAGTTGAAAGTGTGGAAAGCCCAGAAAGATTAAATAACTTGTTTAAAGTCACACAGTCAGCTATTGGCAGGAGTGGCTCTAAAATTCCCATCTCCTAATCCCTAGTTTTGTGGCCTTTCTACTCTGTTGGCTGCCTCTGGTGCCCATTATATTGCTTGGGGCTTTGATGCTCACCAGCCATGTACTAGGAGCCTTCTTGTCCAAGCCTGTGTTATATTCTTCTGAGCTGGGTTAGAAATAAGGACTTGCTAAAGACCCATTGACCTGGGATAATTAATTAGCCCTTGCACTGGCTGATGGAATTCATTTTAAGCAAACCAGATTTGTGAAAATCTGAATTTACAAAATAGATAGCATGGGGAAATTTTAAATGGATACATGATAGAATTTCTTTGTTCATGTAATGGTCAGTTCAATGCCAATGGTTGGGTCCCTGCATCATCATTCACATTTTTATTCCACTTCTTATTTATAAGAATAATTCCTACTCACAGACTTAGGAATCTAGGAGCAGGAGCACAGCTTTGAAGACTGTAATCATTTGAAAAGGGGATAGAGCATTATCAGAGATTTCCAAGTCTTTAAACAGCAATATAATTATGCAAGGGTTAAGGGCATGATCCAGTGATCTGGAAAATACACATAAAATGATTTGGATGTCCCTACATACTGAGAATGTCTGATTTTTTTCTTTTTTATGGGATTTTTACTTTATTATTTTAAAAAATTATACATATATTTTATGCATTTGAGTTTCCATACTTTTTTTGTCATCTGCTGGCTTTGTATGAGGTCTGCAGCTTCTATGAAACTCCAAAAAAACTTATTTAATTGCTTATACCAAGCCACAATATATTAAAACCATGATTGGGAAAGTTGCTGTGTAGAAAGGATAACTGTATAACATTATAAACTTGTTGAAATTAACTTTTTGGTTTACTAAGTTTTCAGCCCTTATCTGCAAAGAGAAAAGACAAAGAAGTAGTATACCACTTTTAGCTGTTTGGGGCTTATTAGTGAGATTAGTAAATAGTAATAGACATTTATTCAGACCTACCTTCCATATGCTAGGTGCTATCCTTAAGACAGGAACAGCAAACCTTTGAAAATCAGTGCTCTCTAAACTGTTGGTACCCTGTGACATAGTGATACCCCTACTTAGGCCAAAAAAAAAAAATCTAAGAGAGAAAAATATTGGACTTGGAGTCAGAAAAACTGGGGTTTAAATCAAGGATCTGGACTCACAGGATTACTAGCTGTGTGACTGAACAAATCACTTAACCTCTACCTCGATTTCCTGGAAAGATATGTTGGACCCAAGTTGTAATTGGATCCTAAAGGTAACTGAGAACCAATGAAGATTATTAAATAGGGAAAAAATTTGGTCAGACTCATACTATATAAAAATACAATTGGGCTAACTAAATATACTATGTAAAATTTTAAAAATTCAAGACATAATTATGAGTTAATTGAATCATTATATTGATAATGTCAGCATGCTTATTAGTAAAAGGATGGTCATTTGGACATCTCTCTTAGTCCAAAGACCTCTCATAATGGTGGGTTCACAATTTGTCCTTGGTACAAGGTGACAGCCAACTCTAATCGATTAACAATTAATGAGATAGATATGGGCTATATTTCAGGAAGGTTCTTGGGGTATTTGAGTTGGATCACACAAATCTTGGTTAAAATGACTTATCAATTCCCATATCACCTGCCTGAAAAAAGGGAAAATTCCCATTTTCCCAGATCTGTCTGAGCAAATATAAGGAGCAGGAATACATCCATGAACGTAACCTGAGAAGGTCTTTTACAGCCTTTGATTAGATTTCAGCCATAAGTCTTTGAAAGAAATTTCTCATACTGATTGATTTTAGGATAAGGAAATAAAAAGAGGGAGAACTTTGGTCCTAATCCAATAATTAGTAATACAAGAGAGAAATAATCATTTCTCTTAAGTATATGCCTTACAACTAACCAAGAAAATTGTATCAGAAGAGTTTTCTAGGAAAAGCCAACGTCCTTGTGGTTAGTATTACTGATGCATCAATTCCAAACACCCCGAAGAAAGGAGGTGCAGTTAGGTGGGGAAGTAGATAGAGTGCCAGACCTCAAGTCAGGAAGACTCATCCTCCTAAGTTCAAATCTACCTCAGATGCTTACTAGCCATGTAACCCATTTGCCTCAGTTTCCTCATAAGATGAGCTGGAGAAGGAAATGGCAAACCACCTCAGTATCCTTGCCAAGAAAACCCCAAATGGGGTCACCCAGAGTCAGACAGACATGACTGAAGTGACTGAACAGCAACAATATTCTCTTCCTTAGAAAATAAACCACAAGAATGACCTTATTTCTAAAGAGAAATTCATCTTCATTGTGTGTTCAGAGTTGCCATGTGTTGGTTAGTTTGTCATTTTAAACTGATGCTTTTTATCCTTTTCCATTTTGTGGCTGGTCTCCTTATGTATTGTATCCTGATCACCTTGACTTTTGTCTTGCAGTGGCAAGACTTTGGTGATTCTGGAGGAGAGTGGAGCTGATGAGCAACTACATCTGCAAAGCTCTGCCTCCCTTAAATCCCGTTCACATGCAAGTCAAGACATCACCCTCGTGGTGTCATTGGTCCTTTTCAAGACTGAAGGACAAACAGCAATAACATATTGTGTTAGAGCTGTACACATTTATTTAGGGCTCTATAATTTTTCCTAAAGCTGATTTCCTATGTAATGTATACTGTCTTACCACTTCTTTATTGACCTAATCAACATAAAAAGAGTGATAGAATTTGTAAGTCAGTGGCTTGAAAAGTGTGAACCTGTTTTCTCATGTAAACATTCTCAAAAATGGAAGCAACTGTAACTGTCATGCCACAAAAACTCTCTTTGGTTAAAATGTAATTGAAGAGTAGTGTTACTATTTCAATCAACCAAATATTAAACAAGTGCCTATCTTCCCCCTCCCTCCTTTCCTCCTCCTCTCTTCCTTCCCCTTTCCCTCTCTCTTCTCCCTGTCCTTTTCCCCCTTCCTTTTCTCCCCTTCTTCCTCTTTCCTTTTCCCCTTCTCCCTCTCACAGAGGCAGGGGAGAATGAGAGGGGGGAGAGAGGCAAAAATAAATAAATAAGGATTGGACCTGTGATTTCCTCAGCAAGAATTTGAAATTTCTTTTACCAGTGTGTGTTAGCATCTTCTTTTAAATTTATACTTAGAGAAACCTTATACCCTGATATTTTAAATTTTCTTGTATGTGTCCAAAATGGGACATGAGCTGTCTCTTCATGGTTTCAGGGCCAGTTCTAAGCAATTTAGGGAGGGAGGATCATGATCTCACTGACATCTAGATAGCATTAATAACAATTTCTAATTCATTCATTTTTGGTTCTTTATCATGGTAGAAGCCTGGACTTGGAGTTAGATTACCAGGTTTTAAGCTCTGGTTCTGTCATCTGCTAGCTCTTTTTTAAACTTTTAGTAATTCACTTTATCTCCTAAAATCTCAGTTTTCTTCTCTTTAAAGTCATAGGAGGAGGGTAATCTCAATGGAATTTTCTAATAACAATCTATGACTCCCATCTTTAAGATTATACCTTCCCTCTCTTTCCCCACTACCACTGAAGAAGAAAAAGAAACAAAAATATTGGAACAAATAACATATAGACCTCTGAAAAACTATTGTTGATTAGTGTTGCTTGCATTCTTCCACCTTATGGAGATCTGAAATTTCATCACTGAATGCAAAGAGATACTGAGGAGTAATTGTGAAAGATAGTTGTATGCATTATAAAACAAAATGCCTTGGTGAATTTTTGTGTGCAGAAAATTTTTTCTCCAAGTGCCCAACTTCCGGTGATGGACCTCTCCAAACTCAGGCCAGTTCCTAGATGGCAGACACATAGTTCATCTCATTCTGGGGACCTTTTCAAATAATGGGACTTCAAGGTGACAGAGTGAGTAGAGAACTAGACCTAGAGTAAGAGGACCAGAGATCAAATTTGTCCTCGGACATTTAACTGGGCAAGTCATTTAACCTCCATTTTCCTTGGTTTCCCCATTTGTAAAATGTGGTTAGAATACCTACCTCCCAAGATGGTTGTGAGAATCACCCAAGATAATAATTATAAAGAGATTATCTCAGTGTCTGACACATAGTAAGTGCTACAATGTTAACTACGAACTATTATTTCTGGATCAGTAATATCTGCCAAAGATTGTACTTTGAAACCATAGCTTTTAAGATTTCAGAACCACCTCCATGCTCCAATGATGTTAGTATTTAAAATGATATAAAAAGTATTCTAGTTTTCAAAATGAATTGTTTCGTGAAGGAATGTTGTTTTTAAAAGTATATATTTCTATCTTTTGCTTTCAAATCACCTAGATTTTTTCCTTGTCCTTTCCTGTCCCCTTTCCCAAATAACCAGCCTTCATAACAAAAAATTGTTAGAAAGAAGAGAAATAAATTCAGCAAAACTGTGATACATCAAAAAGTTCTGGTACTATATAAAATGTTCCACAACTATGCACCAACATTTCCACAGAGTTATGAAGATAGCACAGTGGATAGTAAAAGTATCAAGGTATTTCTGTCATCTTGAGGGCCAAACTTTACGTTATAATTTTGCAGCTTTCGGTTTAAATTTTTTTGTTATTCTTATTTGTTCTATTTATGTTATAGTCATTGCCCATATTGTCTAGTTGACTCTGCTTCTCTTTGCATGTATTAATGTCTTTACATGCTTCTTGATATTTATCATATTCGTTATTTTTCATGGCACAATAATAATACATTATATTTATGTACCACATTTTGTTTAGCATATTTGTGTTGTGTATGTTTTCAGTTCTTGGCTACTTGAAATTCGTAAAATTGCAAAACATACACACATACACGTATTCATGTGGATGAATGAAAAAGCTTTTTATTAAGTGCTCCCTATATGCCAAGAAATCTGCTAAATGCTAGAAATACACCTAAAAAAGCAAGATGATCCCTGCCTGCCTTGAAGAAGCTCATGTTCTAAATAGAACAATCAGCTCATATTAGAGGTTCAGCTGTAAGCCAAATGGAATATTTTGCAGTGTCATTTTCATCATTAAAAACATCCCTGTTTTTGATGTTGAGCCCATTCAATAGTGCCAAGGACGTTAGTGCCTACAAGAGGAGAGCAAAATGAAATAGTTAAATGTGAATAAGTTTTTATTTTGTGGGAACTGTTTTTGGTCTTCTACAAAGAAGAATATGATTTAGAGTAGAATACAGAATAGCAACCAAATCCATGATTTCATTGGTATAGGAAACTCCAAGGAGAGGAAATTTACTCTACCGGTTCATGCTGACCTCTTCTTTGACTTAGAGAATTGCCGAAAATACTCATTTGAAAATCGGTTGCCCAAGATCACACAGCCAACACACATCAGAAGCAGGACTTGAACCTTTTTTTCATAGCTTCAGGGTCAGCTCCTAGGTACTATTTTATACTGCTACAGAATAAATCCAATAATATTCAGAAAATATAGAAGATACAGTATTAACCACCATAGCAAAGTCTTTTATGTTGGTGAAAATGATGGCACCATAGCTACTTAATTTTGTATCTGAGGCAAGAATACAAAATTCCTCTTCATCCTAAAGGCATGGTATTTTTTTTCCTATGTTCTTTACCTCACTTGCCTTTCCCCTAGTTGTACATTTTAAAGAACTTTTCAGGTAACTCAAGCATTCCACTTTTTCACTTTTATTTACTACCAGTGGTCAGAGAACAAATGCTACATAGTAGATAGAGTTAGAGTCAGCATAGATTTGCATTCAGATGCCTCCTCTAATACTTGCTGATTCTGAAGCAAGTAGTTTTTCTCTCTCTGAACCTTATGAAACCCTCCAAGGGTCTTCAAACTTTTTAAATAGGGGGCCAGTTCACTGTCCCTCAGACTGTTGGAGGGCTGGACTATAGTAAAAACAAAAATTTTGTTTTGTGGGCCTTTAAATAAAGAAACTTCATAGCCCTGGGTGAGGGGAATAAATGTCCTCAGCTGCTATATCTGGCCTACAAGCGGTAGTTTGAGGACCCTGCGGCTAAACCAAGGGTTCTTAACCATTTTTATGTTAGGCACCCATTCAGCAACTTGGAAAAGCCCAGGAACTCCTCAGGATATTTTTAATATGCAGAATAAAAAAAGATCACAATGGAAGCCAATTATGTCAAAATTCAGTTATCAACATATATTTTTTTAAAGTTCACATACCCTGATTTAAGAATACCTGTTAAAGATCAGCCCCTAAATGCTTGCATATGAGAGTCCTCTGGGAAATCAGAAGTAGGTCCTTGACTTCTCTCTCTAGAAGTAACTATGTATAAGTGGTTTGGGTAAGTGGAAGGCAAGGGGAAGAGAATCCATTTTATAATTACAGAAATGGAAGTAATACATTAAACATCTTACACAATTTCACCTAGTGATTTAGTGGCCAAGAAAAAATAAGAACCCCGTTGTGAAGCTTAAGAAGTGTTAAATGTTTACCAAAGTTATTTAAACTTCTATTTTCAGTTTTTTCTCTTAGTTTTAAAAAGGATTTTTAATAATGTCCTTTCCATTATCAGTGGAATATAATATTTATAGAACACTTAATCTTTAGAAAAGGGTACTTTAGGAAAAAGAAAAATGTCTGAGATGGAGTAAAGATTTCCATTGCTTAATATATTACATTCTCAATTCAGAATCCAACAATTACCATATAACACTGAGTTAACATGAAATCTTTTATTAAAAAAAAACAAACAAACAAAAACAATTTGATAAAAAATCATAAACAATGATCTGTAGATAAGATGATGGGAAATGGCATTAGGAAGTAGAAGGCAGGGCTCAGTGGAGCTTGGATCCAAGCTGAAGTCCTGAACTTGGTTTCAAGAAGAATTGGTGTGAAATTCTGCCTTAGTTACTTGCTGTTTGCCCCTTGGAAAGTCACCTATGATCTATGTTTCAATTTCTGTATCTGTAAAATGAAGGTATCAGATTTTGTACCTCTAAGAATCTTTCAAGCACCAAATCTGTGATCTTTCTACTACACTACAATTCTTATGTTAGTCCAACAGAGCTGATAGAATAGACGTCAACTATGAAAAAGAGACTGTAAAAATCTATTAAAATGTTCATTAATCAAAGGAAAGTGCAAGTGTGCTCAGTATAGACCTAGCATGCAGACATTTAAATATATCAAGTCGGTGATCTTTTCCATTGACAAAGTGTTCCAAATTTTTCAGTGCCACGTCTAGCCAGAGATGAAGCTATTTTTCAAATTGTTTAGCCAATTATAACACTGAAGTTGAAAGAACAAGCCGGATTTGTGAGAGAAAAATTGCAATCCTCTTTAGTAGAAAAATCTTCAAAACCAAGAAAAAAAAGATTTATTCATTTAGCTAGTTCCTTTCTAAAGAGGCAACTCTAGTATAGTGGAAAGAACACTGGATTTGAAGTCACAAGGCCTGGATTCCAAAGGGTTCTAAAAGTGCATTTAACCTTTGACCTGGTAATACCAGTATTTAGTTTGCATCCCAAAGAGATCATAAAAAAGGGGAAAGGACTTATATATACAAAAATATTTAAAGCAGCATTTTTGTGCTGGCAAAGAATGGGAAATTGAAAAAAAAAAAATGCCCCTCAGTTATGCAAGAGCCAAACAAGTTGTTACATGATTGTATTGAACTATTGCGTATGAGAAATGATAAATAGAATGGTTTCTGAAAATTCCGGGAAGACTTGAATAAACTAATGCAGAGTGAAGTGAGCAGGACCAAGACAACATCATACATAACAATAGCAATATTGTAATGATCATCAACTGTGAAAAATAGCTACTCTGATTAATTCAGTATGTCTGAGACAATTCCAAAGGACCCATAATGAAAAATACTATTCATTTCCAGAGAGAAGTCTTATGAATTCTAAGTGCAGATTGAAGCATATTTTTCCAGTTTCTTTATATTTCTTGGTTTTTGTTGTTTGTTCATTTTTTGTTTTTTTCCGCATTTTGACAAATGTGGAAATATGTTTTTCATGAAAAAACAAACAAAACACCTGGATTCATTCCAAGTCTATCTGATATATCTCAAAGAAACCTCAAATTCCAGTCTGGAAAATTTACATTGGACTTGGTTCTTAATTATTCAATATCAAATGCTGTTTCAAACTTATTTTCTATCCAACAGATAGAATTTAATTATTAAAAATGGAATAGTTTAAAAATTATTCTTAATAGTACAAACTACCAATAGTTTGTCTGAATACAAGTAATGTCTGAATTAAAATTCTCCAGAAATCAGTTCAAAACTGCTTTTTGCTAGTTTTCATAGTAATAGATTGTTTCTAATGTTTTACAGAGTAATTGTGTGTGTGTGTGTGTGTGTGTGTGTGTGTATGTATACATATATGCAGTTTAACTTATATCAGATTGTTTGCAATTTAGGGGAAGAGGAAGAAGTTTTCTACATTCATTTTTGTGTGTATTTGGAAAAATAAAATACTATTGAGGAAAAAAGTAAGTACTTTGCAAATCTCCTCCCCCCAAAATATAAATATATGCACATACATCATTATGTATACATTCATATATATTCTCATTTTATCTTCTTAATTCTATTTATTCTGTAAGGTAATTAATGAAAGAATTATTATTCCCATTTCACAAATCTCTCTGGCTCTCATTGATTGACCAAAAATAGGCTTATTGGGTATGTCCTATTTGGTTATTGTTTGGACCCTGATTGGCTTTTATAGATTTATAGATATATATGTATATATATATATATATATTATATTTATATATTATATATTGAATACAAACAGCAGGTATTTCTCTTTTGACCAGAAACCCTAGATTCGTATATATACACGTGTGTATATATATTATTATGTATGTGTGAGATATATGTATATACATCTGTGTGTCTATCTCTTTATATTTTTTACTAGGTAAAAGAGGTCATTCCCTGTCTCAGTTCTTAGCTAGTTTTAATTGGGCATTGCCTCAAACTGAGACCTGTTAAAGATTTTAGCCGGTTTGCTCTGCAGGGGAACACAAGGCAGGTGACCTTGCACAGCCCTCCCTCATTCAAATCCAGTTCACTTGCATGGAAAGGTGTCACCCTCTGATGTCATGGTCCTCTTCCAGAACGAAGGATAAACAAAACAAAACAAAAAAAAAAAAAAAATGAGTTTTAGGCGACTGGAAATATACTGAAGGTAGTTGGAAGTATAGATCTGAAACTCAAAAGAGAAGTGAAGACCACAAATATAGATTAGATATAACTTTCTATAAAATTGCTGGTTGAAGATATAGGTGTGAATGAAATTGCCACGAAAGATAATATAAAGGGAAGAGGGCAAGGGCAAACCCGGAAAGAAATAATCTTTAAGTGATAGAAAAAAAAGAAAAGAATTCAAGAAAAAAAATTGAATTTGACATTAGGAGACCAACAGTGACCTTTGTGAGGACAGACTGAGTAAAATGGGTGGAATCCAGAGTTAGAGCACTGTGGGTAGTAAGGAAATAGAAGCATTGTATCTAGACAAATTTTCCAGTTTAGAAATTTAGAAGCAATATGGAAGAAATAAAAGAAAATGGTAAAAGAAAAGAGGAAACCTCTGACTCCATCTAGTTTGATCTATATTTTAACAAGAATCCTCTCTAAACTGGACTTGCCCATTCCTTGAAGATGTCTAGTAAAGGAAAACTTGCCATCAAGAACATTCTATTTTGCATTAGTTCTGTTAAGAAAGTTTTTTTTTTTATTTCCTCTAATCTAAATCTACCACTTTGCAATTTCTATCCATTGCCTCATGTGCACAAAAAGGAGTCTAACCTTTCTTCCATAAAACATCATTTTAAGTATCCTGTCCTAAGCCTTCTCTTCCCTAGAGTTAGTACCCTCAGCTTCTTCAACCATTCTTCAGACTTTATTTGATCCCTGGAGTGTTGTGCTCAGTTCTGGCTACCACCTTTTAGGAAATGGGATAGAGAACACAGGGAGAGAGATTAGCTTTAGTGAATAGCAGGGATATCTCTTGTTTAACAAGTAGGAAGGAAATGGTGATACTGAGTCCTGAGAGAAAAGGGGATAAAAGAACTC